>NC_135740.1:26587199-26898136 GCF_041903045.1 Epinephelus lanceolatus | reverse complement strand
TAAAAGTGCTCAGACATAGGAAGTAGGATTTTATGAATTTTTTTTTTCTGACATTGCATTGTAAAATCTCAAAATAACTGGCAACATCGACTGAGCAGAGCTTCCACTTTTGGCTAACTAGCTGCACTGCAACATGGACAACATGGAAAAGTGCAAATTTAACGAAAATTGGCTTTTTAACCAAGATTTTGCAGCATGGCTGAAACCGGTAAAAGGCTTGGTGTACTTCATGCAAAATGTTTTTTAAACTCACGATGGGAATCAAGGCAGTGGAATCCCACATACGGAGTGAGAAACACAAAATTGCCAAGAAGACGCCAATGAATGCCAGGTATTTCCAGTTTCTACTCTGCCCTTGTCTCTGCCACACGACAAAAAAGTAATTGTCCTTGATCACTTTGTTTAATCACAAAACATGAACCGACACTGGCCTTAAGATGAAGGAACTGTCTTAGTTACTCAAAATATGAGATGACTAAAAATGGCCACCTTATTTTCAGTTTTGGCAACCCAAAGCTGATGCCTGGCTGCCAGCCTGGCAACCACTCTTAAGTGCTCTTAAGTTAAGAGCCTGGTAACTACACACTGCAATGAATCTAATTTTCTTTAATTAACATTCTTATTCTTGTCGACTCACTTCTCTGAAGCTCCCTGTAGTCATGCTTGACATTTAGTTCATTATACTCTTGTCTTCGGAATTTGTAACTTGATGGCACAAAAGATTACAGTAAATCCTTTCCAGCGATAAATGGCAATATGCAAATATTACAACCCAAAGGATACATGATACATCTTTGACAAAACAACACCCACAAACTGGTTTTACACGACTGTTTGTTGTGTAACACAACACTGTGCATCACAATCCACAAAGTACAATATCGAATGTTAAAAACCCTCCACTTGCCAAAGAGATGGATTAAATGCAGACAGAGAAGTGAGACATTAACACACAACTGTCAAACTTGAAAGCAGCTTGGAATTAATCACAGTGAGAGTGGCTTACTTTTGGCTGTTGCACCTTTACCAGCAGCAACAGCTCTCCAAACATTACTAGATTAATTATACCTCTCATGACGAAGGAGGCTTACTGAAACTGACAAGCCCACTTCATCAGTTTAAAAGTGTTTAGGGGACTGTGAACGCCACACACGCAATCCGAAATGTTACAAAAGAAACCACCAAGTTAATTCATCTTCCTCAGTTTGATTTTACAAATTCTGAACAGTTGTGTAACAATTTCTGTGGTGAAGAGCTCCAAAGCCGTTCCATTAAAGTGACCATAAACACTACATGTTTGCTCTTATTTGGCTGCCTTTAGTGTCGTGGAAACCCTGGCGCCGGATAAGGTCGTAATACGGAGTACAAGTTTGTTTCATGGAGCAATGGCCCAGCTATGTGTTTTATTACACAAATAAGCACTGATTGAATGAGCTATGGAGATAGGCATGATGATTGTTCCCTTCAGGTACACTCTGTCTGACCGAAACAGACACTCCGACAGTGTAGAGATGAAACAATTGGCGCCTTTTCAGGAAACTGTCATTTTCATTGTGACTCTGGGGCATTGTGCTCCACTGGATTGGAGACACATCATACGAGTGCCAGTCAGAGCATGGCACTCACAGTTATGGCTGCATATCCAGAGGTATCTGCAGCGCTCAATTGTCTCTTTGTGCTGCGAGAACACAGTTGTCGAGAACAAACAACAGCAGGGCACTGAGCAAACAGTCAAACGGCTTCTGCCTCTTAAGCAGCCCCTTCATTTGGAAGCCAAGATGGGACACTCTCACACGCGGCCCACTGAAGTCGCACCCTTTGGAGCGATGCCGCCTGATCCCAGGACGGTGTGCGCCCGCCGCCTGGCCGAACCGTCCCCCAGACTCTGCTGCCACCACCAACACTTCAGCTATCCAGAGAGAGCTATGAGCTACTCGCCCCCTTACTCACCGAGTCTGTTCAAGAGGCCAGATCGGCGGTAAGTGGGGGTCGGCAGAGGATAGTATGAGACTTTGTCTTGTGTGTGAGAGGATATCTGGCATGATAGTGATGTGCGTCAGTGACCGATGTGCACATTAAAGACAGTTCAGGAGGAGATGGATGGTAACGGCAGTGTGTCGGTGTCTAAATGATGTAGAGCGGTGGATGCAGTATTTGTGGCAGCGCTGGAAAGTGTTTTTCATAATGTTCAATCTTTCTAAATAGACGACCTACCAACCCTTGAATAACAGTGTCAGTGCTGTCATCATCCTCTGCATGTACTGCATGTTTGATACAAGCTAACGCATAAAGTTATTTTATATGCAATCCAAGGGCAGAAATTGACAGCCTGTTAAATTTATTGAAAAACCTCATGAGCGAGACCAAGGCCGTGTGCCTCGTCTCTATTCATGGCTCAGGAGACTCGTAGGTGATGTGATAATAATGAGTGCCTCTGGGTGTCCTAGTGTACGTCGAGTGTTCAGTATTCATTGGCTGTAACTGCTCCTGTTGCCCACACTGACAGCTTTCTCTGAGGCAGCCTCTGGCTGGAGCCTATGGCAGGGCTGTGTGTTCTCAGGCCACACTCTCATACATGCCATGCATCCCTAATTATAAGAGTGCAGATGGGACACACAGTGAAAAGAAGAGAAAGGCATCCTTTTGACCAAGAAGTGATCTCAAACTGATAGATTCTGCTCTCTCTGTATTCTCACCAGTGTTTCTTGCAGGGCTGTGTTGTGTACATCTTTGTCAAAACCCCAAAATGCTGCTCATAACAAAAGCTGGGACGTTGGCGGCATGTCTCAAGCTCATTCTTCTTCGGCCACTGGTGCAGATGAATCACAGTATTATATAACGCGGTTGGCTCTTGCACAAGGGACATCTGATGGAAACCGTGGCCCATCGCCTAGCTTCGGAGTGACTCACTGGATTTGGCGCTCGCCAAACATGGTTAGGCAGTAAGAGTTCCACAGAAAATATGAAGGGCTTCATTTCTTGAAGAGGCAGCATGGGTCAATATCAGGGGCACTTAAACTATTTAGAAACACGCAGGTATAATTTAAACAGGAATTGCTGATGTTGTGTGTAAATGTTAAGATTTGTGTTGGAGCAGTTGTTAAACTGTGAATAACAGCGGCAAAACAGGAAGGTTACAAACATCCGAGTTTACACTGTCATCATCCGACTGCATGCGGCTCATTAGGTATATTTTACTTGAACCGTGCAGAAAGGCTCCACGCTGTCTGTAGTTTCTATCTGCGCATCTCAGCAGAGCCACGGGCAATCGGTGTGACTCCCCCCTCCCCTCGTAAATGGGACTATCACAGTGAGGCAAGGTAATTCACCAGCCCCTCATTGCCAGAACAGGGCCTGATATTAAACCTGGCAGCTGTACTGCCACAGCACGAAATCCGAGACGACAGGCACTATGGGCCCTAATACCCAGTCAATGTGCTTTCTGCTTAGCCTTGTTAGGCCTACCGAAAGTCAGCCTTTCCACTCTAATTATATTGTTACATAACAGAAGTCCTTTTTCTCCAAAAAATGTGGCAGACCATAGTTTGCAATGCAGAGATCAGAGGGTTGACTGCTAAGGGTCATTCGTTATCATTTTAGATGCATGATTTCTTTTCCTGTTCGGTGCGATCTTTAAGGACATTTGCATGGAAACCCAATTTGCCAATATTTACCAATCGTGTTATTTCATCCAAACATGAGTCACACAAGTACTATTATATAAACTGCACATAAACAAGGATTTTTTAGGAGATGCATGAACCAAATTTAACGGCTACTAGTGCTGGATGTAGGACCCACTAAGCAGACAGCTCCCATAAACCTTATTTTGACTACCTGGTGGTGTTCGAGGTGTTGTTGGTGCTGTGGAAGAAGAAATATTATGCAACAGAGCCTCTCTAATACAAATTTAATTGGCTTATTATCAGTATTGGATCTGATTATTGTAACAGGAAAAGGGAACGTAATGTGACAGCTGAGAGGCGCCAAGCAATTACATTAAAGCTATTAAAACCTTCATGGACGCCTCCGTGAAAACAAGGTCTATTGCTCAATAGACCTGCTCTGTGAAACAGATAACAGCAGACATGTTTTTCTCTGTGTCTTCTGTGGTCGGCTGCTACCACAAATTGTTTATTACACTTTGCAGGATGCCCTGTAGAGTTGTGTTGTAACGTGCAAGTTCAAAAGACGTTGTGAAGTGCAAGGGGTCATACACCAGAGAACAGTGGATATCGAGTTGTACACGCCACACATGCAGTACAATCTGTGTCACCATAAAACATCCTCGGCTGCTTTGTTGTTTAGTCCTCACATCAGGGTGAACCACAGCGTGATACAAACTAAACAAAAAACAAGTAGTACGCTACAGCATGTGATATCATGTTAGAAATATAAATAAATGAATTTATGAATGAATGCAGACCGTCCTTTGAGAATTTTCCGTCTGTTTTCCAAGCAGGGAAAACAACCTGGAGTTGCTGATTTATGGAGGCAGGAAAAGGTATGTGGAAATTTCCGTGGTGAACACAGGGTCCAGGAACGGGAGCCTTTGTTATTAATACAGTCCCACACGGGCCGGTGTATTCTACATGTTCACCACTAGAGGCCGATAGAGTTCAGACATAGACTGAGGGGAAATTTACCGGGACACAGCATGGAAAAGTACCTATGCAATATACCTGTACACATGTGCACATGGTACAGGACATACCGTTACATGTATGCTCCTGAAACAAACAACAACAAGCTGATGGGTACAAAATGTTATTGTCTTTACAGTGTAAGTATCCAGGGACAGTTTGTAGTCACACATTGAGTTATACATATATATATATATATATATATATATATATATATATATATATGTATATGTATGGTGAATTAAACCCAGTTTAATCTTTAATTCATTAAATCATTCTAGAAAGAAGAAACATACCTGAAAACTGCTTGTTTACATAACTTAAAAGATTCACGTGAATGTTACAAGTCCTCTCGATATATGAGCTTTTTTTTTTAATTAGCACCACTTGTGACTTATTTATGCAGATCTGCTGTGATTACTGTTGTTTTAGTGGTTGTTGTGATGGTGTTTGTAGCAGTTAGTGAGGATTTCGGTCTGTGGGTTAACTGAAGGAGCCAGTGGCAGAGGAAAGGTTCAGAAACAGGGCATATGTAATGTGGCGTTCAAGTGCTCCTCTCAAGCCCGTTTTTTCTAGCATCGCTATTGTTTACTTGAAGTAAGGTGTGATGCAACTTAAAAATCCTTTTTGTGTGGTGTTTGTTTTGCTTTATAGATCAGCTGATTGAGAGCCGTTGCGTAGTTTGCACTTTGCATGGCAGAATAAAGATGACAAATGTTAGATAGTTGACTGATCACAGAGTTGCGTTGCCTTCTAGATAGTTAGACTTTATTGTCTTTTGAATCCACACTGTCAACAGTGCACATAAGAACAAACTTTCTGAATGAAATATGGATAAAACTATACATCAGCAGCAAAAGTTCTAGTGCAAATAATAAATATAGAAATTATAATACATATAAAAATACTTGTAAAAATGTACATGTACATACACTTCTGTTTTTGTTGATGAGATGCATCTTTCTGACTGTTATAATCATACTCTAACAAACAGAAAAGAGATTAAATATCTATCATAGTATCAAAAAGCATGGGATACTTAAAGAAAAAAGTCATTTTCGAGCTAGACTATATCATGTTGCATTTATAATCTGTAATGTGTGTTTCTAAAGAGGTGGATTTTGTCATATGAATACATATTTTAATATAAGAAATGAGACAATGATCAATAGAATTTCAATTAAAATATAAGACTAAAATAAAGTATGAAAAAAATGTAAATATCAAGTAATAGTATCATTAATTCTTTAAAATATGGTGTTTCCCTGAAATTAGTGGATTAACATAATATTAGATAGTTTTAGGGATATATATTTATATATTTTATAGTTATAGGCTGAATCATATTTATGGCTTTGTGTGAATTTTAGTGAATTCAGCACACTAAACACAAAGGGAAAACTACAGAATAAAGATCAAACAACAGTGAATATTTGAGTATTTATACATGATTAATTCTCATATGAATACACATTTTAATATCATACATGTAAAAATGTTTAAAATTAAAATTTCACTTCGAATGAAAGTACCATAGAAATGTAAATATCAAGTAATGGTATCATTAATCCTTTGAAATATGGTGGCTCCCCTGAAATTAATGCATCAAATTAGCATTAAGTGTTTACAGGACTAAATATTTATATATTTTGTTGTATCATGTCTGTGGCTTTATGTGAATTTCAGTCTTAGCTCTGCACGACAGCATAAACTCAAAGGGAAAAATACAGAGTAAAGGTCAAACAGCAGCACCACACGTGAATATTTGTACATGATTAATTGTTCTTGTGTTATCTCCCCCTCCATGTTTGTGGCGTAAAAAAGTTGACGTATTGGAGACATACTATTGTATTTATCATGGCCTAAGTCCAGCTTTTCCTACGGCACGGGAACGCGCCATGAAATCGGCCCCTTCGCCTCATTTGCCTAATTTATGCGCGCGTCAGTTGACGTCAGCAGGCCAGTCATTGAAAAGGCGGCCGGTGGCAGAAATAGCATCAGACAGTCGCTCGAACAAACCGGCGAAGCTCACACACACCGACACAGCACTGCGCTCAGCTACAGCTACAGCAGCAGCAGCAGCGAGTTAGTGCATCGCTACGACAGACCTAAACAAATCCGGATATACATTTGAGGTGACCAACCAAGTCGCAAACGTGGCGAGAAGTGTAATCCAAACGAGTCTGGTACTCAACATGAGCACGGAGATGTTCGGTAAAACACCCATGGAGGTGGCCGTCTACCAGTTGCATAACTTCTCCATCTCCTTCTTCTCCTCGCTTCTCGGAGGAGACGTTGTATCGGTCAAACTTGACAACAGGTAAATATCCGACACTGCTGCCATGTCTTTGAACTAAACATTATGTCGGCGATAATAATTGTGTGTAAATCGGAGCGTGTTCTCACACTGCTGCGAACCTCTATTGTGTTGTCAAAGCGGTTCATATGCAATGTTATACTTATAAGTACAAAATGCCTGTGAATGCAGTGTGCCCAGCTCTCTGTCTCTCTGCTGCTGTGTACTTGGACTTTGCCCAGATATCTACACGCAGCTATTTATTGTCTCACTCAGCCACTTCCTTGTACTCTCCACTTGTTACACTATAACCTCAATTAAAGCCTGATCTTACTCTCAAACCAGATAACAGCAGGGTAAACAGTTTTCCTTTCTGTTCTGCAAGCTTTCTGCCCCACTGTCAGAACCCAGCAGCAGCTTCAGGAAGCAGCAACATGTTTGTTTTCCTAATAGTTTGGGGGTTGACATGATTGAGGTTGTGGCTTTGAACTGTTCACTTATGGCCTCCTTTTTCTCTTCTCCTCTGCAGTGCCTCTGGTGCTAGCGTTGTGGCCATCGACAACAAGATCGAGCAGGCGATGGTAAGCCGAGATAACAAACACAAACACCACAAGGAGACATAAGAATAGGTTGCACAATACAGTACATGCATGTCATTTGTGACGCAATATATGTTCAAATCCCTGTTGATAGATCAGAATGTCTAGAGTTCAGTTCATTCTGCACAAAAGCAGCCCTCTGTGCGTGCTCTAGGAAGTCCCTGTTATGTGATGCATGCTTTGTACATGTGACAAAGTAGAAAACAAGTGCAGGAGATGATGGCAGGAAGTCCCAAAAAACAGAGACTGCAGTACAGAATTATTGAAAACACCCTTAAGTCAGACTTGCGTCATGTAACTCTCAAGAGATCCAAGCTAGTAAATAGACAAAACTATAGAAGACATCCTCCGACCATCATTGTTTTAGCACATGCACCAGCTGCGCAACCGTTCACTGATCCATCTCCTCTTGTTTATCCCGACAGGATCTTGTCAAGAACCACCTGATGTACGCGGTGCGCGAGGAGGTAGAGATCCTCAAAGAGCAGATCAAAGAGCTGGCGGAGAAGAACAACCAGCTGGAGCGGGAGAACTACCTGCTCAAGAACCTGGCCAGTCCAGAGCAGCTGGAGAAGTTCCAATCGCGCATCCCGACAGACGTGCTGCTACCCCTGGACAATCAGGTGACCGCGGACCAGCACCAGCAGCCCTGCAACCACAGCACTGGCTCTGCTGTATAAGTGGCTCTGCCTTGGGGCGGGCAGAGCCACTGTCTCATAACAGTAATGGACCTCCATTTGTGAACGTAAGCGTGACAAAAATCGCCGCCGCCGAGAACCTCACGAAGGTGACGCATCGGGGCTGTAAATGATCGATGGGACACAAAAGAACTGTTGACACTGATAAGCACAAAACAGAACTTAAGACGCTCTGACCGGTGCGGTGTCAGGCCCCTTCCTCTGATACCGTCCAACTCTTTGTCGTAGTCTCTCTGTGTAGACGCTAAGAATAGAGAGAGGGCTGACTAGGCGCTGACGAGCGCTCGCTTCCAGACGGCGGGGGGCTTTCCCTGCCTGGCCGAAACCCTTCCAACAAACACCCTTTGCTCCGCAGAGGAGGGGGTGAGGAGGTGCTGATCGGGCTGGCCCTGCAGGTGCTAACTTGGAAAGTGTTTGGGAGGTCGCTCCCTGCTCACCCAGAGGCGACCCGCCTGAGACGGTCCTCCATGTCTCAACGAGAAGAGCCCCATCATGTGGATTTGTCCGAACCAAAAAGTTTCAAGGACTCCCAGGCGCACATTTCAGCCACATATCGAGGACTTTTCCTGTACCTACAGTGTATTACTCGTGTTTGTGTACATGTAAAGCATAACAAGAATAATCAACAGGATAAGCTAAGGCAACAGAGGTGGAGGTTAATGCAGTACAGCCGATTAGAGCTGGTGGAGCGCTGCAGTAGACTGATCAGCAAACTGTAATGATTCATAAAATGTAATCCTGCATCGCCTGCAGCTGGGGCTTGCTGCTTATGGGGGAAATTAATCCTGCTATATCTTCTGTTTTTGTTTATGATTCTGAACAAAAATCAGTTGTCTGTAAAATAGGAGCATTGTACAGTTGTCTTAAAAGTTTTGTAATCTTGGGGGGGCGGGTATATCTGCCCACCTTGTCTGCCTAGCCCTTCACAGCAAAGGATAACTACAATGTACATCAAGTCGAAACGTCCTGAGGTAAACGTAGTGGAGCTGTTGAGCGAGCAGAAGCCGGCGTTTTGTCGCTGCAGATGCACTCCTGACTTTAAAAGCAGCGTCGTCCAGTATCTGGTCTGTTTTCTTGCTCAGATGCCAACTTGAAAACGATGGCATGACAACAGTGCCTGTCCTGTAGTAAGAGAGGAACACATTTCCACACTGAGCTCTGTTGTTATCTACCTACCAAAGACTTTTTTTTTTTTTTTTTTTTTTTGCTTTTTTTTATTTTCTTTTTTCTCTCTCACAACAGAAGCCAAGAGAAACCAGGACCATGTGTAAAGCTTCACAGGGAGAAGTCGTGTTTGTAGCTAGTGCTAAAGTTTCTTTGTGTTTTTGTAAAGATAATGGTATTGTTGCTGTAAAGTATCCTCAAAAACGTTGTCCAGTATGGTGTTTGGATACAACTGCACATTTGCAATAAACCTTATGTTTACATAATACGCTATGTTGACACTCTGTCTTTTGTTCATTGAACGCATCCACAGAGCTTGAGCTTATGATGTGATATCTGACACCATCACAGACTCCTGGCAGGAACTCACTGATTAATTTTCTGTTACCTCTTATCCTGTTAGGGGTCACGGGGGTGCTGGAGCCTATCCTAGCTGACGTTGGACAGGTCACCAGACTATCACAGGGCTGACACATAGAGACAGACAACCATTCACACTCACATTCACACCTACGGACAATTTAGAGTCACCAGTTAACCTGCATGTCTTTGGACTGTGGGAGGAAGCCGGAGTACCTCAAGAAAACCCACACTGACACGGGGAGAACATACAAACTCAACGCCATGAAACAGCAGTGTAATGTAGTAATAGGGGAAACACCACTGACACCAGGCCAGACCTGTCATAGTGTTAGGAGGTTACATATTCCATCTATGCAATGGAGAGATTTATTCACTGGGAATCCAGTCAGGAAGGACAGATGAGACAGCAACACCCAGGATGATTTCATTTTCTGGTGCTGAAATAAAAACACTGCTGTGAAATCCCTCTCAAATTTGAATTTCAGAGTCAACAACATACTGTTTACAAAAAAAGTAATTTCTTGGAAGGCGCTGTCTCTCCATCTCAACATCTTATCTGTGGTGTTGATTTGTGTTCGGCTTTGTGAGCCTCGCTTGTGTTTGTTTACAAGGTCAGTCTTAGGAGCAGCATGTGATTTGTAGAATTCAACACAATGTGGCCACGAGACACTCACACAAAAGTAGTGTCAGTGGTGGAAACTAAGGGAGTACATTTACCCAAGTACTCTACAGATTCAAGGTACATGTACTTTACATGAGTATTTTCATTTTATGTTGCTTTATGCTTCTGTAATTTTTTATCTATTTAGATTTATGTTATTAAAAAGGCCATTCACATTAAACAAATTAACAGAACAATTCGCAGCACAAAGACAGCATAAACTACAGCTGTTAAAAATTGTCAAGATGGAACAGAAGCTGTGCAAAGCAACACGCAACAACAGAGCATCAGTACAATACAATAAAGCAACAACAACAAACAGCATGTTAGCACAAACAGGCAACAGGAAGCACCAGCACACAGATTAGCATTACATTCACACATGCAGAGCACCAATAGAAAGCAAACATAGATAAAACACAACAGTCATTATGTAGGGTCAAATGCACTAACACACAAGCCATGCTACAGAAAGCTAGCTATGCTGTTGATAAAATAGATACTGCATACATACCCATGCAGAGTTGGCTGCCTGGCAACGGGCAAGGAAATAAAGCAAGTTAGCAGCATGCTACCCAGAAACAATAACAGTGTTATGGTGAGCAATGTAGTGTTGACTAGTAATGTTCACATCTGATTGTCCAAAAAACAGGTCTTGAGCTTTTGTTTGAAGGTGTGATAGGTGTTACAGTTTCATATCTCAGATGGGAGATCGACTCATTACTAGAAACTGTGCAGATACAGATTAATAATGCAAAATATATGCAACAAATATATTATGATGTGTTACTATGGATAACGATATATGATAAAAAATAAGCCTCTCATTTACCAGCTTTAACATGCAAGGGGTGCACACATTAATGCATCAGTAATTACAATCCAATAATATAATGTTCTGTTTTTTTAATATGTATATATTAAAGGTTTTGTATGTGACATTCAGAGCTTTAATATAGCAGCAAACTATCTGCTATCTGAAGATATAGTGGAGTAATGGCACCCTGAATGATGTCACACTACCTCTGTGTGTGTGTGTTGTAATCCGTGCTTCTTATTGCTGCTGCTTTTCACTGCGCTGATACAACAGTTGCCTACCACTGATATCAGCACAGTGGCGGCATGGAAGTATAGCGCTAACCCTCCCAGTTATCATCGTTAGCTCTATTAGCACTGTTGTCGTTGTATAGTGTTGTTTATGGAGTTAGCACTGTTAGCTGCTAGCCGCTAGCTCAGCCACCTCCATGTGAAGAACCATGCCTGGACAGCTCATATCTCCTGAACTTTGCATAGAGCCAAGTACATGTTGATGCTAGTACTTTTGGGAACTGCCCATTGGTCTGACATCCCATTGTTCCGACCATATTAAACTCATTGTTCCGAAGTCCATTCCGAAATCATCATGATGCCCTGTGGTTAAGGTCTGGTTAGGTTTAGGCACAAAAACCACTTGGTTAGGGTCAGGAAAAGATCATGGTGTGGGTTAAAATGAAAAAGAAAGTGACGAACACATAAGCTGTGAGCCTGCTTCACCTTAAGCCTTTCCCAGCTGACCCAGAGCCGGTCGCGGTGCACCATCAAGGTAGAAATACACCCGCCGGGAGCCGTTCAGCACTGCGGACCACTGGACTAATGGGATGTCGGACCAATGGGCTGTCAGACCAATGACATGGACCCGTACTTTTGTACTTTTACATAATAAAAATTTGAATGCAGGAACTTGTAACAGAGTATTTTTATACTGTGGTACTTCTACATTTACTTAACCAACATGAATCCTTCCTCTTAGATTAGCGTTATTCTGTTGTTTTCCTCAGTGAGACTCTGAAGAAAAACACACACAAGAAGAAAAACACAAACTTCTCTTTCCTCAAAGTCAAAAACAGTTCGACCACTAATGACAGTGAAGTAATACTCGCTGGTTGCCAGATGATTGGAATCTGCCATAGTGAAAAAACAGTTTGTCCTAGTAGCGTTTCCCTTCAGACGGATTGGCAGCCAGTCAGCTCAGCCTGTGTGTAACCAGATATGTTGTGGCTTTCCTGGTGTTCAGACCAGGCTCTCATCCATCTATCGCTGAGAGCAGAGCCCCAGCTCGGGCCCAGAATCCCCATCACAGATCAGATCGCACCAGAATAAACACAGCGTCTTCCCCACTGCTTACATTTACCCACGGAACTATGGTCCCTCCCGGTGTTTTTTGTCAAAACAACTGATTCAAGGTGATCAATATGGGAGCTCTGAAATGCTTTCTGCATTGAATTAGTGGCAGGCGGGATGTGCAGTGTATTGACTGGAGAGGACATTTGTTTAATGTAGCAGAGACGAGAGGGACAGGCGTTTATTGGCTCTTTTGCACGAGATAATTGGAGTCGGTCCCTCCACTTCTTATCCTGATACCTAGGCACCTTGTCCATGTCAATAAAAGGAGGCTGCAGGGTCGGCTACAAAAGGAAGTCAGCTGCAGTGTAATCATACTCGTGCTAATGGCTAATGCAGCCTCGAACGCTGTGGAAAAATTCATCTGGCTGCACGGTGCATGCCACAGCCTCTGGAGGCTCAAATAAAGTCTGAAGACAATTATGACTTCAACTTGATTTACTATTTTGCTTCCATTCTTGTTCTGTCCTTCTATTTTGGGAGCAGTTTAGGAACAGTGTGTTCAAGAATGACTTTGGTGCATGTAGCTTTTTATAAGAAACCGATTAACCAATTTTTTAGTCATCGACCAGAACTGGAGCCCCGTCAGGAAAATATAGGACATATTTGCATGACACCATGCCGGCAACGCCTTTTTGTTTGTTTGCTCCCTCCAGTTACCACTGAGACTCGGGTTGGTATTGGGTCATGTAGTCTTAAAGTCATATAGGTGGACTTAATTTGGTTGCAATATTCTTTATTCTTTATTGGTCCATCTACGTCCCAACCCTCACCTATGGTCATGAGCTCTGGGTAGTGACCGAAAAAGTGAGTTTGCGGATACAAGCGGCCAAAATGGGTTTCCTCCATGGGGTGGCTGGGCTCAGGCTTAGAGATAGGGTAAGGAGCTCGGACATCCGGAGGGAGCTCAGAGTAGAGCCGCTGCTCCTTTATGTCAAAAGGGGTCAGTTGAGGTGGTTCAGGCATCGGATCAGGATGCTTCCTGGGCACCTCTTGCTGGAGGTGTTTCGGGCATGTCCCACTGGTAGAAGGCCCCGGGGCAGACCCAGAACACGCTGGAGGGGTTCCATTCATCTGGTCTGGGAACGCCTCAGGGTCCGCCAGGAAGAGCTGGAAAGTGCTGCTGGGGAGAGGAACGTCTGGGGTGCTTTGCTTGGCCTGCTGCCCCAGCGACCCGGCCCAGGATAAGTGGATGAAAATGGATGGATGGATTCTTGCCTTATCATATCACATCCGTGTGTGCATGTAAAAAAAAAAAAAAAGGCACTAATTAAGCACTTCAAACCAGGATGTTCCAAATTACATAAACCACATTTCAACATGTTGTACTCTTCAAGAATCATCACTCAGTCATTGATCTCACCTTTGGTTAAAAGCTCACCAGCCGATGTGTAAGACGTGCTCACATTCATTCATTCGTTAATGACTGAGCACTCATTTCTGGCTTCCGCCGGATTTTCTAAAAAGGGACAAAAGCACAGAAGATCCCTTTTGAAGCATCAGTGATTCCACATCTCTCCCCATAAAGTACAGTTAAATATTAAGTGTGGGAAGAGCCTTGGGTGTGGAATTAAACTTCAGATTGGAGCTGGCTTAAAACCGGGCAGCCAAGAGAAGAGTTTGTGTTGGATTACAAGTGTTATGCAACGGATGAAAAAAAAAAAAGAAAAAAAAAAGACGAGAACATCTGTTGCAGATGGAAATTCAGGGGTTGTGCTGGGATAAGCCAGCTCTGCCTCAGTGCGGTTGGGATCGCATGCAAGGATATAATTTGGTCCGACTGCTTTTCATGGAGACATACACAACTTGTGAGTCCTCTGAATGTCGGCATATTCATCGTGTGTAAACATTAAAGTCAGAAGTGAATGGAACAAATGTCAGATTTTGTCTGTAAGTGTCGTGCACTGAGCATTTCCTGTAGTGTAAACAAAGAGATGCTCCTCAAAAGAAGCAGAGCAGTTAAGTAGAGTTTCGTACTGTTGCTGAGAGATGGTTATATAATATGAAAGATGTGCCATTGGTGTTCTCTCACTTCCTTCAGAAAACTGATTGCTACCCTCGGGGACACTTAAAAACAGGACCTCATTGATATCTTCCTTCACACCACTTATTTTATCTGCTGACAGGGCAATGTGACCTCTTTAACAGCGGGTGTTAACACTGACCTCAGAGAGGGTCAACGAACAAATAACAATGCACGAGTACATCCAAGGGTTGGTTACAACCCGCCCAAGCTGGATTTATTTATTTATTGCTGTCTGGTCATGACTGTGTGTTAGTAAAGGCCCTCACCCATATGATGTTCTGTGGACACAGCTCTGTTGGCTGTAACCTCCTCAAATGTACAAAGTTCAACCTCACACACACACAAAGTTCTTGCACCACAAACAGACGCTGATTCTGCCTTTAATCACACATCATCAAATGAATCCTCAGCTAAGCCTTTGTATATCTGATGTAGCTGTGTGTCCTCTTACACATTTCCTTCTATTTTTATCCACATACGACATCGAGGGCCAAACAATAATCCTCCGAGTCAACATCAGAATGAGGTCAGATGTTGACGTGTGTGTGGTTTTGGCTGCGAGATAGAAATAGAGAAGTGCTTGCTCTGCCTACTTTGTCAACCAAAAGTCATGTCTCTGTGGTGAAATGCAAAAAATGACGCACAAACCTTTGCAGGGCTTATCATGACAACAACAGCCTCCCTGCTTTGTTGACAAATATTTGAATTTGTGTGTTGAATTGTTGCGAAATTAAGTGTTAAAATACATTAGTTTGGGTTTAAAAGGTCACAGCTGAAAAATACTTTGAGACATCCTGCCTGGGTGTGAAATCAGTTTTGCATTGCTAATGGACAGGGTAGTCTGTGGGTCAAGTGTCTGGTGTTTGTCATGCTTTTTAGAAAATAAGACGTGAAATTGAAAATGTTTATAACTCATGAGGATGTTGGAGAGCCTGACCTAAACCCAAGCTGCTGGTTTGATTTAATATACTGACTTATTTTGCAGTCTTGGGGTGTCGAAATGATGGGAAAAATGAAGTCCCGACTGGAAAAATTCACGTACATGCCCCCTTAAGTCCGTGAAAATTTTGAGGAAAAAGTTGCGAAGTTGAGATCTATACTCAGAAACATGGTGGACGCAAGTAAATGTTCCGTTGATGATTCATAAAATCATAGAATTGTAAAACTGTAAATCATAAAATCAAGTAAGATTTTAAAAACATTGCAGCAGTGTGAATCATAAAAAGAAAGAGTTTCAGAACTGTATCAGGAAGTCAGAGCTAGTTAAAGGCTAAAGTGAACAGATATGTTTTTAGCCTTTTTTTTTTTTTAAATATTCAGCATGCTAGCTTCCCTGATATCTATATGTAGTGTGGTCTATATCTTTGGGGTGTAACTGACAAAGGCTGCATCCCCGATCTTCTTTTGGCTGTTGCTGGGAACCTCCAATAAACCAGCAGCAGATGATCGCAGTGTCCTTGGTGTTCTCGAATAATGTCACCCACTGGCAGCATGTAAAGTGAGAATAATAATGGGCCAAAGCAGCTCCCTTGTGGAACCCCAAAACAGAGGTCATGTTTCTCAGACACATGATCGCCGTGACTGATGTAAAACTTCCTCCCTTTAATGTATGTTTTGAACCAGTTTAACACACAGCCAGAGAGACCAACCAGCTTTTCAAGACCATTGAGTAAGATGTCAATCAGCCCTTATTTTCATCAAAATTTAGTCTGAGGTCGCTGATTATTTTAGTAAGAGCAGTTTCAGTGCTGTGGTGTGTTCTAAAGCCTGATTGAAATTCCTCCAGGATACTAAGGAATTCATTCATACTGAAACTATTTTTTCAGGTATCTTACTAATGAATGGGTGGTTGGCTATCGGCCTGTAGCTGGTCAGTGCATTTTCAGGTAGGTTGGGTTTCTTTAGTATGGGTTTTACAACAGCTGTTTTGAAGGCATCTGGGAAGAAGTAGTTTGAAGAGATGTACAATCTTCAGGACTTGATTTGAAGCACTGTCGAACACCCGCTGTTGAGACCTAGATTCATTAAAAAGTTATTTATTTGTCAGGTAAAACCATATTTTTCAAACCTATCTCACCCCCAACTTGTCAAATAGCGACACATGGTCAGTGGCCCTCAGGGTTAGACACTGACACACAGAGGCAGCCTCGGCCGGGTATAAGACGCACCACTGGACGCAAGTACCGTAGTATTAAGAGAGAGAAGTCTGCAAAGGGAGGGTGCATGGATGGGGAGGTAAATGGGTCAAACAAACTCCAGTTTTCACCCAGGAGACTAGTGTTGTGTCCCACAACTCCCCATTTTGGGAAATGGGACCATCCGAGGAGTGCATAAATGCAGCATAAATCTAGTTAGTCTTTCTACTGATAAACTATAACATGACAACGAAATTTCCTAAAAGAATGCTTTTGTTCTGAACAGTTCTTCGATGATAGAATATTGTATTTTAGAATCTTGGACTGAAATATCTTAACTGAAAATGTATTATGTGGTGTCATTTTACCATGAGCATGTGAAACAGCTATTCAATCTGATATGCTTGTTTTCCGGAAATCTGACAATTAAAACAATAAAGTGTAAATTCATAGAGAACATCTTGTTTTGCTTCTTGATGGTGTCATGTGTGTTTGTATTCCAGCTGATGAAAGGAATGCGGCCAGCTCAGAACATCTTATTCACAAAGACGAAAGGTCAGGAGCCACTGGTTTCGGATTTACGGTGATACCCCGGTTCATGGCACCGCCGCACAGCGGGAGCCTGCACATAATTTAAAGCCCCGCTGACCTCCACACTAACATGTGACACATGCAGGGTCAAAGAGGAGATGGTTGCATAACCTGGGTAATACTGGAAATGTAAAGTTCTCAGGCCGTGCTGCTTCATAACAGGGGTCACCAATCACAAGATTACTGCATGACTTTGTGGTGGTTGGGGTGGCTGAAAGGAAAGGGATTGAATGGGTACTGGACAGATTTTTTTTGGACATTCAAAACACACACAAGGGCCACGTTGTTGTTTTACACACTACAGTGCTGTACAGCTGTAACTCTAGAGAGGCTGTTTCCTGATCTATATTTAACATTGCAAGTAAACATAGTAACAAGTGAAAGATGTTTAAGTTTTTTTGTGGCACAACTTAAAGATGGGGGCAGTTGCCAAGACTTCAGTAAACCTCACATGTACAAAGACAGTGTTGAGTTTATGGAACAGTTTACTGCTGCGTGTTTATGGCGCTGCTACTTTCTTCCCCAACTGTTATTGGGTAGAGTCTTGGAGAGATTGTGCAACTTTCCCTCCTCCTTCATTGTGGTCTATTTGTGTGACAGTGCCCTTTGTGTGGTAAACATCCCTTATCCTCTGGACCAGTTCTGGCCCATGTGAAGCGAGAGCTGTCAGGATGTTGAAGATGTAAACAGCGCAGGATATGAACTCCAGGCAACCTGGGGAATAGATGTGTCATAGAGAGCTGGTAGAGGGTTTCCCTCTGGGACATTCATACACACATGATGAATAAAAACTGTTTCGTTGATTAATAATGTGATAAAATGTTGAATATGATCTGTTGCATGTGAAAACATCATGATCCTTGGGGTAGACAGACTTCCAGATTATTCAATATGACAACATCTATTGAGACATTTGATACATTTCAAAGTGCAGGCTTAAAGGGATCGTCTCTCTCATGTTCAGTACGAGACATTATACCGTCTTGACATCAACACAATGTTCTCAAATCCAGGTTTAGTCTCTCTTCGTTATGTGATGTTGGGTGGAGTTGGCTGGGTGGCCCAGCGGCATGTCGTGGCAGGATCGAAGCACACATGTAAGAATAGGAAAACAGACGATGATAATAACATCATACCGTGACTGTCCTATTTATAATTATTAAGGAGGCAGAAACGCCTTCCTTTAATGTGAAATAAAAACAGCAGGGAAAAACAAACGTGAAAGAAATGTCATGTGAAGCAGTTAGTGCTCTCTTTACACTGTTGTATCTCATTTGCCTGAACATACTTCAGGGAAATAAATTGAATCAATGGGAACTTTAAGTCACAAATGTATGTGGTTGAATCAAACAGTTTGGGTACGGGTTTCTTGTTTGATGTATCTTGGAGAGCAAAGAAGAAGCCACACTGGTACTGGGATTTGCACTGTGCTTGCTGTTTGTTACTAACCCATTCTCATCCTGAAGTCATTTGCCATTGATTTCCATATCAGACACCAACGAAAAACAGGCATCCTTTCACGGCGGTATGTTAAGCCGTCAGGTAGCGTCAGTTAATAATGCCACTGGACGGCATCACTTTAAATCGCCACTGGAGGACAATGTAATTTAAGGACTTGGAAAGCCCCTATAGGCCGGGCAGAAGAGGTAGTGGACGGGTCCGACGACACAGGACTTTTACCCAGGAGGCTGGTGTTCACTTCCTGTAAGATTGTAAAGCTAAACCATGATGTGCTTTTGTTGCTTAAACCTAACCATGTACATTTGTTGCACAATGAAATAAACGCAGATAAGCAGTGTTTTACTGACGGTGTAAGTTTATTTTGAAAGAGACTGTATTAACAGGCAGACACTGTGCAATTCCTGTGAAATTAAGTGTATTTTAAAAAGACACAGTGCACGTAACAAGCGGAAATTGACATGGTGTTCCACAACGTCAACAACAGACGCACCCAGGATACCTAAAACATCATATGTAGACGTGAAAGTCCACAGATCAAGCAGCGATATGTGACGAGTTGGTAGTAAAAAACTGTTATTACTAACAAACACATGAATCTCATCAAGCCCAATTGTACAGCTACTATTTTATCATACATGAACAAAGCAGAGGCCACAAATTGAGAGATTGAGAGGCAAAAGTGACTCAGCAATATATATATACTTCTGCCAGAAGAAAATGTTGGCACAGTACATTCCTGGAAACCAACCGACATGTCAGCATGTCTGAGGTGATGTAGTATGAGCTGACTTTATTATCAGGAGGGGGAGGGGATGGTGGATGGTGTGTCACGAAGGCCAAACACCTGCCAAGCTGCAGACCACTGTTGAGACAAACAAACAACAAAACTGGTTGAGTTTTAGTGATCTGTCGCTGTATTTATATCTGGGATAGTGCCACGCAAGCAGTTGTTTATTTACCAAGACTTAGCTGCTTCTCCAGTGAGGATTGTGTTTCTATAACCAGGCAATTTTAGCCAAAACATGATCTTTTCCCAACCATAACTAAGTGGTTTTTGTGCCAGAACATAACCACACATTAACCACAGCATTGTTGAAACATGAAGTTTGTTGTGCACCGCCCAACTCAGGAACATGCTTCTCTGTTACAGGAGTTTTATATCCACAGTATTTTTCAATCACATTTTGACATTTTGGTTTGCATGAAGTTTAAAAAACAGAAAAAAACAAACTGAACCAAGGTATTGCAGAGGCCTTTTTTTCAAGTGTGTTCATCTCTGTTTAAAATGCAATAGGCCTATTTCATAGAAGACTATTTGCCTTGTCGTAGTGGGAGAAGCACAGGTGTTACTGATAGCATTAACAATGGCTCTGTTTTGTTCAAGTGACCCAGTAAATCATGACAGCATGACAATGAGCCAGCGTGCCTAACACCAGGACCCTGAACCAAAGCAGCTAAATGGAATTCATAGATTTCAATATTTACACCCGTGTTTTTCCTCCTCTGACAAGTCAAAATGTCGTCATTGAAAAAGGCAGATTGCATTTTAAACCAACAATGATCACAAACCATACCGTGACAGCTTTGAAACGGTTGAAATGCCACAAATGAAATGACTAAAATGGCAAAGACACAGAACAGTCAACACTAACCTTCTGAAATTTTGACATGTCACAGCAGGAAAAACACAGGTGTAACAAATACCACAAAAGATAGCTGTGGTCCATTGAGTGTCAACGAGCTGTGCATAATACACAATACCAGAGCCTTGGAACTGGTTCACCAAAATATAATTAAGTTGTAAAAGGTGTCATCCTTTACACCTGTGCTTTTCCTGCTATGACATGTCAAACGTCTCATTTAAAAAATATATAGGCAGCCAGTAATTAAATGCAGCACCAAGACATGTGCAAACGTCTTGTTCTCTACAGGACTCCTGCAGTCCAGCTGTATGTGGTGTAGTTACACAGAGTTTACATTTATTGATAAGATTTCCAGTCTGTCTTGTGAATGTTTACTGAGTGTCTGGCTCTGCTTTTCAAAACAACAAAATGCACCATTGTGTAATTTGAGACAAGTTGGAGAATGAGAGTATCGTCGTCATTACTCTTTGTAACAGTCACACATTGTCCCGGCTGGTTATAAAAACATGTGTGGAATTCAGTTATAGGTGGAGAGAAGAAAACAATTTCTCTCATGTTTAACAAGAAAACATCTTTTGGATATGTGCTCAGTGTGTCGTGTGATCTGTTGGTGCCCTCGTTCTCATGGTTTCAGTTTGACAGTGTCCTCTCAGATGGCGTGGGTCTTGTGAGCATAAAGTTTTCACACTGATTTCTTGGAAATTCACAAGGGCTGTGTTGTGGAAAGACGAACGCGCTGACTCAGCAGAAGTTCCTTTTTCCCAGTGCCTTCCAGTTTCTCAACTCATCTTGCGCAAGTAAGTCTCAGAACGACATAATGAAAATTTGTGACCTGTTATCCGTCACAGGAGCGCAACAGGCTGAAAACAGACAGCACGAAACAAAAACATTTCTCTTCACACCTTCCAGTTCTCTCTCAGGCGTGTCTGACAGGTTGACGTCCCAAAAGTGAACCAGAGGCAACTTGCATGTCAAACCAGTGATGCCAAAACACTTGCATAACATTGAGTTTGACACCCTCTCACAAACAATATTGGAAAGAAAGACATGATAATCTAACTTAATCTGGTCCCAGGCGCCCCATGTGTGAACTAGACACAGGCACAGCACACACATCTGCTGAACAGAATTTCATTTAATGTGTCATTATTATTATTATTATGCTAATGACGATAGTTATTATTTCTATTATTATTATTATTGCTTTTGTCATTTCTATTATTATACAATACAATGCATTTAAGATTAAACAATACAAAACAAGAAAATCACAAGGCTATACTATATATACATTTTTTGTTTGTTTCATATTTTTACTATTTTTTTTTTTGTGTTACGATACATTACGTTACGTTACGTTACATTATGTTACGTTACGTGGCGTTACGTTTCGTTGCGTTACGTTACGTTGCATTACGTTACGTTGCAATACGAAGTTAGGAGTGCAATGTCCAAAGACTCCAAAAACATAGTCTATAAGCTAATGTATAGCAAATATAATAACTAAATAAAAGTAAAACATTTGCAAAACATTAAAAAAAAAGCTAACAGTAAAATGCAAAATATAAAAAATAGCTATCAACAAGGTGCAAAATATTTTAAAAAGGTATCGGTAAGGTGCAAAATACATAAAAAATAGCTAACAGTAAAATGTAAAATATTAAAAAAAACTAGCGTACAGTAAGATGCAAAATAATTTTAAATAAAACTAACAGTGAGTTGGGAAATATTTTAAAACGCTAACAGTAAGGTGCAAAATATAAAAACTAGCTTTTAGTAAAGCGCAAAATATAAAACAAATAGCTAACTGTAAAAACATTTTTAAAAACAGCTAATGAGGTGCAAAATATTAAATATTTAAAAAAAAGCTAACAGTAAGGTGCAAAATATAAAAACTAGTTTTCAGTAAAGCGCAAAATATAAAACAAATAGCTAACTGTAAAATGCTAAATATTTAAAAAAAAAAAAAAAAAAAAACTAGCTTACAGTATGGTGCAAAAATATATAAACTAGTTATCAGTAAGGCGCAAAATATTTAAAATAGCCAACAGTAAGGTGAAAAACATTTTTAAAAACAGCTAATGAGGCGCAAAATATTAAATATTAAAAAAAAAAAGCTAACAGTAAGGTGCAAAATACAAAATATACAGTACAGATGCAAGATGCAAATTATATATAAAGAAAATTAACAGTTGCGTGCAAATACGGTGCGGTTCAATATATCCACATGTGCAATGATAAAACCAAAATATTCATCTATTCGTATTTAATTTGTGTTCCTAAACTTAGCTCAAGGACAGAAATCATCTTCCAGAACAAGAACAATAAATCACCATTTGTTTACACCCTGCTACACAGTGAGCTCTGAATCATAAAACCGGGGACACATAATTGTATACATAATTGAACACTTATAATTAAGTGATATAATCGCACTCTGTTTAACTGACAAGACAGAGCGAGACAGTCTGAGGGCAGCCTCAGAGTTCACACCTGTCCTGTCCTGTCTGCTACACTGGTAGGCTGCCTCTCTTTCAGCTCCTTT
This sequence comes from Epinephelus lanceolatus, assembly GCF_041903045.1. Taxonomy (NCBI): domain Eukaryota; kingdom Metazoa; phylum Chordata; class Actinopteri; order Perciformes; family Serranidae; genus Epinephelus; species Epinephelus lanceolatus. The sequence continues at coordinate 26,875,151 of NC_135740.1, read as the reverse complement.
TGGATGGCAGAACAGCCTGTTCTCTGATGCTTTATTGCCTTCCTGCAGTTTTCCGGGGTTGTGAACTTTACGAGGGCGGCTTTAAGGCCGTTTAACCTGTCCCCAGCTGTGGGGAGCTATTGTGGATCAGAGAGGATTGTTTGGTTAGTGGGCCAAATCTTTATGCTCCAAAACTGGCAACCACATGATTATGCTTTTTCTAAAAAATTAGGCTACAAGTCAGGCCGCCTCTGTTTTCTTAGCTCACTTCATACTGCTGTTGCATTCCAACGGTTATTCGTCACAGATGCGTTTATGTAACGTCATAACGAACTATCCAAATAAAAGGTTTTCTTGATTATCAGGACGGGGCGTGTTGTGATCCTTCTCTTTGTTTTGCACTTCAGAATTTATATCTGAGGACAAAAATTAAAATGTGTAAATATATGTAAATTGTACGTGAACTACTGCAACCCTATCAATGATAATCAGTCGTCGATGCAGAACATTCAGACAGCCGTCTACATCTCCCCTGAGGATGAATGAGAGGTGCTAACTCCATCGCTGTGCCTTTGAGCTACTTTCGTCACCCTGAACAAAGGAAACGTTCTGTACTATTCACCGCTGAATGCAATTTTCAACATTCAGTCCCATGAGTGCAGTTCCTTCCTACGGGGAGAGAAGTGACAAAGACTGAACTGAACTTCTGTCAGTGATATAATACGAGATGAATGAATGGTGGCTGTGTGTTAGTGCTTAAATCTTCATATGAAATGAAAGTCATTATAGATAATGTGCATTTTGGGAGAAATGTGTCAGTGGGAAGTTAATAACATGAGATTCCCGTCCTTCCTGGATTACTTAACTTTATGATTAAGGACTTCAAAGTGATGCGCAGTTCCACATCTCTCTAGTTTCCTTTTATTTTTTATAATGCACAGTTGATTCATGAAAAAGATCTGAAAAGTGCACGCAACACAGCAGACTAACTGGAGGTCACGCAGGTGAGGTGAAGTTGAGTGGAGCAGTTCACACTTTACATTATTACATAACACGTTTCATTGCAAGCCAAACACATTAACACACATTCTGAACCTCAGCCCTGAAAGAACTCTTTCTCTCAAGACTCTTTGACTCTGCGATCCACATTATAATTTAGAGCAATTACATTCATATTTTCGTGCCAAACGCAACACCTGTCAAGTGCTTATGAGCATATTTGAAATTACATAAGTACTATTAGTTGATAAGGTGACGATATGTTCCGTAGTGAATGTAAGATAGGCATGTTCTTTCATGTTTTATAATGCACATATGCATGATGAGGCACAAAAAGCACAGTAATCAATGGATACAAATGTTCACGAGGAATGGAAAAGATCATGTATGTATGATGCTATTTCTACCAGTGTAGTTCATCACTCATGAACATGTGCATGTCCACAGCCTCTTTGATCAGTAAATCATTTGCCGTCAAGTCCTGTCGGTGAGCTTTGAGGCTACGAGGTGTCGATTTGCAGATGAGGCGCATCAGCAAACAGCATTCCCAGCTGCTCCGATTCGGCTAACTGACAGCCCGATAGAGAGATGGCCAGACAGATAACAAACCGTTACTGGAGAGGAGCAGCTCCGATATGATGGGTTTGGCAGGTTTCTAGGAAGCAAACATTTTCCCTCTCGCAAGAAATGCATACTGTACATACTCTGAATATTAAAATACACAGCCTTACACTGAAAGATGAAAACCTGTCACTGGGTCAAAGATGAGTCGAACCTGACGACTCAGGAGGATAAAATCTCCACAGTGAGCTATCGCTGAAAGTTGGAAGTGCATTTGTAGGACAAAACGTTCTTTGCAGACATGAAGAATGTGTTTTGTCAGAGGACTGTACACACTCTGCAATAATTATTTCTTTTTCAGCAACAATGTGAGTGTGTTTCATGTGATGGTATCTTTAACTTGGCCTCATTCACTATCACTCCCTATTTAGGTGGTGTTGTGGTCAACACTTAACCCTCCCAGACTGCTGAACATTGTGATCTAATTCTTGGTATCAGTGGAGCCACAGTTGCAGCCGATAAGGTTAAAAGTATAAACATAACTTGGCCTGGATTCAAGGAGTGCCGTCCCGCTGTGTTAGAGGTGGCACCACTGCTAAGGCATGAAAGAAATGGAACACACACACACACACACACACATTCATGCATTAAAAATAAACCGCAAGGGCTTTTCTGGACATGCAACTCAAACACACATGTCCCACCACATGCAAACCAAACATACACACATGCAACCAAGCAAACACGGCCAAACACACACACACACACAAACAAACACAGCCCTGCTGGTGCACATTCTCCTCTGCGCTCACGCTGAGGCTTATGCAACAGTTACTCAGAAAGGTCACAAACATGCAGCTCGTTTTCTATAGCATCAACAGCTGACCTTCACCTATGACCTTTAGTTTTGACCGTGAGAAAGGAACGCATTCATCCATGACACATGTGCCCCAGGACACAGAGGTTCAGAAGAAGCAAAGGTGATCTGTCTTTTTGAGAAGTTAGCTTGATAGGCCTGTTCAAAAAAGGAAAATACATCACTGGAAACGCAGCTGCACAGAAATCAGCAAAAATCTGTACGGTGTGGCAGGATGCAGGACACAACGCCAGATGTAGCACATTTGGCGGCCTTCGCAAGCTTCCCTGTAACTCTGAGTGGCGCCCGAGGCGACCGCCTATATCGCATCTCGGAAGAACCAGCACTGGCAGCAATCCCCTTGTTAAACTGGAAGTAAGTAAAAAAAAAAAAACAAGACTGAGACAAAAGGTATGTTTGTGTAAGAGCACAGACATACTGTATAGACACTTTAGGTATTATGCAAGGATTACATAAAGGTGTAAGATTCTGCCCTATGGCACATTTTTCACACCTTTAGATCAAACATCAAACATTGTCTTGACTGTTGGTTGACACCTCAATGTTGCCCAAAGTAATGTATGTCACTCAGGATAACCAGTTTCAAGTGCTTCTGCATCACGAGCAGCGCTGGGAATTTTTTACTGCAGTACTGTATTAGCAACCTAAGCTACAATGCATGGGTATGAGTGGGCCACGTCACTATCAACACAACAGATAAGCACTACTGTGGCCCACTGGTACACATATACAGAAATTTAAACTATCTATATTTATGCTCAGCACTTACATTTTGTGTATGGAATGACTGCGTAGCTTTAACCCAGATACCGAACCTGTGGGCATGTGAAAAATGTCACACAAAACAAAAAGCAGAGTTCTTGATTACACTTTTTTTAGCTGTGTATATTGTTCATACCACCAGCGATTGAACAATCTGATTCCAAACTTTTTCACCAGGGTGTTTTTATAGCATAGGGTGTCTTGACCCTTCATTAGCTGACTGCGGGGGGCATGGCTAGTTTGCACTGCACCTATAGAGACAGAGCGCAACGTGTCATAATCTGAAAGCCATGCCCCCAAAGGAGGAAACGAGGCCCGCTTTCCCTTCACACTTTCCCCTTCCGTTTCCAGCCTGCTGAGTTTTCCCTAAGTCCAAATGCCGAAAAGTTGCTGTGTGGTGGGCTGCACGGCCAATAAAAACCTAGAGCTTAGCTTGTATGAGCTGCCGAGCAGAAAAACGGAACCTTGTAGAAGACAAAAGTGGATACAGGCAATTAAACGTGAGGCTTCTACAGGGAAGAAATTGTGGGATCCTGACACTCTGTATGCCTAAGTGTGCAGCAAACACTTTGTCAGACCCTCCAAATGTATTTTTTAGACTAACAGTTAACTGTATTTATGTATGTTAAGCTAAAGCATTGACAGTATGAATCCAACTTCTGTTACAATTGTGCCCAGCGCTCCCCAATTCATTCAGTCCATTCCAGCAGTCCGCTCTAGCACTTCTACCAGCATGTAGAGGCATGTCTCAAAACAACAACGTGTGCCGGTAGTAGGAACAGGCTGACGGCTGAGCATGCCGACAAGCTCATCATCTTAAAAAAGAATCTCCACATCATGTTTTTTCCAAGACGAGCAAGGTAAGGAGAAGGGACACTGAGGTAGACCGGCAATATTAATCTTACTAGGCGTTGCCTCTCTGGTAGGAATAGCGTGCTAAAATAATCCTTTGCAATCTTATTATTAGCTAATTATTAGCTAGCTATAGCTAATAATTTTAGATAGCTAGCTAGCAATTGAATCGTGGAGACTTGAAGGCGCAGCTGCGGAGGCAGAATGACAGCGAATGAGCGAAAAAGCGGAGGGGAAAGCGGGCCTCATTTCCCCTTTGGAGGCGTGGCTTTCAGATTATTACGCGTTGCGCTCTGTCTCTATAGGGCAGAGGCTAGGTGCTGCTAGTGGTAACACTTGTGGTTATTGGGGTGAACTTACTCAGCTGCTTACTTTTGCTCTGCTCTACAGTGTTCACCACTTAGTCTGGGACAGCAGGGGTGTTTCTCATTAGAGTCTATGGTTGTTTACGCTTCAAAACTCGATATTTCTCCATCAAGCTAACATTATATGGTTCTATGTTAGCACTTTACATTAGACAAGTTCATGTGCCCTGACCTATTGATCGTCAGGAATTACAAATGCAATATCTATCATTAGTATCGAAAAGATTTTTATAATTCAGTATTTATTTCAATATTTATTTATTTTTGTTTTAATGATGAAAGCCTTGGGATTGCTTTGCACTTGCTAGGCCATCTCTTAGTGTTGCTATAGCAATTCCAAGCTACTGCCAGTTCGCGCTGGATTTCGAAGCCAATATGAAAAAATGGTCAAAGTGTGTAACTCCAACTTCAGGTTGGTCATGTCATGCCACTGGGAGCAAAAAGACACTCTCCCAAAAGACTTGAGAAAGAGACATCTGTAAATCAGTGGATACATATGTTTTTTAGCATCACAACCCCAAAGAAGTGATTTGTTTTAGTTTTGAGATTTGATCCATTTAGTGCGATAATATTTCGAAAGTGTAGAAGAGCCGCACAATTAAATCATTTTTATCCCCATTCAAGTTAGCATAGCGTGCTTGGCTGGGAGCAATTACCTGCCCTGCCGGCAATGTGTCTAGTGTGCTTGCTCTATGGGCCTAATGATGCAGAAGATCTAGGGATAATTTTACACCTGCAAAGTATAACTTTCTCAATCTAATGCACCACTGAGCAACTTAAACAGGAATGAATGTGGCCTCCAACACTGCTCCAGTTGTCTTTATACGTCCATGGTCTCAAGTAGCTGTTATGCACAGTGAAAACAAGCTAACAGCAGGGGTAAACAATCTGCGCCAACAGGCTCTTTTTAACTACAGCCTGTTGTCATTGTTCCTCTAAGTGTTTGGTATGACATTTTTGTCTGAAATAATGGGTTTCGTGTTTCTCTTAATCTTTGTTTTCCAAGCACTGTGTCAAAAGAGTTTCAGAGTGATTATGTGTTTACACTTTTTTTGCCACTGTTTTCGTCTTGTAAGATTAATCACAACAGGTTTCTCTTTCTCTTTATAAACTGTTTCAATTTAACTGCTGAAATCTAATAAATATCTATTTAGATTTATGGGCTCTTGTTATTGTGGTTTGCAGCTTGCTGTAAAGTAGATGTGTGTCACCTTCACTGATAAGATTAGAAGTTTATGCTGGGAACTGAATTTAAACTCAATTTAAGTTTATATTGTAGAAAACATCCCCCAGAAAGCTGCAACAATGCACAGAAATTTAACAATCTGTCAGTAATGCAACACTCTCTATCTCTAGACAGTAGATTCTGAATAAAGGTGAATGAATGATGCATTGTTTATTTGTTAACAATAATTTATTCAGTATAAATGATGCAAAATTATTTGTAAAACTTTACACTAAGATTTTAAAGGTGAATTTAAATTGATATTTAACGTGTCAAATATTGTTTTGCATGTGTTATGTCTAAAAAAAATTAAAATGGAATAAAAAACAAGAACAAAAATTTGTTTTCTCATTTAAAGAATTTAATAGTGAATTATCATGATCCGTTGCACGTACAGTTGCTGCAGTTGTGACCAAGAGCCACTTGACTTACTTAAGGCTGACCTTAATTCTTGCCGAGTCTGTTGTTTCAGTCTGGACATTGGCAGGTCAGGCATGGCTCTCTATATTTAGGTTGTATGTTTCCAAGGAAAAGAAACAGGCTGCACAGAGCAAACAGCTCTCATAATGTACACACACAGACAGACAGTCGTGTACACACACAGGCTGTGAAACAAGCTGCAGGCAGAGAAAGGACATTCAAGTAAAAAAAATAAAAATCTGCACACACCGGCACGTACACACACACAGACACATGTTCCTGACCGTTCTATCAGCTCGCTCTCTGTCTTTCTGGGTCACTAATACTTCACCGCACACCTTAAACAGTGCTTAAAAACAGCGTGAAGTATCATGAATACATATTTTCACCTCGTAAATAAATCGAGAAAAATAACCACAGAGTTTGATTAATGAATGAAACCATTCTATCCGGGGGCATAAAAAGTGACAGCTGAGAATGAGAACATGATATATGCTATATGATATATACTGCCTGAGTGTTGATGAGTGTTCCAGCACTCCGTGTACATACCGAACAAGTTGGATAGGCACCTCCTTGTGTGAGGTAGCAGTCAGACTGCATGCTCTCTTTTTTACATAATCACACAACCTTTTAGCCCAGAACTCTCATTTTACCTCTTTGGGTGCGTTAACGTGTCACTTCAGCAGCCAAAATGTTCACAATAATTTAAAATGCATTAAACAATTGTTAAAATGCAAGGCCTCATCTCTAAAGCAACTTCAAATGGCCAACCAGCTAAATCTGTGCAAAATAGTCAGTTTTTCTTGCATCACCGCCTTTGAACACATTATTTCTGCTGGGCTTTTTACTTATTCAACTTTATTAATTTCAAATGTATTCCTATTCAACTGATGTGAGATTTTCTGCACATACTACAGCTTGCATGATAGGCTCTATCTCACGAAAAATGCTCCCACCAGTTCAGTTTCATGCCCCTGCAGAGCCGGAGAGCCACCATTTTAGACGTGTAGCTAAGTGCACAAGCTTGAGAGGGCAGGGTATATATCAATAATTTTTTTTTATGTGGCCAATCAGAGGCTCACAATCCCCTTATCAGTTTTTAATTAAGCCAATCACTCCACAGTAGTGGGAGTAGTCAACATCTCAACTAGCTAGCTATGCTAGCACTAGCTAGCATCTCCATATCAACTCCCTGGTCGTAATGGAATATAGTAACTTCAACCAATGCTCATTAATGAAGGATCATTGTAACAAGGCTTTTTTTTTTGTTTAATTTATCAGACAATTAACGGACAAACGGAATCAAATTGTTTCTGGCTGCCAGCATTAGCGTAGCTAGCATGCTAGCTAAGTTTGCTGAAAAGTTTTCTATTTTCACTTTAAAATGTTTGTAAAAAATGTTGCTGTCTGGTGATACTTTGTCCACTGTTAATGCTAGCATGGATGGAGGGATAAGTCCAACTGTGCAGAGGGCAGGGGTACGAAACCCCAAAAAATGATGAAAAAAGTCCATGGCCCCACATCCAGGGCTGTGAGGGCACTGAAGCAAAGCCGACAGAACCCGCCAACACCCTGGCCAGAGGAGCAGAACCCAGTCTGGGTCAGCTGGGTTTGCTGGAGGCTGCTTAGTGGCTTACAGCCAGGCTGCTTGTCATATTTTTCCCCGGGGTTTTCGAGCCCCTGCCCTCTGGACAGATGGACTTGTTCCTCCGGATCATCCATTTTAGCACTGATCAGAGTCAAAGTGTCAACAGAAAGCAAGGTTTTTAATCAACATATTGAAGTGGAAATAGACAGAAACATGTATCTCTGATCCAGTGTCCATTTGATAATCTCAACAAAGAACACTTTCCTTGTGGTGGTCCTCCTAAAATGAGAAGTGGTGACAGTTGCTATATTCTGTAATGATCCATAATTAAGGGATTGATAGGCAGACAGCATTAGCTACCAAGCTAGTGTGCTAGCTAGTAGAAAGTATTCTACTTCCACTTAAGTAACTTTAACACAAGGCTAACGTTATTTTTACAATAACGACCTAATATATTTAGCAATCTTTGTCCATGCAGGAGAATGTTTCTCCACCAGTTGGGTTTCAGAAAAGAATCGTGGATGGGTGCATGTATGTAATGCAATTTGTCAACGTTGCGTACGCACGTAATGTTGGCACACAGGACACAAACACAGGTATCCTGGGTCAAAGTCCTGTCTTTGTTTGACCCGTCTACCACCACCTTCATATGGACGTTGCTGCTTTTTATACTATGTAACCTGACTTCTTCCTTTGTTTGCATCATATAATGGACAGCCTGCAGTGTATAGGTCACATGATCACAGCCTTCATGCTCTACGTGTGTGCTATGAATTATGGTGTACTACTTTTCTTAGGTATAAGAATAAACAGTGAATGAAAACAACCTAATCTACAATGTTTATTAAAATCTTGCTTATTAAAAAAACATATTTACATCATATCAATGTTGATGTTAATACTACAAATATGCAGAGATGTTAAAAAAGAGGACTATGTGACTTACACTCTCTGACGCATGATTTATGTCAGCTTTTATGCACAGACAAGACAGACTTCTCAAGTTATCACAGGAGAGATCCGGACAAACAAATCGATCAGGAGTCATTGGATGACCCCATAACCCTTAATCGAAAATCAATGTGTGATGCAATATTTAAACATTTCTAAGAACACAGCCTCGTTACAACAGACAAACTGTACAAGGGGTCTTGCCCTCAGAGATAATCAGCTATGTTTGGCATCAATAAGATTTGTTTTAGACGGTGAGTCACCTCTCTTCCAGGGAGGCAGGGAAAGCAACAATGCAGGCCAAGGCTACCATTTAATGCCACGGATTTATACTGACTTGTTGACCATAAGCAGGGACATAAGGTCAGACACGATGGAGGGAGATACGCCACGAGGTCACATCTGCTTCTGCTTCTCTGGCCTGTCAATAGAACTGTGTGTGTGTTTTCTTTTGTGGCAGTGGTCACATGATGATAAAAACATATCTGGAGGTGCACAGTGAGGTGATCTGCTGACACAGTGGCTGTTTGCTTATGCCACACCTGCGGTTTTTGATAATTGGCTTGACGGAGAAAAGCGGCCATTACATGACACGACGTGCATGTGAGTGTGCTCCAGTGCCAAAGTACAAGCATGCACAAAAGACTTCCTCACACCATTTTAAGTGCATAACAAATATGGAGTTAGAGCGAGTCCAAGCCTTTTGGGTTGAAATCTAATTGTTTTTCAATGATAACAAGGGTGTGTTTTTCATTTCTGTGAAATAAAAAGGGATTTAGAGGAGAAAATGAAAAGTTACATCATATGGACGACAGCAACACTTTGTGCAGAAAGCTGAATGCCTCCCAGGATCCGTTGCACGGATCCTAAAAAGACATCGTGTCTGCATCACAAAACATTTTTCCAAGATTGTTAGTCTTGCCTGTGGCCTTGTCAGGGGAAATGCACCATGAAATCTCTTTTCATCTCTGGTGGTCCCTGTTGTTTATAAGCTGTAACCAGAATGAGATTATGTTTTTTCATAGTTGAGGACATTGCTGAGGCTCAGGGCTTAGCTTTGCTCACTCTATATTTGGTCTTGATGAGGGGGTCAAAGAGAAAAGGGATATCTTTCCCATGCGTCTCTCATAGCATGGCATAAGTGGAATTCAACTTGTTATGTAAGGCAGCTTTTTCATTTTTGACTTGTCACGCTTTGGAAGTACCCTCTTGTATTTGATTACACTGCTAAAACCAGAACCCAGAGGAGGTTGGAGTTGTTGATTTAGCTTAAATGTTTTTCCTCTTATTTCCTTCTTTCAGTTCACTAGGTTCACTTCCTCCCAGAGCAGTTAAGAAGTATTTCCTTAGCTTCGTGTCCAATTGCGAAAAAAGGAAAAGACAAACAGAGGCGTTTGGAAAGATGTTTTTTCAATGTTTGGATGTTCTAATACAAAGCACAGCCATTCATTCAACGCAACCCTGCTCTCAGTCAGCTGAGCTCCAGACAGAAACTGTTTCGAGGGGGATGGGTATTTAAATTAGTCGGTTCCATGAAGCCAATGAGAGGTTAGTGTGTGGTGTGCAGGCTTGTGTTGCGTAACCTCTAAAGTAGACAGAGCTCAGAGAAGAGGCTGTCTAGCTTTGCAGACTCAACAGGCTTCACACGCAACAAGTAGAGGGTGTGTGTGTGTCTGTGTGCTTAAGTGTGCATGTTCTAGTTTTGCTTACTTTGCTTTGTTTGCTTTGATTCCCTGACTGGCCTGCACCACAATGTATACCTGATAAGGTCTTTTATGGGACCATAATTTAGGTCACTGTATCTTAATAATGAATGTAGAATGCATACATGGCAACTTATATTATTAAGCTTATTATGTTTTGTTAGCCATTAAAAATTTATAGCATGTGCTGGCATCCTGCTAGTTAAATTAACATGCTTTTTTTGTCTATTTCTGCAGGAAAAGATTGAGGTGCCAGTGATAATGTGAACATTTTAATCCCTAAAGATAAGAAGAGGACAATGAGTAAAAACACCAAAGGCCATGTTTTTAGTTCTCAAACATTCTGACAACAGAGTTTAAACAGCTTGCAAAGTAACTAAATAAAATGTTGTTTTTTTGATGTTTTTTTCTGAACAACAGTAAAAAAAACTTTTGCTTGCTTTTTTTTGAGTTGAAATAAAAGATCTAAGACTTTCTCTATATGCACACAAATGGCTTATTTCTCTTAAATTTATGCACACATTTCTTTAAATCCTTGTTATTGAGTGTCCTCAAAATTTGTGACATCTGTGCCATTGTGGTGTGTGATCAAACTGCACATTTTAGAGTGGCCTTTCACTGTGACCAGCCCAAGGCACACCTGTGTAGCAATCAGACTGTTTAATCAGCCTCTTGATACGCCACACCTGTCAGGTGGAGGCATGATCTTGGAAGAGGAGAAGTGCTCACTGACATGGATTTTAGCAAATCTGCGACTTAAATTTGAGATAAATATACATATATATATATATATATATATATATATATATATATATATATATATATATATACATATATATACAGTACAGGCCAAAAGTTTGGACACACCTTCTCATTCAATGCGTTTTCTTTATTTTCATGACTATTTACATTGTAGATTCTCACTGAAGGCATCAAAACTATGAATGAACACATGTGGAGTTATGTACTTAACAAAAAAAGGTGAAATAACTGAAAACATGTTTTATATTCTAGTTTCTTCAAAATAGCCACCCTTTGCTCTGATTACTGCTTTGCACACTCTTGGCATTCTCTCCATGAGCTTCAAGAGGTAGTCACCTGAAATGGTTTTCCAACAGTCTTGAAGGAGTTCCCAGAGGTGTTTAGCACTTGTTGGCCCCTTTGCCTTCACTCTGCGGTCCAGCTCACCCCAAACCATCTCGATTGGGTTCAGGTCCGGTGACTGTGGAGGCCAGGTCATCTGCCGCAGCACTCCATCACTCTCCTTCTTGGTCAAATAGCCCTTACACAGCCTGGAGGTGTGTTTGGGGTCATTGTCCTGTTGAAAAATAAATGATCGTCCAACTAAACGCAAACCGGATGGGATGGCATGTCGCTGCAGGATGCTGTGGTAGCCATGCTGGTTCAGTGTGCCTTCAATTTTGAATAAATCCCCAACAGTGTCACCAGCAAAACACCCCCAACACCATCACACCTCCTCCTCCATGCTTCACAGTGGGAACCAGGCATGTGGAATCCATCCGTTCACCTTTTCTGCGTCTCACAAAGACACGGCGGTTGGAACCAAAGATCTCAAATTTGGACTCATCAGACCAAAGCACAGATTTCCACTGGTCTAATGTCCATTCCTTGTGTTTCTTGGCCCAAACAAATCTCTTCTGCTTGTTGCCTCTCCTTAGCAGTGGTTTCCTAGCAGCTATTTGACCATGAAGGCCTGATTGGCGCAGTCTCCTCTTAACAGTTGTTCTAGAGATGGGTCTGCTGCTAGAACTCTGTGTGGCATTCATCTGGTCTCTGATCTGAGCTGCTGTTAACTTGCGATTTCTGAGGCTGGTGACTCGGATGAACTTATCCTCAGAAGCAGAGGTGACTCTTGGTCTTCCTTTCCTGGGTCGGTCCTCATGTGTGCCAGTTTGGTTGTAGCGCTTGATGGTTTTTGCGACTCCACTTGGGGACACATTTAAAGTTTTTGCAATTTTCCGGACTGACTGACCTTCATTTCTTAAAGTAATGATGGCCACTCGTTTTTCTTTAGTTAGCTGATTGGTTCTTGCCATAATATGAATTTTAACAGTTGTCCAATAGGGCTGTTGGCTGTGTATTAACCTGACTTCTGCACAACACAACTGATGGTCCCAACCCCATTGATAAAGCAAGAAATTCCACTAATTAACCCTGATAAGGCACACCTGTGAAGTGGAAACCATTTCAGGTGACTACCTCTTGAAGCTCATGGAGAGAATGCCAAGAGTGTGCAAAGCAGTAATCAGAGCAAAGGGTGGCTATTTTGAAGAAACTAGAATATAAAACATGTTTTCAGTTATTTCACCTTTTTTTGTTAAGTACATAACTCCACATGTGTTCATTCATAGTTTTGATGCCTTCAGTGAGAATCTACAATGTAAATAGTCATGAAAATAAAGAAAACGCATTGAATGAGAAGGTGTGTCCAAACTTTTGGCCTGTACTGTATATATATATATATAGAGAGAGAGAGAGAGAGCGAGAGAGAACATTAAAAAGAGTCAGATCTTTATTAATAATAAAAATAATGAACTTTATTTATATAACACCTTTCATACAAGAAATGTAGCACTGCACTGAGTGCTTCACATGAAAATAGACAAAATGAACATGAAGCATAAATAGAAAGTAAAAGCGTAAAAAGAGCAAGTTTCAGAGTTCAAACTTTTAAAATGGGAACAAAAACAAAAGTGTTGGGCTTAAATTGTTGTTCAGTGTGGAATCAGAATTAGAGTAAGTGCTGTACAGTGTTGGGCAGTAACCTGCTACAGTAATAATTACTTTTTTTTAGGAACGAGTAGGCTAACTAAAATTTCAGAAATAATATCACAGTTACCCCAAAACCAAACAACGGCTGAAAATGTTCCCATCACTTTAATTTTGCCGGCAGGAAAGATGACAAGAACACTGCTGCTGCAGGTAGTCGGACTGAAACTCTTTCCACTGCAAAAAACAAGTCGCTTAAACCTCCTGTCTGAAACACCTCAGCTAATACGACCGACAGCGCAACAACTGAAGCTCCTGAAGCTCCAGGAAACCCACCCCACTAAAGGTGAGCCCTCAGCGGCCACAGAGGTCAGCTGTAGCTCTACGCTGCCTTAACGACCAAAACTAGATTTTAATCGTGGGCAGCTGCAGCTACAAAGGAGTAATGAAGCTTGTGGCTGGATATGTTGTGGATAAAATGTTATTCAGGCAGAGCCTTGGGAAAATACAGGTCACACGCAACAGAAAACTCCCAGGTCAAAAAAAAAAAAAAAAAAAGCTATCTAGCCTTAGCTACACTTACTGGCGATTACCCTGACATTTACCCAGAGGCACACATCTCAATTTTGGGGAGATTTGCAATAAGCAGTTTTAATATAACAACAAGTGTAATGAATTACTGTTGGCAGGGAGTAATAAATAAAGTAATATTATAACTTTTGAAAAGAGTAAAGAGTAATGACTAATATATTACATTTTTAGAGAGCCCAACACTGTTGGTACATAGCATAAACACAGGAAAAGAAAATGAAATAAACCCAAAAATTACAAAAATCAAGAAACAAATGTTTTAAAAAATTATAATATAACTCAATAATTGCAATAACAATCATGCTGTTTAGCATTTATAATGTACCACATGTCAGGCAGATGAAGTGGAAAGAAAGAAGAAGTGCTCATCAACAAGGATTGAAACAAATTCGCGCCTTTGCAGGCAACTGATCCAAGCACCACACTTTCCAGATACAAACACACTGTAAACAAGTTTTTTACTGCACAAAGTTATCACCTTATTTTCAAACTAATGTCTTGTTAATCTTTAATTCCGTGAGCAGTGTTGACATTTTCACTGGATGATTAAGTGTGTGGGATCTTTTCTTTATGGTTTATTGGAGGTGTAAGATCAGGTGAAAGCACTCAACAGCCTCCAGCTGGGATCCAGACTCCAGTATGAAGCATCATATGACCATTCTCCAGTTCTTTCTACTCTCTGTTTGTCTGATCTGAAATATTATACAGAAATAGAACAAAACAAAGTCCAGTTCGTAATGTTTGCTTGGCATTAAAAACACAGGAAATTATTGACTGTGCAGTGAAAACAACATATGGAAAAATACAATGGTTGTTTTTATTCCCTAAGGAAAAAGCCTCGTCTGTTCCCGAGTCAAACAAGGTCAAGGAAATGTTAATGGCTCCACCTCTTTGACTCAATGGCCCACACACGTCTGAGGAAATATTTTTACACAGATTGTTTATAGGGCCGCTTATAAACAGGAGGAGCCATACATTTTAATGTGGGTGTAATTGGATAAGACACGCACATAATATAAAGTTAAGTAGGTTAGGTTTAGTAAAAGAAACATGGTTGGGCATTGTCACATTACATACTTGATGTAAAGTCAAGGCAAAGTTACATAGGCTAGGTTAAGGCTAGTTAAGTTACGTAGGTTAGGTTTAGGAAAAGATGTGTGGTTGGGCGTCGTCACATTAGGTAAAGTCATATATTAATGCAAAGTTACGTAGGTTAGGTTAAGGCTGGTTATGTTAGGTTTAGGAAAAACATGGTTGGGCATTGTCATGTTGCGTACTTAATTTAAAGTTACATACGTGATGTAAAGTTACTTTGGTTAGGTTTAGGAAAAGAAACATGGTTGGGCTTCGTCACATTGTATACCTCAAGGTAAGTCAAGGTTAAGTTATGTAGATTAGGTTTAGGAAAAGATATGTGGTTGGATGTTGTTAGGTTTAGGAAAACATGGTGACAAAGTACCTTAAAATGACTCAAAGTTCACATGGTTCCATTCAGGACACAAACACTGGTCTCGTGTTGGAATGTCCTGTGTTGTTTGACCCATCCACCACCCCAACCTGCCTTGTTATGCTGAGTTTCTCCTTTATACTACTTCCATCTTCGCTCCTGTCAGCTCATTGTTACGTGATCGCAGCCTTCCTGATTATGATGGTTGTATACAAATTACTGGCTCATGATCAGGTGAGTTATATACAAATTCTAGTGCATTATTTTGTAGGTAAACATAAGAACAGTGGAGGAGAAACTGCCTGATAGAATACATTTTTTGACTAGGACGCCTAGGGCAACTCAAGCCCACGTCTGAGACGGCAGTGCCAAATTATTATGTTTCAATTGCTCGATATTCCTGTTATTTCCTGCTATCTTATCCATCTATTAACAATGGGTTCTCAGAGTATCATGGAGATGAAAATAAACGGAGGAAAGATTTGAAATCCTCCTGGCTTTTCCTGGTGCTGCCTCAGCTGCGGAGTGGGACTCACAAAGCACTATTCAGGTCTGACTGTGCGTTTTCAAGGAGTTTCCTGAGAGAACTCTGTTCTGGCTTACTGACAAGACAAACATGCTCTCTCTCTCTCTCGTACTTCTATGGCCACAGGGACTTGAGGGCCTGTAAGTTGGACAGGAAGGATCACTGGCCTACTTCAGAATCATTTCCTCTCATCTGTCAAAGCACTGAAGAGTGGATTATGTGGAGGCAGAGATGTGCTAGTTTAGGCCAGTTGTTTCCTGTATCTGCTAAAGACAAAGCCTCTGGCTTTGAGCATGATACAATCTCTACTCAGATGATATTAGGATTTCTGATGACGTAGAACTAACATGCAAACAAACAAAAACAACAGTGACATGACAGGGTCTTTTCTGACCCTAGTTCAGGACATCTCCAGTCAGGTTCAGTTCAGGACATGTCCAGCTATGTTTGTAGCTACCAAACAAGGTCTTTTTCAGTGTGAGACATATCCAGTCAAGTTTGTCTTTACACAACAGGGTCTTTTGCAGCGCTAGTCTGGGACATGTGCAATCATGTTTGTAGTGATAAAACCGGGTCTTTTTAACGATATTTTAGGACAGATCTAGTCATGTTTGTAGCAACCAAATAGGGTCTTTTTCAGTGCCAGTTTGGGACATGTCCAGTTGTGTTAGTAGTAACCAAACTGGGTCTTTTTGAAAGCCAGTTTGGGACATGTCCAGATGTGTTTGTAGTGACAAAACCGGGTCTTTTTTTTAGCAGCAGTTTGGGACATGTCCAGTTATGTTTGTAGTGACAAAACCGGGTCTTTTTTAGTGTCATATTAGGACATGTCCAGTCATGTTTGTAGTGACAAAACCGGGTCTTTAAACATTATTTTAGGACAGGTTTAGTCATGTTTGTAGCAACCAAATAGGGTCTTTTTCAGTGCCAGGTTGGGACATGTCCAGTTGTGTTAGTAGTAACCAAACTGGGTCTTTTTGAAAGCCAGTTTGGGACATGTCAGATCATGTTTATAGCGACCAAACCGTGTCTTTTTCAATGACAGCTCAGGATGTCCAGTCATGGTTATAGCTACCAAACAGGGTCTTTTTCAGCGATAGTTTGGGACATGTGCAGCTCGTTTGTATTGACCAAATCAGATATTTTTTAAAGCCAGTTTGGGACATGTCCAGTCGTGTATATAGCAGTCAAACAAGGCATTTTGAAGTTTTCCTAATGCTAACCAAGTGTTTTTTTGCCTAAACCTAACCATACATTGAATACAATACTGTCCCAACATATATTTAAAAATTTAAATGTAGGGGAACATAAAGCTACAACATCTACATATAAAACATACAAATGCAACATATCCGTGGTTTGCAGAAACATACAACACCACATTTATTGTGGTAATTGGGTTGTTTTATGGCTCACAATGTTTCATTTGCTGTCTCATTTCCTCTTTCTCCACTAAATATTATTTGAAATTCTTTAGTACTATTCAAGGAATAGCTGGGCATTTTGAAAACACTATTATTTGCTTACTTTCCAGGAGTTAGATGAGAAGGCCGAAACCACTCTCATGTTTGTACTCTAAATATGAAGACAATTATCTTAGCATGGCATAAAGATTAGAAGCACAGGGGAACAGCAAGCCTGGCTCTGCCCAAATGTAACAGAATACATTTTAAAAGGTTATACCTCATTTGTTAAACCTGTACAAAAACAGTTGTGTTTTTAATGAGTGGGATCACGTGCTGGCCTATTTCTTGGCCTGAAAGCAGTGACTTCCTGGAGATTAGGACATTGTGAATCTGATACATCTGAGCTTCATACTGCAGCTGTATATGTGTTAATCCTGAGAGGCGTGAATCCAAACAGGATCCCAAGATAAACTTTTACCCTTCCACTTAAAGTTATGGCATGTGACATTCAGTAATGTCTGATGAACTGACCCACATTCGTTCACATGTTGCATGCAAACCTCACACTAATCTCTGGCTCGATTGGTTTGTTTTTAGGTCATGTGGATCACAGATGAGAGAACATTCCTGCTGACCATCGTTAGGTCGAATGTGTTTGAAGAGCGCTGGGTGGACTGGGTGAGTGTTTTTCTTCTGTATAGCACAAATACAATAGACAGATTAAGGTCATGGTTTCATAACTTGCACTTTTTTGTCTTCCTCCAGTGTGCCTGCATTAAGTCACCCCACTGCCCTGGTCAAACATTTTCAGTAGTTGGATTTAGAATTGGTGCTTGCCCAGTATTGGCCCCTAGACTATAATAATCCATTTACCAGAGCAGAGGTCAGTTTCTCTCTTGTCCAGCCAGACATTATGTGTGAGAACAGAAGCATGTCAGGGCAGCTTATTCATTCTCGAAGCTAAACATATCATGTCAATGTGTCAGCAAACCTCTCCCGTACTTTACATCCTTTTATACCTACTCTACAGCCACCTTTTTTCTGTCAGTGACACAAATACATGTGGGATATGGCTACTTGCTGCTACAAATTACAGCCTATTGTATGTTGACTTTCAGGATCAGACTTTCAGACAATAATTTTCTGCAAAACTAATCAAGTTCACTCAGCAAAGCAAACATTTTGACTATTTCTTGGATGCTAAGCAGCTGATATGGATTTGAGCTTCGCTGCTGCTGGGGACCAGTAATTACATGCTGGCTCATGGGAGCTCATTCCCAATATTCTGTGCTTCTGTGCCTAATCTGATCCCAAACTTGAAAGAGGATCAGAGCAAAGTTTACCTCTTTCTAAGACCCTGTGTAAGGCGCTCAAATGTGCTTATCACTGCAAATAAGTTCATTTGTAAATAACTGTGACACTTTCCCAGGGTGCTAAACAGCCAGTCTTGAGCAGCACTTAATTTTCTCTGTAGCTCTGATCTTAACAAGCATACACACACACATACACATGCAGCATAAATGCGTACACAGATGAATACTGATGAATCAGTGGCTCTACACTCATCTACATTCTGTTGGTTGTACTTCTAGAAGGATCATCAATTTTAAAAACACCCTGATGGTAGCAGTGTTGTAAATATTCCACGTTTAAAAGCATGTCCTGGAGACTTCTTCACTTAATTGACTCTGACTGTTTATAAGCATAACAAATGTCACTATGAAAGGGGGGAAACATTCTGGTTTAATTTGGCGTAAAATGCATGGGGAGTTTTATACCTCCGTTTAAGTTATTTTGCTGCGGAGACAAACACAACAGACGTTAAAAGATGACGCCATGCCTTTTGGATTTAACTCTAACAGCCTCAAAGTTTCAAAGTCCTGAACACATTGACATGCATCCCATTTATACACCTATAAAGCCAGTCAATGAAAACAGCTGCTGAACTGGCAGAAAACATTTTTAATGGATCTTGGATTCGACACGTGCACAGCGAAAGGGTTTGTGTCTAAGTCTGAGTAGTGGTAAAAGTCTAATTTCTCATCAACTTTACAGCTCTTTTACTATCCACCGTATAACTAATTGCCAAATCTAAACCGAGATGCTGAATCCAACACAAGCAGGGTGCTGCGGTGAAAAAAGATCCTTGTAAAAACTCCTCTCCCGTGACCTACATCGAAGACGGGATTTGATGCAAAGTTGTCACACTATGGAACCAAATGTGTGTGCACAGACAGAGAATGTCATCCTTGTTGAGAACAGCCGCGACCCATGTAGGAGTGCCTTCACAATACAACAGTGGAGGCTCTTGTTCTCAGTGGCTACGTCTGCATCATCAGGAGGCACTGACAGTTCTCTGATAATGTCAAACGCTGGCTAAAGAGTCCCATTGCGTCAGCTCGGACGAGTCACCGGCTGGCTATGAGTGAATGAGGCTTTGTCTCAGCAAACAAACAAACAAACAAACAAACAAAAAGGCAACAAATTGAACAAGTGAAGCATTTGCTTTGGACACATTATCAACAAATACGATTTTGTTGCAGGAATGCTGGGGGCAGCTGAATAGGTCAGAGAAACAAACAGCAGTCTGGATGGCCTGTTGCTGAAACAGCTGACCCTAGATTAAACCATTGTAATGTGACATTAACATACAAGTGTACACTGATATTTCTCAGCAGTAAAGATGGAACTGTTGGAACATAATGCTACGGTGGTGATCATCAGCCACACAGTGCTCACAGTGGCATCCGGTAAAATGTTCTGTACAAATTGCACGCTCTATCATGACCTTTGCATTCACCGTAAACATGTTAATTTGACAGCACCGAAATGACATCAGTCCAGAAAAGTACACTCTCATTTAAAGTCATGCTTCCACTCAGTTCCAGAGGAAAAGTATGTCAGTATGTCCTGATTTGTTTCCTGTGTCTGATGAATGTAGACTTCGGAATCTGTTTACAAAGTGTCTTACATTGCTCAGTTTGTTTTACATGCCTACCAACAGCAGAGGAGGATACGTCATGTTTGATGTGTTCAAGTCTGCGCCTCAGATGTCCCTACGTTATGTTTCAAAGCTATAATCTCTAAGGAGTAAGACTGTGCTCATGTTTGCTTTGATACTGTTTGACATGCATGAAGGTGTTTTATACTTGTTATTCCGCTCTCATGTTGTTTCTCTTGTTCATGTTTGTAGAGTGCTGTAAGCACATGCGGGGTGGGCATAACACTTAAAAAAATAAGTTACCTTACTTATTACCTATTATAAGTAAAGGTAAGTAAAGCCCTTTTTCCCTATGGACAAAAGCACCTGCTAACATCTGGCTTTTGTATTTCAGGGGAAAGGTTACAATCGACATTTACCCCACGACGTATGACACTGCCGTAGTCACAGGTACTTTTCGCTCCTGTCGCGTTCAGCTTCGATTGGCAGCCACAGAAATGCAATGCAATGACAGGCCGCCACAAAATATCTCCATCCAAGCAGCCTTCAAACCTCACTCAAACCACCATAGCATTTTCACCGGCCTCCATGCTGCTCTCTACTGCTTTCTCACCTGTTTTCTGCCCTGTTGAACATGACACAGAAAAAACAAAATAACAGAAAGCAGGGGCGTAAATATAGACAGTGCAGGCAGTGCTGTTGCACTGGAGCCCATGAGGTGGGGGGCCCATAGAGAGAGTGGGTCCTCCATCAATATATTGTGCGGAGAATGGGCCGTTATGAGTGATTGCCACCTTGAAAATATGCCTGTGTTCAAAGACGAACGCTCATTAAATTAAAAACAGTGCCATTTGCTATATATGTCCTTGAAAAAGGCACAATACAATAGTGTACAATAGTCAGTAGTATCTATGACAAAATGATATGCTTATTCCATAACTATAAATCAACAATAAAATTGCTGAATTAAATTAATAATTTCTCATTGTCTTTGGCATTTTTTGTTGTATACAGTTATGTAATGATGGCTGCTGGGTAATATGTATGTTGATCATGTGACGAGACAATATGTGCATGATAGCATGCACTCGGGCCGTCATAACTACCTTACAACACTGACAGAAAGGCACAGTTGTCTACTGCAGACGGGTTCTGGTCCACTGGCAATAGGAAAGTAGTCTATTGCCTATTTTCAGTGGGTTTTCCTGAATTTAAAAACTCTGTGTGTACAAAGAAAATTTTCAATACTTCCTCTAAAGTGACTTTATTTTGAAATGTGGCTCAGTGCGTAGTTTAACCTCGTTCGATTACATAATAGCTTCTATTTCTACCCCTGGAGCTGTGGGGATTACTCAAAAGAACAAGTTCTTTGAATCGGTTTCAATATTGCTGGGGTGTTTGTCAGAGGCTGGTGGTGTTGGGGTTTTAGCGTTTGGTCTGTGGCTGTTAAAGGAGTGACTTGCATCACCACAGGCTGTGGATAAGTTTACCCTGCTTGGCACAGAGATGACTGCCAGATCCGGATCGATCTGGATAAAAGGGGAGATTGCGTTGCTATTGTAATCAGAAATGTAGTTATTTTTCTTTCTTTGTCTCAAAATAAGACGTCAAACTACAAAATGATGGTAAGACGGCAGGATATAACTTGCCGAATACAGTTGTATAACCTCTGCAGCTTTTAAATGACCTCAGGTAACACTTCAGCTTGAAGTTTCCATCATGTGCTGGGTTGCAAACTTCAGAGGTACTCTTAAACTAATACGACTAAAACCCAAATAAACACAATATAAAATTCAGAGGTCGTGCTGCGCTAGCTCTTCTTTTCCCTTCAGGGGGTTTAAGGAGTCGGAGTGGGGAGAGCGAATCAAAAACTATAAAGAGAGAAAGAAGACGCCTCGTCTCTGTGTCTCTGCTGATCTTTTCATATGTACGCAGCAGCAGGACAGCGTGTTATTTTTGGTTCGTATTTTCCCAAAACAAAATCTTTTGAAAACAACATATACAGCGCTGTGTGCCATCGTTCCCCACCGCAAAGGCTTCAGTTGACACATGTCTGCCAGTCGTAACATCTGGTGGCCCGGCGCTGAGGGAAATCCCATAATTCTCTGCGGAGGAGAGCGCCCAGTGCTTCCTCCAGGGCTTTGGCGTGTTGATCTAGCTGGAATAAGTGTCCTATTAAGAAAAGCAATGATCTGTAATTTAGAAAATGCTATAGGTTAATTTTAAACCTCACTGGTGTTTTGCATGTTGGTGGCCCAAAACAAGAGTGACAGGTAAATTGTTTGAAATTTAAGGCCTTTAAAACCCCAGAATCATGTACTGTGACACCAGCACAGTAAATTGCACGCTGCACAGTCATGTTTAACAACCTGCCAGCCTTTCATCTCTTTATGAAGTGCACCACGGTGATGTATGGCTGCACGATCCAGCTCAGCCCAGGAGTTATTTCTCAAGTGAAGCGTCCATACTCGACTCAACATCTTTGTTTATGTAAATATGGCAAATCTGCATCTTAATTGCTGTTTTCTGTTGCAGTGTACAGTACCAAGTCTCACCAAGACGTTGTGACAAAACAAAAGTGAAGCTCACTAATGCACCCAATGCATGTTTTTGTCTCATTTCAGTATCTGAAATTAGGTGGCGGAGCAGCAACAGAGTAAATGCCAAAAGAAGTCACGCTGTCTGTAAATTGTTATTTGTGGATTTTATGGTTACTCAGCGGGAGTTTCCATGTAAGTTCCAACAAGCAGGAGTGGTGCTACGTTCATGTGTACTGTTACATCTCTTTTTCCCATGCACACTGCCGTTTTGTAGATTCCCCTGCAGTGGCACACACAGGGAAATTGCCCTCCCTGACTGCTTCAAGGCCTCACAGGCTATTTAGACAGCTGCACACATCAGCCTGGTCTTAACTATACCCCAGGGTTATCGCAGATTAAATAAATCCACTGCATTTGCATAGATTATTGCATAACACACACCTGATCATGGGCACAGTTTGAGCCAGCTTTTATTTATCATAGGTTCATTTGAAGTAATGGAGATAATCCATCTGCTTGTTTCAATGAGCCTAAGTGGAATTACTCAGCAGCGCAGGCCTTGGCGACAAACTTTGGACAATAGCCACCAGGCACTGAGTGTGTATCAACTTTGTCCAGCTTTTCTACTGAAAGAAGCCGTGCCAGGACTCCTGGTGACACACATCTGCGCCGAGTTGGATTTCCACAGCTGACCAGGGCGTGACCCACTTCCCTTTCTTTTTTATTTCTCCCTCGCATTCAAGGCCTGGGAAAAAGTGTTTGATTGAATCATATCACTGTTAAACACAAGAGATCAACACCTCCACTTGCGCCCTCCCCCGCTCTGTGCTTCAGTACATGAGAGAACAAACTAAGCCTTGGGGCTCAGTAGCTTCTATTCTGGGATACTGCTGGTTTGCTGTCGTGAGCAGTGGAGGAATTTCTTGGTCAGATTTTGTCTGCTGATTATGGGTTTCCCTCCACCAGCGTTACTATGGCGATTAAAGCAAGCTAAGACACACAAACACAGTTGGTGACAGGGAGATGTGAGAAATGAAAGGAAACAAGGACTCATCCCTGTAAGAGTCATTAAGTCTTAAAACAGCCCACCCTAGGAATTAGTTTCGTTGTCGCACACTGAAACTAGGTGTGGATGAAGGAGAGGAACCCAAACACTGGAGTATATGTGTTCATCCCAGGAGAATGTCTCTGTTCTCTGGGTGTGTTTCACCAACAAATAGGCTCTATTTCGCTTCACCCACTCTCCCTGTGAGTGCCGACAGACGCACAGAGTGGAGCAAACCACAGATCCACTTCAAGTGCTCTCCTGGGATGATCTGCTCTACAGATAGGAGAATGGCTGCCTATTACCAAACAGGAAGAGCAGTGAGCTCATCTCTAAATGTAAACCAAGAGCTTGTCTCATATCTAGTGTTGGGCGAGTGTGTGCTTCTGTGCTCTCACAGTGCACCCACTCAAAATACCGCATATATCCTTTTACTGTTTACTCATATAGGTGTCCTGTACAGACATGTGCTCTGAGTGGCATTATATAAGCAGTTTGATCAGTATCAAGCACAAATGGACAATAAGGAATAAAATTGTGTAGTAAAAGATTTTGTACGCATTCCAAAATGATCTGTACACAGACATGAAAGTGAATACAATTACTGTACTACAAGACTATAAAGAGTCAAGCATTTGTCTCAAGTCACAGTTTAATGGAGTGCAAGTTGTGCCTGATGTTACTCAAGAATGTACAATGACTTCTAACATGACAGCAATCACATGGGCTTAAAGACAGTCAACAGACAACAGGGAGCAGGGGGGGCATGGCCACAATTATACAACTGCTGTCCCTCCACCACAACACATTTTTAAGCTAGTGAGGCAGTGGTCCATCCATCCATCCATCCATCCATCCATCCATCCATCCCTCTCCCCAGCAACACTTTCCAGCTCTTCCTGGCGTTCCCAGGCCAGGTGAGATATGTAGTCCCTCCACTGTGTCCTGGGTCTGCCCCGAGGCCTCCTACCAGTGGGACGGGCCCAGAACACCTCTAAAGGGAGGCACCCAGGAGGCATCCTGATCAGATGCCCGAACCACCTCAACTGACCCCTTTCGACGCGAAGGAGCAGCAGCTCTACTCTGAGCTCCCTCCGGATGTCTGAGCTCCTCACCCTTAGTGGTAATGGAGATAGTAGTATCTTGTCCTTATACTAACCTTTCTGTGTAATCAAGCTACTGTATTTTCTAGTACCTAGTTCCTAAAATGTTTGGGCGGAGGGTTCTTGCTAGCTGCTAGTAGCTCTGATTGAGGGTGAGAGGCTGTCAGTGGATAGTTTGTTGGCACAGGGAAATGGAGATCTGTGTGGGTACATGAGACCTTAAAAAAGAGGGTGGATCATGGGGAGTACCACCAGTTGGTCCAGGAGCTTCACCTCCATGATGGCCATTTCGAGGCACATTTTAGGATGACTCTGGGGCAGTTTGAAAACCTGCTGTCTATCGTCTGGCCGTATAGCTCCAGGTATCCAGCAACTGCTACCACCAATTTGACCTCCATAATTTACCAACTGTAAACTTGTTGCGGTTACCACCACAGATGGCCTCACATCAACTGGTTGGATGAAAAAAGAGATGATGTTGGGCACTATGAGTTGAACCTTTTTCAATTCCAGGAGTTCGGAGCACCATGGCAAAAACACCAGGCGCCTTAAGCTCAGAAACGCGAGGCACATTATAACGCAAAGACCGCAATTAGAAGGCTTCATTTTCATTCAAAACTATTACAAAAAGCCATCTTCAGCTGCTAAAATGCACTCTGTTAGATCGGGTCCCAAGGCATCCATTGGTACCAACCATGTTGGCATAGCTTGTTGGGAAGGTGGCTAAATAACGCACAAAATTAAGACTACATTTTGGCGAGGGAACAACTGGCATGGCCATTTTCAAAGGGCTCCCTTGAACTCTCACCTTAAGATAACTGAATAATAATGGGTCCTATGGGTACCCATGAGTCTCTCCGTAACTGAAGGTTTGTTCCTAGTAAACGTTTTGCCCTGTACCATCAATGTACTCCTTCAAATAAAAGCTAACATTTGTTTTATCAAGGAAAAAGACAACCAGCCTATTTGAAGAACGATGAATCGTCTAACACTCAAAATATTAATTGTGCCATTATCAGTCTATGCACATCAGATATTACTGTAAAATAAGAAACCAAATGTGATTACTTAACTCTATAGTTTTCAGTCATGGCTTTTGGTTTTGGTGTGCCACTCCAAGATTTCATAGGGGTGGCCCCATCTGGTCGTTCTCAAACAAACATTTGTATGCAAACACAAGGAAAAATCTACACACCCTAAGACAGACATGCCCGTGCATTTGTTTGCACACACACACACACACACACACACACACACACACACACACACACAATAGCAGCGTAGCTCCCAGTCAGCAAAGTCACAGCTGGTGATGCAACAAGCATCCAGTGTAATGGCTCGCATCGACACACTAGCTGAATTTACAAACCGCCACATAATTACCAAGCATCACTATTCACTTCACTCACTTATTAATGCTCCAGTAACATAATCTACATGCAAAGTGGGTTCATCTGCAACCAAAGTAGAGCAGTGATAAAGCAAATGATTAATTACCGTAATCATGACTGAATTCAGATATTTATCTCCAGACAGTCCGTTCTGCTGTCTGTTTATTCTGATTGCGTCGTAACTGTCGGCACCTTAACAATGTATGGGATTGACCCACATGCTAAAGCTATTAGTAACACGAAGCTTAGGATATCAGTTGACAGAATACAGTGGCTCCAGAGGTACTCAGACACCACACACTTCTGAGTATGTGTGCAAACTGTACAGTGAATTCACCTTTTTTTGTTATATAAAATACATTTTATATAACACTTTCCTC
The DNA here is from genome assembly GCF_041903045.1 of Epinephelus lanceolatus. Taxonomy (NCBI): domain Eukaryota; kingdom Metazoa; phylum Chordata; class Actinopteri; order Perciformes; family Serranidae; genus Epinephelus; species Epinephelus lanceolatus. The sequence continues at coordinate 26,848,766 of NC_135740.1, read as the reverse complement.
CAAGACCAAAGGCTAATCGAGTAAGCAGTAATCAAGGATATATCTCTCCTTTTATCAGTTGACCTTCATGCTGTCCGTGTGTATGTGTACACTCCTGATAAGAATTAGTCAGCGATGTGCACAACTGTCTGCTCTATTCTCCCCTCCTGTATGGCCTTATATAAGTTGTCACATTACCTTACATTAGCAGAATGTGAACAGACAGCCTACTCTAAATGATGCAGAGAGGCATTTTCCAAACTAAATACACCTGCTCCGGTAAGATGAGCATGATTGTGTGTGACTGCTACTTGGCATACCATTAGTTATGCAACAGACACACTTGTCAAAGTGCATGGCCTTGAGCAGGTCTCTGCCTGTGTGTGTGGCGTGTCTGACTGCAGACAGATGGGAATGTAAACACACAGGGGTAACGTCTAGCACTAAAACACACAACAGGCTTACTGTGGCTGGCTTGAGAAAAATACAGGGTTTGTGAAAGAGGATGCAGTTTCAGTCCTTTTAGTTTTGGAGGAATGGATGGGTAATTAGGTAATGACAACCGCACAAGCAGAGAAGCAGCGTCTCAGACTGAAGTCACTAAGGCAGATCACATGCATGTCTGCCTCACACAACTGAGCTCCATGGCTTTTTTAACATACGCTGACCTTTTCCTACCCCTTATAAAACCTGCAGTTTCTTCTCGTGCTTGCAGGGGACTCATCTAATGTGTGCAGGACGGAAACACGCCATTTCAGATCCTGCAATCAAGTAAAAAGACAGTTCCAATATTTTCATGGAAAATGACATGCAAATACAAACAGTGCATGCAGCACATGCACGGTTGTGTAACTGTCCTAGCGAGTAAATACTGAAGGGAAATCACAGAGAATGTTTTCTTCTTCCGCGGTCTGTGAGACAAAATGAAACATTTCTTTCCAGCGGTGGTTTGGCCACTACACAACACAAGCTTTTTTTTTTTTTTTTTCACGATACAGCATCTTATGTAAGCTAGCACATTGCCCTACTTTGTGGCAGACCCGTGCAGACCGCAGCCTACACACAGTCCAATGAGCTTCCTTGAAGCACAACAGCATAACAGATGACGTGGATGCACTGTAGGACACCGTGAGGCTGCGATTGCACTGGTGTCATAGGTGTGACTGTGCAGCATATGGCCTCCACCCCTACATGATGCATCGTGGCACTCCAGCTATCCCTCAGCAAACAGTCACAACAGACTCCTGGAGGAAAAGCAGACGCGTCCTTGCAGAGCTAAGCAGCATGTGTCTTGTGCAAGTCTTGCGGATGCAGCTTTGCAGCGGTGGTAACACACTGTGACAAGTTGACCTGTGTGTTTAAGAGCCTGTTTCCTGGTCACGTCTAATTTTATTTTAAGTGTTCTCAGTGCGGGGCACTGCCCATGCCGCTAGCGTGTTGTCAGTGCCATCTGGTACTGTTTACTCTGTTCAGCTTTGGTAGCTTGACATTTACAAGTGTGTTATGTTTGTTGATCTTTCATAAGCATCTTTTCCTGTGTGATTGTTATGAGTTATACATGACTGACACTGGGTGGATGTTTGATTTGTACCAAAAAAGGGAGTTCTATATATTTTAAGTAGGGCTGGTGAGAGATTAGAAAAATAATCTAATTAATCCCATGCTTTGTGATTAATTAATCTAAATTAATCACATACATCAACTTTTGCTGTGAAAGTATTTGAAAAAATTTGACTTCAAATCTATATTTATTTTTGTGTTCTAGTAAAGCTGCTGGATTTTGGACACAATTGCCCCCCTGTCTTCTACGACCAAAACTGGTCTGCAATCCATTTACAGGGGAGCTAGTTAGTCAGTCACAGGTGGACTCACTCAGTGTGCGTCTGAATGCCTGGTCGACTGTGGCTTGACGAGGCTGGCTGCTAGTGCTAGCATCAGAGGCTGCGCTAGCTCAGACCTCCAGGTTCGCTGCTAAATGCTTTGTGTTGAGGTGGTATTTCAGGCTTGAAGTTCTCCGATGGTAAAAAATTCCTTACTGCAGAAATTGCAGAGAACGGAGCTCCTATCAACACTTTTTTAAATGTAAATGTTCCATTCATGGGGCCAAGCAGCATTGTCTCATCTGCCTCCATCATGTGACAAAGCCACTTTGGCCTTCAGTGATGCACCGGGTCAAAGGACACCATGGAACGTGATTATTTTGTCAGCCTTATTTATACTGAGTAAACTGTGTAATGGAGAAGGTGTGGGACAATAAAGGCAACTACTACCTCCTACTCCTTTTTGGACATGTAAATAGACATGTTTGAAATTTACAATTTTGAAATACAGTAAATAAATAAAAAAATCAAATTGTTAAGGTTTTGTAAATGACTTAAGGATAGGAGGCAGGTTGGAGGGGAAGATGGGTCAAGAAACACAGGACTTTTCCCCAGGAGACACGTGTTTGGAACCATCCATTCATTCATTCATTTTCCATAACTGCTTATCCTGTTGGGAGTTGCCGGGGAGCTGGGGCCTATCTCAGCTGACATTGGGCGAGAGGCGGGGTACACCCTGGACAGGTCGCCAGATTATCACAGGGCTGGCACATAGAGATAGACAACCAGTCACACTCACATTCGATTTAGAATCACCAGTTAACCTAAGCTACATGTCTTTGGACTGTAGGAGGAAGCCGGAGTACCTGGAGAAAACCAAAACTGTCGAACATGCAAACTCTGCACAGAAGGGCTCCCACACCCTGGGTTTCAAACCAGCAACTCTCTTTCTGTGAGGCGACAGTGCTAACCACTGCATCACCATGCCACCAAACCAATTGAACTTTGATTTATTTTGAACATTATCACCATGTTTGTTTTCCTAAATGTAACCTACCTAACTTTACTTGCCCAACCCTTAACCTACGTAACTTGACATTAAGTAAGTAACGTCATTTGTGGGCTAATAATTTGTCAGATATCATGCAATCTGTTGCATAAGGGTATGCTGATGTACAACAGCCCCTGGCTTTGACCCGTTACATCACTGATGTTAAGTATATTGTTCCAACCTGTGGGATTTTATTTGTCAGTAATTTTATCACCTGTAAATAAGATGCATCTTACGCAGAATTAGGGAAGATTATTCATTGCATAATGAAATCCTACAGTTAGTTCATCACCAGGCATCATGCTTCAGAGAAACCGAGAATTTCCATACAACCGCAAGCTGTAATTACAGCTTGTCACTATGGTAACTTCAGCTAGATATCATAGCTAAAAAGGAGTGATGTCCACTAATATAGAGACTGGTGCATCATTTCATCATCTCTGCCGTCTATCAGCCGTCAGTGAGCGGGGAAGAATAGTCGAGCCACTCTCTGTATGACTCACACAGCCTGTGTTGTACTCTCCCTTCATGCCTGGTTACCACTACCAACAAAAACAACGCCAGGCTGCTTCATAGCAACTGTGTGTGCCCAGGGTGGTGTGAGTTTACATTGCAAATGTGAGGAGGTACCATTGTTACTGTGAAAGAATAGGAGATACACAGCCTCCAAGAAATCAGCCATGTTACTGCGAGACGTGAGCAGAACATCCTCTTATCATATCTGTTCTGCATCCTGAGACTAAATTCTCAGGGCTCTCATTCTCACACTTATCTGACTCCCACAGCTCCACCCCTCTTCAGCTCTATACCCCACCCCCACCCCCACTTGTCCTGTTTGCTTTTCTAGTATGTTCTAGAATACATCCGACTGTAGGATGCCTTAAACTGAAGGTTACCTCCATCAGCTGTCATCATTGCCCTCCATCTGAGAAGGTCAAATCCTCTGTGTGGCTTTTCTGTTTATTACAATAGATTAAATCCTCCTTTCATCTTTTCCTTAGGACACCATGTTACCCTGAGGGGGCAGATAAAAGATAATTAAGGGGAATCAAGGGATTTCCCAGGGGCTGTTGTACACTTAAATATCTGGGATGCCTACAATATTCATTACACAGTAGGCACGTGTGTCTGGCTCAACAGAGACGACTTTGACCATGAGGACTTGACTGAACGTCCCTAGAGGGGTTATACACCTTGTTATGCCTGAAACCTTGTTATTGTATAGTTTATGTCTTTCATTTGTTTGTTTTAAGTTTATTTTAGCATCACAACATTGTTACCTATTTTTTATTTATGTGCTGCCGGCTCAGCCAACTGGGTCAGACAAACTTTGGACTTTTACCCGGGAAACAGCTATTGGTGTCACATATAAATCCAGGAGTCAATCAAGTTATTTTCAAACCAACATAGTGTGCTAGAATGTGTAGCCATCCATCTATCCATTTTCAACCGTTTAACCGAAGCCGAGTGGTGGGGGCAGCAGGCCAAGCAAAGGATTCCAGACATCTCTCTCCCCAGCAACGCTTTCCAGCTCTTCCTGAGGGACCCAGAATCATGTAATCCTTCCAGTGTGTTCCGGGTCTACCCCGGGGCCTCCTACCAGTGGGACGGGCCTGGAACACCTCCAACAGGAGGTGCCCAGGAGGCAGATGCCCAAACCACCTCAACTGACCCCTTTCGACGTGAAGGAGCAGCGGCTCTACTCCGAGCTCCCTCCGGATGTCTGAGCTCCTTACCCTATCTCTAAGGCTGAGCCCAGCCACCCTACAGAGAAAACTCATTTCATCCGCTTGCATCTGTGATCTCATTCTTTCAGTCACTACCCAGAGCTCATGACCATAGGTGAGGGTTGGGACGTAGATGGACCAGTAAATCAAAAGCTTCACCTTCCGGCTCAGCTCCCTCTTCACCATGGCGATCCAGCACAACACCCGCATCACTGCAGATGCCACACCAAACTGCCAATCCATCTCATGCTCCGTTCTACCCTCACTCGTGAACAAGACCCCGAGATACTCAATCTCCCTCACTTGGAGTAGTAACTCACACTTGCAATGCAGTATGTGTAGTGTACTATATTTTCTATGTACGTCACGTGACGTGTGTGACAAGTCTAGTGATGTTATATTAGGATAGTTACAAATGTACTTACTTTAAATCAACCATGACATTTTTTTAACCTATGTGCCTTTGTTGCCTAAACTCAAAGAAGCAAATCTACAAATGTTTTATTTTGAAAAGAAACTGTACATTTCCTGTAAAAACTGAGGTTTGTTTTAAAAAGACTTGAGTGTAAATTGACACACCATCCCTCCAACAATGATGCTTGAGATGTACCAGAGCATCATAGTTTGATCAGTTGGGGGTGAGAATGTGTTGCTCATACCCCTTAAATAAAAAGTCAGTTTTTATCAGTCTTCTTTATTAAACACTGGACAAAACTCAACAAATTCCAGACAAGTCAATATGTGCATCAGTTTCTCTTTCATTTTAATCGCTTTAGCTCTAATAGGGGTTTTCAGACAAGGTAAACTGAAAGTGAAACGGTGAGAGCAGAGATAGTGAGAGATAAACTCCTCACACACACACACACACACACACACACACACGTAGCTTGAAGCCCTGGAGCTGATATTCTGGAAGAATTTATAAGGCAGTTTCCCCCCTCAGCAGCTAATGAAAATCCCAGGAATTTAACTGTGCAAAGTGAGGCTGGACAAAAATGGTAACATCCAGTCCAGAGTGAGAAACTTGGAAATGCCTGTAAATCTCTGAGACATTGGAATTACAAACTAAATGGAAAATGAGGCTAATGTGAAATTTAGACATAGTTATTCCTTTTCCGCACTTTGCGCAACATTGTGTCTCTGTTTGATAACTAAAGCAGAGGATTCTGCATTGTCCTGCCTGCCACGTCAAGTATGAACAGAGTCTGGTGGTTGTAACATGAACCAGTAACACTGCCTAAAAAAGTTTTGATGCCAATCTTATGGCTACACAGAGACACAGAAAGAGAAAGAGAAAAAGGATAAGATCATCCTGTGTTGAAATCACAGGCCTATTCTGCTGAGCTACACAACCCTTTTGTTTAACAAGCCTTCTCCTCCCCGCAGACTGCTGTAACAGACCAAACATCTCCGAACCCTTTAACTTTAGAAAAGAGCTGGAAAGCAGATGATGATGTCAACCCCGGGAGCTCAGCAGCTTTTTTATCTGCTTCCTGTTTACCTTCTCCTGTGTCTGCGTCTGTCAGTGGGAGCGCTAGGAAACACCTACTGCTCCGATCCCTGGGAGAGGCAGGGCACAGCGGCGAATGTCAACAGCGGGACCTATTGTCACCAGACCCCCTTATGAGGCCTTATAAGGACAGACCCCAGCTGGCTCCCACCTCTGAGAGAAAGCAGAGGAGAGACGCAGCGGAGGGAAAAATAGAAACAGAAAGGCCCTTGATGAAATGGTTAACATTAACATAAAGGGGGGAAAAAACAACAACATAGACGGTAGACTGGGGAAACCCCCCCTGGGCTGAGTCACCATCAGGAAGAGAGCCAGACCCAGACAGCCTTTCCACCTAAAATCCTCCTCAGCCCCCCTCCCCTCCACTCATTAACTGCGAGGGCTGTCTGGACTATAAAACGTCAGGTTGTTTCTTAAACAGACAAACAACTGCGTAAGAAGCTACTTTAAATATCAGTTGCATCAGTTTGATTTGAGAGGAGGTGTTTTGCGTTTGGAGAGTCGGGATGTTTCTCCTCATTGCATCAGTGTTTTATTTCTATTTTTTGCCACTCTTATCATTGTTGTAATGTGGTTGCTATGGTGATAGTTAATGTTGTAAACAATGATGTGAAAAGAGGAAGTGAAGTACTTTAGGAACATTGTGTGACTCTGGTAACCGCAATCAACTGATGTTTTTCAACTTACTTTGCAGGAAGTGTAGTGGGTTACCAAGGCGATAGAGTTCCTCCTTGAACCATTGACTGTGACGCTGAAAACTGCTGAAACAGTAGTGATATCATCACTTTCACAGCCCTCCCCCTCTCTCACCCACTGGCCATATTGGGTAAGGGAAAAAAAGAATCTGTAAAAAATGATTGGCTGTTAAAGATGTCATACCACTGCCCTGTCACAATGGTACGTTCACATGAGTTTCTAAAGCAGGCACATTACGTCGTGTACCGCTTCTATATTTGGCGTTAACATAAACACTGCTGGCTGTCAATGATGCTCTTGATGCAGAGGTGCTGGTACAAGCGTTTCATTCATCCGCTCGACCTCCTGTTCCACCCTTCACGACCCAGATGACCCATTTCATCGTCACTGGAGGTGCAGGGGGTTCAAGGCGAGGCAGAAACCCGCTGACTGGATGTTAGTTAATAAACTGTTGCTTCAGCTTTGCCGCTCTGCTCCTCAGGGGGATTCATGTTTGGCTTTAAGCTCTAAACAAATCAGTGTTCCCAGCAAGAAAACAACCAGATGTTGTTTTACCGTACGTGTTTGTTTACTCTTAAACAGTAATGTGACATGTTATGTCACACAAGGCACTTTCGCACAAACATTTATATTAAAGCTGAAGCTGGTGACTTTTATAAAAAATGACTTTATTTGTGTTTGTTTAAACTGTCACAATATTCACACAGTACTAAATGAAACAGATGCTCTGTGAAAAAAATTATACTCCTCTGACTCTGACTTTACATACTGTCTCTTTCAAAATATACACACTACGTTGGTACAAAGCTGCAAATTGATGTTTTTTTTTCCTTCAACAACTAATGCACGTGGTTAGGTTTAAGAAAAAATGACAGGGTTTGGCTTTATAATCATACAGGACACAAACACCACTCTCCCAGGTGAAAGTCTGTGTTTGTTGGACCCATCCACCACCCCTCCCGGCCCACCCTATTTGGACTTTCACCAACTTAACTTTCATTCTTGTCCCGCCACATTTCCTCCTGATGCTACCAAACACTGTTAAACTATAACAGCGACCAGCCATGTATCGTGCCAATGTTAAAGGATGGCTTTTTTTGTCAGTATCTGACACAGGAAGTCACTGCTCAAGCACCAGATTTTGTCGATGTAGGAGTTAGGATTTTTTATACGTGGTTCTGACAGGACAGCGACGCCACCAACATATAATGATCTTATAGAGTATGATGTACTGCTGTAGGTTAAACTAGCCAACAGTATAGAAAGGAGTTAAAATTAGCACAAAAAACATACATTAAATAAAAACAGTGACATAATGAGTACTTCTGCTTTCATTCTTGTCCAGCGTGTTTCCTCCTGACACTGCTCAGCGCTATTAAACTATAATGGAGACCAGCTGCGTATCATGCTGACGTTAAAGGATGGCTTTTTTTAATTGGTGTCTGATGCCGCAAGTCACTGCCCAAGCAACAAATTTTGACGACTTCAGAGTGAGACTGGGTTCAGAGCTAAGGAGTCTCAACAGCGACTGTCAATCATGTCAATCGCTTTTCGTGTGCAGTCAAACTGTCAAACTAGGCAGCGCTAATCAAATAGTAGTAGTTTAGTTTAGCACGTACTAGTTTAGCTGTAAACTGAGAACGTTTGTGACAACAACCTGAATACAGTTGTTCAGAGAACCAAGCACTGCCCATCAGCTGGACCAGTTTTCTCATTTTACAGCTAAACAGTACACTAAAATATGTTCTGAAAACATTTGACATGAGATATAGACAGTGCAGTAACAGCCCGCCACCCAGTTTGACCAAAGTTCACGGGGTGATAAACATGATGACAGCTGCGTTTATGACTCAGTCAGTTCTACTGAATTAGAGGCAGAAGGAGGGGAGGATGATTTTTCAGATGATCTATCTAATGTACTTCTTCCAGAATATAGTGACAGCAGCAGGAGTATATTTCAGCATATATGACACAAAGTTATTTCTATAAACATTAGCAACTGCAGCTTTAATAAAACAAAAACTTTTAAACTTTGATGATAGAAAATATTAAAGTAAGACTGACCACTGCCTTATGGGCACAAGAAACCTTTTCTCTTTCTCACTACAATGAATCTCATCTACAGCCGTGTTAGTGTTTGTTTTCCTTTAAGGAGGGGAAGAGGCACCCATTATTAGTGTACCAAGAGGGTCGGGGGCCCCATAATGTCTTTTTCCAGCGATGACCTCACCTCCACAATATGGCCTTTTCCTGGCCCCAACCTCAACTTTTCCCCCACTATCTGAGTCAGCCAGTTCTCAGATTTGTGTGCTTCTATTTTAGGGATCTAATTTCCATCGTTCCACCAGTAGGCAGACTGTATATAATTGTGCTTTTTTTAGTATGGAAAATGAAAATGAGTGAACGCAGAGCACAGTGGTTTTTGGTGCTCTACTTGGACAAAAGCAGCCTGATGCCACAGCACCAGGATTAACTGCTACTGAGATGTTAGAAGTGTCACTGGGTCGGCAGCTTGGACTCAACTCACCTACTATAGCTGCCAGGGTGTTTAAGAGACAAGCCATGACTGGGAATGTGGGTCAAACCTTACACCCTGTAAATCCAGGTGACTGAAAATGAATGAAAGGATTCAGTAAAGCCACCGTGAGAGGACACACACAATACAAGTTTGTAACTAGTTCAGAGTGTAATTATTAGAGTATGTAAATATGAATATGAAACACAGTTTTGGTCAGTGAACTAACACTTGTATGTCACTGACATTGCATAAAAGAAAGATCAAGTGTAATTTATTCCCCCCCCTGTGTCTTGCTGACTTATTGATTCCTGTCCAGTCAGGCAGTGAGACATGACCAAATGCTTTATTTTCCAAATGCCCCAATTTCTCCCTTTTGGCTTCATTTAACAAAATGACCAGCGTCTCTATCTGTGAAGCCAGTCCAGGGTTCCAGAGCTTGACACGACAACCTGGCAGGTGAAATGTCCGGCTCTTGACAGATGGTTGCTAGCAGCCAAAACAAGAGCTGGACCAGTCCCAATCCCATTAACAAAGTCATGAATGGATGCTTCACTGTATAAATAGCGCTGTGTGTTTTTTTCCAGCACAGGTGGGGACGTTTCAGATCATGAACACACATTAACTCACATCCTTTGCTTGGGGTGACTCCCTTCTTTTAAAGCAGGAGGAGGAGGGGGCGCATACACTCACGATGGGACACACCCGCACTCTAAAAGCAATGCATGTATTTTTCTGCTCGAGGAAAATGACAAAGTTATACATCACGTTAGCGCCAGGAGCAAAAACAGAGCGAGGAGTGCTAAAATTGGCTCACACAGGAAGGACGCCATGTGTGCCGGTTTGGAGCCATATGGTTTGTATTATTTTACCTCTCACCAACTGTGTGTTCAAGTTAGCCTCATGAGTCTGGGTTGTTCTGATTTTGTTCATATATAGGCCAAAGCTCACTTCAAAGTGTGCCTTTTTTTGAGGTTGTACGTCACTCATTCAAAGCACGTCAGTTACAAAAACGCCTGAATTAAATTAGCCAATTGTCCAGCGATGTGTACAGTCCATCAGCTGATCAAGTGGCAAATGAGATGTAATTCATCCTAATTGAAGCCTTACTTATAATCTCCATTGCTACATAAAGACGCAGGCACAGTGGCCTTCCCCTCAGCTTTGAATTAGCTGTCAAATTTAATTCCACGCTGTAGAGAGCACTAAATGCACTAAATGGATTCCCCGGGATCAGTGCCAGTCACTGGTGTCTAACGACCAGACAGTTCGACTGCATCAGTGAAACACACAGTTTACAACATGCATATAGGTTATTTTGCACTTTGAGCCCCATTTCTGGGTTGTTTATGATGAAACAGAGTGGCTAAGACCAAAATTGTGACGATTGCTCCTTTTTGGAGAATTTGGCTTTCCCCTGCCTGGCTTAACACAGCTGCCTATGGCCATGTGTATATTTGTCCCTAAAACCACCCTAAACATTTGTTTTCAAAGGCATGAAACTCACCGAGTGGTCAGTGGTGTTCCTTGATGTTCTGACATAAAAATCGTAGCAAACTGTGGTTTCTGTGATGATTTATTTGACATTTTGTCTAATCCAATGGTTTTCTATAGGAAGCCTCATTGGGCCCGTTTCCACTGAAGAAGGTCCTGGTACTATTTGGGGGGCAGGAACTTTACAGGAATGTCCTCCCGCTCAGCCCTCTCAATCGCCGTGTCTTCACTGTGCGGTGGAGTAGGAGGAAGATTCCTGTAAAGTTACGGGCCCTGGAAGCTATGAACGAGTGAACCCTCGTCTGCTGAGTTTTAAAAATGCCGGCTATTTTGTCACTTTCTGTTGACGTCACATCCCTCCTTGAGTATATCCAATAAGCACCAAGTAATCCCCAAGCCCCAGCCAGGAGTCTTTCAGGGCCATTCTGAGTACCTACTCCGGGACTTGTTTAGCCCCTGTAAAAGTTCCGGTACTCTGTCCTTGGAGGTTCCTGCGGTGGAGACACACACCAATGGCACCGGCCCCGTAAAATTACCCCAAAGTTCCTGCGGTGGAAACGGGTCTATTGTCCATTGGTAATAATCCGCCACCAGAAATGGAAAGGGGGTTGTTTACGACAAGGTTGTAGTCATTGTAGTCTTTTAGCTCAGCAAAAGTGTTGGCTAGTCGGAAGAATGAGAACGAATGAAAAGTTTTGTAATAAGTTTAAACAACAGCACAATGGATTACTCGCTTGTAAACAACCTTCGCAGTACGATGCCTTTGAACACAACGCCAACCTTCTTCTTCTGCTTCTTCTCTGTGTCCCATTACATCGCAATGGTTTCCTGCCGGTTGGCGACACCCACGTAAAGGAGCATTATCGCCATCAAGTGGGCTGGAGTGTGTAACGCTTCAGGGTCAAACGAACGATCAAACAGAAGTTTACACACGGGTGTGAGGCAGCTGAAAAAATAGTTCCACAATCGAGATGAATAGCGAAAACACGGCTGGAAACCACAGTTTGCAACGATGTTTATGTCAGAACATCAACGAACACCACTGACCACTTTGTGAGTTCCATGGCTTTGAAAACGAGCGTTTAGGTTGGTTTTAGGACAGATATACACATGGCGGGGGAAAGACAAATTCTCCGAAAAGGAGCAATCATCAAAATTTTGGTCTTAATTGCACTATTTCATCATAAACAACCCAGAAATGGGGCTCCAAGTGCAAAATACTGGACTTCTCCTTTAACTTTCGTTCTTGTCCCACCGCATTTCCCCCTGATGCCACTGAGCATTGTTAAAATATCACGGGGACCGGCTGCGTTTCATGCCGACATTAAAGGACTGCTTTGTTGGTGAGTATCTGACACTACAAGTCACTGCCCAGGTGCTGGATTCAATTACTTCACAGTGAGAATGGGTAGGACTTAAATTATACTGCAGGAGTTGTGTGACAGTTTGTATATGGATGTTTTTATATAGTTTTGCTTTTGTTAAACGCGGCCCCCTATGACTCTAGTTCATGATGAATTTTCTCCTTTTTGGATTCTTCATTCAGGCATGATTACAACACAACACGGAGTGAGTACAAATGATAATTTTGGGGGGTTATATCTTCCTTTAAAGACACTATATCACTTTGTGTCTTCTGCAGCTTTATTCCCATATAAATGACAATATATTTTAATATTAAAAAGCCTAAAATAACTAAATTCAGTTTCAATAGTTTGGTCCAAAGACGCATTCTTAGCAGTTTGTGTATTATGTTTTCTGTCTTTTGTCTCTAGTGTAAACTGATCTGAGTCCACAATAGTTTCCAAGAGAAGAATTAACAATGGGCGGGCTCCCTGAAAGCGAGCCTTGAAGATTCGTAACAGAGAACTGAAAGAAAAACTGAATATCAAAGCAGCCCACCACTTTCATCCTTTATCACTGGGATCAAAAGGGCTTTGATCCACAGGCGGGACTTCTGTTCTCTCAGCGTAGCCTGTCTATAATTAGTATAACAGAAAGCCCATATAACATCTCAGATTAACCATCGCTGGTAAAGAATGCACATTCTGCATCTCCTAAAATAAATGGCAAATGCAGCTGTATATAGCACAGCCCCTCCCTGTGTCTGATTCAGCAGGATTTAAAGCACAAAACAGGCAGTGAGCAAGATGTAAGGGAGTGAGGAAAGAGGAAATCTGTGGTGCATTAGTGACCATTTTATGGAGGGGTAGGAGCCAAAGCTATTATTAGAACAAGTCTCAGTGAGAACAACAACAACAACAACAACAACAACAACAACTGCACGCTTTAGAACACAAAAACAGGGGAAACGGTGATATAACACCGACTTATAATAGTTTGAATGTTTGCGCTTTATTGTTAGCTATTATTTTCTGCTTTATATTGTTCCTGTTTGTGCTCTGAAGTTCTCTGAAAGAACAGTCGAGGCATAAGAGTTCAATAAAGCAGCAATGAATGGCAGAAGGAGACAAACAGAGAGAGAAGGTGGAGGGAAGAAGGAGGGAGAGAAAAAAAAGGTGGGCCAGAGAATATCCAAACATTTCCAACATCAACATTATATACAGAGGCCACCCTGTCGGCTGAAAAGAACATCCCCTTGGAAATATAAGGCTGCGTCCATAAGCTGAGCGTCTGGGGAAAGAATGAGTCACTCCTGCAGAAAAAAACCACAACATGGATCTTTTAGAGACCAGTTCAAAGGAAATTCTGAAATGTATGATTGACAAGTTTTGATGATGGTGGCTAATTACCAGTCATGAAAAGAAACTAAGTACATTTACTTAAGTACTGTACTTCAGCACTAATTAGAGGTACTTGCACTTGGTAAGGTACTTTCTTTTTCTACCCCTCACATCTCACATGCTAATTTTGTACTTTAAACTCCACTACATTTCTCTGGCAGCTTTAGTAACTAATCTTTCATACCCTTACCACCCAAATTTGGAGATACTGAATTCAACATTTTCCAATAAAGTGAAGGATCAAGCTGGAAAATGCATCATCACAAAGCTGAAAGCAGGGCTGTGAAAAGTTGACTTTTTATAGGTGGTTCTCACACGACAGCAACGCTACAAACATACACGTGTTATAAAATATGATGCACCGCTGTAGATTAAACTACCTAACAGTATCGAATGGAAATAAAATTGACCCTTCGCTAAGTCCCGCCCCTGGGCGCAGATTGGTCAGTCATATCGTAGCATCGGGCCGCTGAGACACAGCTGTGCTCCACTGACTCTAATGCAGTCGTTTCAGATTTCCTTCATTTTCAGGCTGGTTTTGGAGCTAAATGTTGTGCCTGGGGCACGTCGTGTATTAATGATACTCGTTACCTGGAGAGGTTGGAAAAAGATATATGTTTCTTCCCTGTTCCAAAACCAGAATCAGACCCTGAAAAGTGTAGGGTTAGCTAGCTAGCTACTGAAGATATAGCCTACTGAATGTACACATGCTGCTTTTGCTTTTTAATGATTATAACAGTGAACAAAAGACTGACCCTGCTGTACAGGAACCAGTGAAGGGAAGCAGGGAAACTTTGCTGATATTCATCTGTGTCATCACAGTGTGTGCAGATGAAGCCAAACACTGTTCATCTGCACACACTGCGATGCCACACAGCTGATACCTATTGGTACACAAAACTGGTAGATCGGCCCATTAGTCATGATTGATTCTGGGCTGGACCAATTACAGCCGAGGGCTGATTCCCCCTCCCACTTGGGCCTCGGCTGCCAATCAATCAATCATACAGAGAGAGAGGAGATTGACAAAATTGAGAAGAAACTCAAAGGAGGTGCGGAAAAAATAAGAGAGAAAAAGAGACAAGCCCTTTAGGAAGATGCTGCCAAATGTGTTAAAGTAACACAGATGTTTGCTGGCTATGGCGGAGCTTCTTCAGCGGCAGCATCAGTGACCGCACCCGCACTGGCATCCAAAGCAGCCGCAGCAGGTAATGATGGCGGAGGGGAGGCAGGAGGAGGAGAGACCCGCGGCCGCCGCCGCATTACATGACGACGGCACAGTCGGTGCGACTGGAGGGGAATTTGAACTTCAGGTAAGAAGTGATGAACTACAGTCTACCTGGGTCAGATATGAATCAAGTTTGGTTGATAGTTTATTTTCGTTGTGCTTGCTAACTCTCAACACAGCATAGTTATGAGTAGGCCATTTAACAATTTAGCTGGCTGTTGAGCAGCATGACGGGGTTTTTTTCTACTGCTGGGCTGTTTCTATGATATAGTGATAGTGATCTTAGTGCTTCAGTAATTTTATTTTATTCATTTAGTTAGTTAAGTATAGTCTTTATTAGTTAGGTAGTAAAATATTTCAATGTCTATTAATTGATATAAGTGCACTATGCAGTAATTCTTTACTCTGAAACAGCTAAAGCTCAACAGAGCAAAAATGTTCACGTAAAACCAAATGATTAGGCTAGTATTCATCATAAACCCTCTACACTTGCAGATATAATTTAAATTGAATCAAATTAGGATTTGCCAGGAGATGTGATGCTGCTCATTAACATAAAAGTGGCTTGGAGTTGAAAGTAACTACTTAAATGTATTTGTCTTTTATACATAAATATCCTCTTTATTCTAGATAAGATGTGTTTTTATCTAATTGTTTTTTTTACTGACATTTAACAGCAAACTCTTATGGACAATAATTAGCTGTATTTTTTTTTATTGTGGGCATGTTTCCGTTCAATTTAAAATATCCCTTCACTTTTTAAAGGTTGCCATGTTTGAGGAAGTATTATGTGTTGCTGTGCTGTTTATTGATGTGGTGAGTACATAGTCTATGAAAATATTACTAAATCTGTCATTTATTCATTTTAATATTCATCAATGATCATGTCTCACCTCTATTCCTCACTGTCCAATTTTCAGGATCCCATCATACGCTGTTCATTGTTCAGGAGGTTCACTAGACCAAGCAGCCTTTTGGGTTCCTCTAAGTGAGTACTGTATAGAATACATGATGCAACTATGTTTCCAAAATAAAAATACCAGCACTGTGATCATCTAATCAAGTGTCATTATTTCTCACCTTTCTCTCTCTGTCTCCTTTCACTTTTTAAAGGTTTCCATGTTTGAGGAAATATTCTGTGTTGTTGTGCTGAGTATTGCTGCTGTGGAGGTCTAAGGTGTTTATTGATATGGTAAGTAAATAGTCTGTGAAAATATCACTAAATCACAATCTGTCATTTATACATTTTAATATTTATCTCATCTCTGTTCCTCTCTGTCCTATTTTCAGGATCCCATCATACGTTGTTCATTGTTCAGGAGGTTCACTAGACCAAGCAGCCTTTTGGATTCCTCTAAGTAAGTACTGTATAGAATAATGGGACTGGGAGGATGGTGTAGGTTTAAATTTATTAGACAAGTACATATACACCAACAAGACAGTGTACAAGTGGTGTCACAAGAAAGTTTGTTTTCATTCATAGGCTTCATTGTCTTTCCATCAATACCTGGTGGGCCGGACTAGGCTCAAAATGCCCGGGCCGATTTTTTGTCCCAGTCCAGCCCTGTCTGTAGCCTATAGTTCGGCTTTAGCTTCTAACTATCTTTGTCTTTTGAACCTGTTGTTGCTGCTGAGTCAGTTTGACATCCTGGATATATCCTTCAAACACAGACTGTAGACCCCTCTGTCTGCTTCTCTCTGGAATCACTGTTTCATTTTTACAAAAATATGATAATATTTCTTCAGGGAGTGCAGTTAGTTACAGTGTGGGCTCCATGCTTACTGCGACAGCTTGTCGGACCATCACAAAGAGGCAGGTCAATTAGCACAAACCTAGACATCTACAATAAACTGCAACAAACACATTAATGTTGCGGTGATATTAATGAAAAAACATAATACATTGGGTACTTGGGTAAGGTTTTCACTGCAGGACTTTTATCTGTAGTATTTTCACAGTGTGGTATTAATACTTAAACTTAAGCAAAGGATCTGAATACTTCTTTCACCGCTGCTTATTAGCGTTTGGCAGACATGGGTTTAATATACAGAAATTAGGTCAGGAGAAAATGTGTAGGGCAGGATGATATTACAGGTCTGTAGGTTTGAGAGCGCAAAGGAGGAAGGCGTGGCCTTTTCCTTTTTTTTCTGATAGAGTTCTAGTAGAGGGAGCTCAATGACGTGGGAAGAGGAAGAGAGGAAGGCAGGGAGGGAAGGGAGGGAGGAAGGGGTGAGGGGTGTGAGACAGACAGAAACAAACACAGAGAGAGAGAGAGAGAGAGAGAGAGATAAAGAGTGAGAGAGAGAGGCTGGTCTTTGCTTCTCTGCTCCAGCCATCTATCTTTGGCTGTGCTCACGCCCCAGCTGCTGCTGGTTCAAAGTACGGTCACTGGCAGGGAACCAGCCACAGCGCTGCGAAAAACACCCACACAGCCACTTCACATACAGAGGAAGGCAAAAGAGAAACAGAATGTCTTTGGAACAAATGAAAGGCTCAAACTTGAGCCCAGTGTCACATAACTTTTGTGGCTCAACTACCAAAAGGTCTGGCTTGCGATATATGAGAAAAGTTCTTAATGTGTTTAACGGGAGGGTCGCCACAGTTAATGTTTGATCAGCAGGTTAAGAAGCAGGGAATAGGAGAGTCCAGTTCTGCAGGGATGGGTAGTTTGGAGGAACCTTCCCACATCAAATGCATCAGAATTGCAAAACACAAGTTGACTAGCATGTTGTCCACTCTTATATAAGATTACACACACATGCACACACACACTGTGGCACGGTGTGGGCTTAAGTGAGGTTAATCAGAGTGGGAAGCTTTGAGTTATGCAGCACTCAGCAGTCATGTTTAAGTAAATGTTCTTTAGGTAATTCAGTTAGGCGATGGTGAGCTGCAGTATGGACGGCACTTGGCATGGTTTGCATGATCTACCTTGTCCTCAATGCACTGGAAAAAACAATACATTTAATGCATGCATTTTTGACTCTTTAAATACATTTTTGCAGTTTGGCCGCATCCCAGGGTCATGAACATGCAATAGCCAAAGTTAATGTTACCCACTGCTGAGTACACTGACTATAAATTGGTCATTGGATCCTCTGCTGCACCTCTGGTCCTCTGCCAAATTATCTGGGCCAAGCCAAGGTCTGGGTGTCAGCGTTAAGTAAAGGTGCCGGGGAGCCGGATGTGTGTAGATGAGTGCGTGCATTTCTCTGGGACACCCTGAGTGTATATTGTATTCATAACATTGACTTTGGATGCGGTGCATGTGCCAATGTCCTTGGGCCTGCCATTGTGTGTGTTCGTGTGTGTGCATGTGTGTGTGTTCCCCCACGCACGTGTCCTCTGCAGGTGAGAAGTCATGTTCAGCAACCATCCGGAACCTTATACTGACGGGTCAGACAGTGAGAAACACACACGCACACGTACCCACAAGTCAAAAGATTTCCTTGTAAGGACTGACTTGTTCTTAAAGTATGAACGTGACTGTGCCAGTGTCGCTGCAGCTATTGTTTGAACTCGCCTGACGTCTCTAGGTCACCGCTGATGTACGGCTCTGTTTTATTCTTCTTTGGCAATATGGCTGGTTGAGGTGCGGAACCCGACACGTGACGCTTTTGAGGGTGCGGTGATCAGCGGATCAAGATTAATGAGAGTAGATTCTGCCAGAGATGATATCGCAGCTCTAACAGTGGGGTGAGGCCTGTTTCCTGTGGCAACCATTTTTGGTGTGATGAATAGCTGACTTCCAGGGAAACAGGGCTGTGCCTGTTAATTATATTTGTCCAAAACGGGGAGGTGGATGTGTCATCTTTCCTTCTGGGTTCAGCCTTGATCGAGGCGAGGGGTTACAGCTGATTAACTGAGAGCCTACAGGAACAAAATGCTCACCAAGTGCTTATGATAGTTTGTGAATATTTCAAAAGTACCTGCTGGATCTTAAATTGTCACATAATGTGCACAATTTTCAAAAAGGCATTTATTCATTTAGTTTTTCATTCAATGAGTGATTCATTTGTTTATGCATTTATTCGTGTAGTTGAGGATGAACAATTTGTTGCCACCAATGATTCAATGACGCCATTCTCTGCCCAGGCTGCAGTGCAGAGGTCCACTTTAAAGGTACACTATGCAGGATTGTAGGTTACTGTTTGTGAACATGCACACCAACAAAAGTGATAGTGAAAGTGAACCCCAGATGCACTCTCATTTTGGAGTTTTGCCTTGCTATATTTGCAGGGGGTTTTGGTGCTGTGTCTCTTGGATACCTGCTGCTTACAGAGTACGTGTAATTAGGGCTCTGCCTTTTATAAAGTCCCAGACTCACTGGAGTGCTGTGGGGGTGCACGCTCATACACATTTTAAACACAGAAAACAAGAATACCAAACTGGTCTCACTCCAAAGTTGTCAAAAATAGACACAGACAAAAAAGCCGTGTGAGTCATTTTTTTTTTTAGGAAAAATCTTGCATAGTATATCTTTATATGTTGCTATGAATGAATGAATTTAATCAACCTCTCCCCTGTGTTGAGACACTTACCTGCTCCAAACCACAGATCAGGTGATTAGCTGCTCTTTCCACTTCAATCCGATCATGTTCCTACACGACCTACCTGAGGTTTCTGCTTCACATCAGCGTGTTGGTTGATTTTGCCACAAAGCGCCATAGCCTGCTTTGAACACACTAGCTAACGCCACGAGCAGGTAGTGTACAGTTACCGAGGACCACTTTAAAGTCATTATGCAGTGTGGCGTGTGTAATGACGGCAAAAACCTCAGTTATTGCTGTCAGCCAGAGTTCATCTACGACATGCTTAATTTTCGGAGAAATTTACATCCTGAGGGCAACAACACCCTTTGAGAGTATGCCAAGTCTTCTCTTTAATTACAGATGAGATCATCGCTCATCTAGCTGTGATTTCAACAGTGTAAGCCTGAGACGGCAACATTGACTTATGATGGTTACGAAACCCGTGCACTTTGGGAAAAGCTCTCTTTGTGTCCCTCTGTGAATTTACTGCATGGTGTGAGAGACCTGCACAAAATCTAAGGAGAAATTCCACATCCTGCTGCCAACACGTAACTCCAAACACTGTAATGTTATAGATAATGTTTTTTTAGCCAACGCAAGAAATGAGGTGTGTTTACAGTAATAATATTAATGCGACTGAACTCTGCACAGAAGAAACAAATGTTCTTTGTAACAGGAAACAATAAGTGAGCCCTGCCCTCTCACTTCCTGGAACGGGCCAGACGTGTTGATAGCATTACAAATATCAGGCAGCTACTGTACACACACTAGATTACTGGGGGGCATGACGGGCACAGTTACAGTGCAAAATACAGTATGCATGACTTGGCAATCATTCTTATTCGAAACTAGAATAATAGCAACCATAGAAAAGGCTCAAAATCATGCATCACCAACACTCAAACCAAATAAGGCGTGAAGCAACTACATATTTTATCCTGTCCATAGCACCATATTGTTCATCACCAACAATGCAAAGTTAAGGAATCAAAATATTTGCTGCTAAAATGTGTTGAACTTGCACGAATGTTCCTGAAATATCTTTTTCTATCTGAACAAAATGTCTCAAAAGGCAAATGAACCGGGACATAAATCTCCCACAAGGCAGCTCAAAATATATTTTGTGCTGTATCGTCAATGTTTACAGCCGAACAGGTTCACTGGAGGAAAATGCAAAGGTTTCTAACTGTGTGTGACGCACTGCATTTCCCAGCCAGACCCCAGGGAGCTGAGCAGGTACAGCGAGCAATATTCCTGCTGATCAGATTAGTAGCACCATGCTGCTCCGTGCATGTGTGTGTGTGTGGGTGTGTGTGTACAGTAAGTGGGGGGATGTATTCTGCGAGACCGTGCCAGTGCTTGCAGCCGTGCCTTTTACACAGGAAGGACTTGTTTCCAAAGTAGTGCCCAAGCCTTTTCCTGCTGATGGTGGCGTACCGGCAGAGACAACACCTGACTTTCCGTCCTCTGGGATGGGTGATCGGATATGCGGGAGCAGGATAGTCACGCCCGCCAGTGGTTTACTGGCAGGCATGGAAACCCACACCTACGTTTTCTCACCGCTCTGCGAGGTGCTCATTTAGGATGGGGACATGGGATGGGTTGCGATATACTGTAGAAGTGATGATGCATAATGATGTCACCAAATAGGAAAGGGAAGAGGTGGACGTGAAGAAATTTCCATCACTGAGTCTATTTTTGTATCTTTTTCAAGAGAGCACTCATACTACCACAAGTTTATTTTAAGTTAATTTAATGGGAGTGTTGGTGATAACATAGTGAGATGTTTGAGTATTGTCACCATGGTTACAATATATTCACTGTGGTCACTCACGTTTCAGGTCGCCGCGCAGCACCCGCTACATGTGAGTACCCATGCAGTTCTGCACACACGTGTCTGACTACACAAGGACATTCCTGAATACCACATCAACCCTGCCAGGACATTCAAGCTCTGCCTAAATAGACAGTCTCCCGCCTCTAAACCCTTATTAACTCCTACCAGTGTACGGATTAAGTCCCGCGATCCAGACAGCTAACAACCCTGGATGTGTCTGGTACAAGCTGCTCACCCATTCACAATGCTTTATGACTGGCTACAACTCACAGGCTCCCTCCAATACCTCCCGCAGAGGGACATTTGCAAAACAAGCGCTTAGTTGAACAGGACAGAGGAGGGTAGTTAGGGGTGTGTTTCCAACGATTACTGGAAGATGGGGAGGCAGGAGGGGATAACGAGGACATTTTGACTGATGTGGGCTTTTGAAAGCTGATGTGACGCTGACTGTGTCCCGGAACTTATTTACAGGTTACGCTCTTAGAAACAATTTTGGCCCCCCACATTTATTCAATTATGGAGAAAACTCACACAAGGCTCTATAAAAACCACAGCAAATGAGAAACCTTTCTAATATTGGTACCAGCTGATGAAGGAAAGGGCTGCTGCCGTGCTGACTGATATATATCGGTCCAACTCGGATGAAGTTTCAGATCAGAGAGGGCAGACGGGGCAAGGGGCATTGAGGCGTTATGTGCTGGGTATTTCACGTGCACAGAGTTGTGAGGCAGCACACATGGTGCAGACACCCCTGTGGAGTCAGTGTACTATCTTTCCTCTGGGTGTAAGGACAGGACATTTCACAAAGAAAACACCCCTGGGAACCTGAAACAGAAATATTGCCTAAGATTTCACTATGCTTGGAATGCGAGCTGTGGTGTAGACAAAAGTGATAAATAATACCAGGTATAAAATAAAGATATGATACCAAGAACAGTGAGATAGTATAAGAACAGTGACATTCTTCTCTTCCTTCCATATTTCATGATTTTATCTGAACTAATGTTCCTGTTGTGAGAGACATGTTGGAAGTTGCATCGTCAGTTTCAAGTTGGCAGCTGTTTTGCAACAGATTTCAGGGTGTGGGAACAAACTTCAGAGGCTACCTTGCACAACCGTGTGCTAAAATTGCAGTCACCAGTTGCAGAATGATTGCCTTTGGTAAGTCTTTATTATTTTTTTTAGTCTGAATTGGGTTAAATGAGTGAATAAGCACCACGTCATAGAGGACAAATGCCTTTAATCTAAGGACACTGGTGCAGTTCTTTAGCAAGTAGGTCAGGCTCCCTCTCAGACATGACCTATTACAGAGATTTCACATATAAATGGGAAGCACAGCATAGTGCATTAGGCAAACCCAGTGGACTAAATGTTTGACAGAAATTCACTTTCCCACTGACTGTATGCCAACTGGAGCACAAACTCTAAACCACATCTTGTTATGAAACCAGTAGAGTCCAATGCATAGCAGCAAGAGGATATACTGTACGCCTGGCCTTCAGTCTCATGTGATCAGTAAAGTGGCTGTAAACCAAGAACAAAGTGGGATTAATAGACCCTTTTACTGTTAGTAAACAGTATGATGTTTTGGGGTGGGCGGGGCTTAGCTGGAGGCAAAACAATTCTCCGCAGACATTAGCTAGAGCTACCTAGTGAGTTCTTTTAGCTTGTTTTAGACAGTGGAGGAGGATGATGTGAAGGATGTGTTCAGTAATACTGATTCCAAGTGCCGTAGCGCACTCTGGCACAGAAACAGAATGCTCCATTTCTTTTTGTTTAAGCTATGACTCCTATTCTGGCACCCAATAACACAACAAGATGACATTTTGAGACCCCTATGTAGCCTACAGCCCTTTGGCGGAGAGTCACGTTTTGCCTTCAACTAACAAACTGATGTCGGCCCTAAAAGGGTCTACACTTCTGCATTGAATCAACACTCTACCTATGGCGTAGTCAGAGTGACACAGGCCTTGTGTTTATTTTCATAAGTTAAAAATCATTCTTCTCAGAGGAAATGAAGCTTTTAGTTACTTTTATTTCATAGATAGGAAACAATAAATTGTGATAACACTAAAGCCTCCACACAGTGGTCAAAAGTCCTGTGTGTGATTTATCCTAGCTAGCTGCAGGGCTAATTTATGAAATGATGACTGTCATTGGCTTATGCCACATTTCCACTTACGTATGTGTATGAAAACGAGGCAACCGGAAATCCATTCATTCCAATGTGCCTTGGAAACCCCCCCCCCCCCCCCGCATCACGTGATCTTAGATAGCTAGCGGATATTGGGTTAGTTTTCTACCGTTCGTTTCTGACAGAGGGGGGTCATCAACACAACATGAATAAAGTGTCATAGTCGCGCACACACAAACATTCACAAAACAGTCCAGAACATGTCCCGTTCGTACCAGAATAATCAACAACCCCCCCGCCCCCGTAACATTTTGGTCCGGTTCTGCCTCGTTCAAAAAAAAAAAAAAAAAAAAGTAACTGTTGCGATGGATTTCGGAGAGACCGTATGACAGCGTGCTAGCTTAGCTAACAGGCTGCTAACTGGGTAACAGGCTATTATCTTCAGTTCAGGTGCCTGTGTTGATTGTCAAGTGAGTTTGTTTAGTTAAAAAGAACTTGTTTATTTAGTTTTAACACATTGCAAATCTGAATTCAGTTCGATTCAATTTTATTTGCAAAGCTCAATTTCTCAAATCACATTTAGCCTTAGAGGGCTTTACAGCATCTGACATCCCTCTGTCCTTGGACCCTCACAGCAGGTACGGAAAAACTTTGTTAAATGGAGCAGTTTTTTGTACTTGTGTTTGAAATTGGAGCTATGAAGCCATATTTATGTAACACTGTGAAATTTGTGATGATATTTCCTGTTTTATTTTGAAGTACTAACCTCTTGTGTCATTGCAGTTTCCTGTGTTTTCCAGCCTTTCATCAAACACACCTGCTGCCACTTAAACAACTGCCCCTGATTATCCTCTCAGCCATCCCTGTGTATATAGATATACCCACCAGCTCCTCATGTCTCTGCCAGTCTTTGTGTCTTTGTGTCACACCTTTCTAGCAATCTCTGTGTTTGATTCCCTGGATTCATTTAACTGTGCCTGTTTTGGATGTGAGGATTTTTTGACAACTCCCTGTCTGTTTTGTTAGCTTTTTGTGACTCCTTATTTGTGTATTACCTTTTTGGACTGAAGCAAAGCCCCTACTCTGCCTCTGGTGTGTTCTCTGCATTTGAGTCTGAGTTTTCACCAGAGTTGTTATAATTTAATCTGTGTTTTAGGATGTGTGTTTTGAATCAATCAGACTTCACAGGACTTCGCAGAAACTCCTACTAGTCCTCCACTGAGTAGCATTTTGGAGATGTAACTGCAGAGCAACACAGACACACCACTGCACAAGTATAAATACTCACACCAGCGTAGGCCACATGCAGCACTGTCCTCATTAATGTGACTTATTTGGGAGGAACCATTTAAGGCGTGCGGTGTTACACACACAACATTTTGAGTGTTTCGTAAAGACGCTGTGAGGCGAGTGCAGTACATTCACATTGTTTGCATTCACTACTGACTTTGTGTGCAATATATCGCAGGGTTTATCTCACGAATTACGCACGCTGGACCTGAATGCATACCGT
This sequence comes from Epinephelus lanceolatus, assembly GCF_041903045.1. Taxonomy (NCBI): domain Eukaryota; kingdom Metazoa; phylum Chordata; class Actinopteri; order Perciformes; family Serranidae; genus Epinephelus; species Epinephelus lanceolatus. The sequence goes on along the minus strand of NC_135740.1, from coordinate 26,823,985 downwards.
TCACACAAAACAACACATGTACACACTCATCTGGTTTTATGATGTTGTAATGCTGGCACATCAACACATAATTACACCTTTGTAAATTAACCACAAACACTGTTTCATAACCTCCTCAGAAGGCCTGTCTTGCTAATAGCATGTAGTCTAGGGACTAATTTTTGCCCCCGTGTGAGATGTTGTGACCTTGTTGCCAGTTTGCCGGAGTTACATAACATCCCCAGACAGGTGAAATAACAAATGGCCAATTAATAGTGTCTCCCTGGAGAGCGACAACACAGCCGCTGCTATGACAGTTCCAGCCAGTCAGGACTGGTGCAGCTGCAGGTGAGGTGATGTTTGTGTTTGAAGCGTGCACGTAGGAGCTGCAGATTCCACGCATGTTTGGGTGTGCACGCTCAACACATAGCAAAGCATACATCACAAATTATTATAAACCAAAACTTAAAGGCAGTGTATACATGTTTAAATGACACAACAAAAAGTTTAAAAAACGGAAAAAAAGAAATAAGATTACATATCCTTAAACATTAAATGGAGGGTCGTTGGTTCAAATCCCCATCCAGAAGAAATATAGAGTGTGGACTGGTGGCTGGAGAGGAGCCAGCTCACCTCCTGGGCACCACCAAGGCACCAACTCCCCCAGCTGCTTTGGGCACCCATCCATGGGCAGGCTTCTCTTTCTGATATCTCTATATTTAATGCATGTGCAGGTCCTGTTTGAGCACGTGTGTGTATTTTTGGCCTGTGTGTGTGCATAACAACAGAGGGAAAAATATTGAATTTCCCCTTGGGGATTAATAGTGTATATCTTCTACTGTTAAATCCAAGTAAAGCTTATAGTATCGTCTATCTTGCCATTTCCAAGCTTTTGGGACAATGTGATTTAAAGGGGCAGTTCACCCCTAAATCAAAATTATAAATTTTTCCTCTTACTTGCCATACTAATTATCTATCTTTGTTATCTAGATTGTCTTGGTGCAATTTGGTGCGAGATATCAGCTGTAGAGACGTCTGCCATCTCTCTAATATGATGAAATGAGCTCAAAGTGCCAAAAAATACATTCCAAAAACTCAACAGCAATGTCTCTTTCCAGAAATCATGACCCAGTTACTCAGGATAATCCACAGACCTTGTTGTGAGCAGTTTCATGTAGGAACTATTTTCTTTCTACCAAACTACACCCGCCAACTGAATCATCGGGCAGAAGGAAGTGTGCATATATTCACAGATATATTCAAGAGAGGCAGACTTCTCTCCGGCAACTCACACCAAAACAATCCAAACTGTTAATAGCACTGCAGGTAGGAGAGAAAAACACATTTTTGATATGGGGGTGAACTGTCCCTTTAATTCACAATGCAGACAGAATGGAACTCATTTTTCAGGTCACACAATTTATTCTAATCCTGAATATTTTCAATGCTGCAAACCTCAAACAGCAGAGGAGCAATAACAGATTTAACTGTTCTTATTTGTGTCTGTAAATACCCCTCTGTGTGTGCATATGTAACCCTGTGTGGCTGTGTTTTCATGCCACGTACCGCATCTGCCATCCAAGCTGAGATCACGGCAGAGCGGGCCTACGCCCAGCTCAGGCAGTGGTAATCCTGACGTGATGACAGCCTGGCTTCACAGGTATGGCAACTGCTTCTGCATATGTCTGAGCTGAGACTAGGTTATATAATAAAACATGGAGCACATGCAGATAGCTTTCCATCTAGGAGCAGCATGGCCCGTTTTCCAATGCTTTACTCTGTGTTAGTGTGTGTGCTGCGGCCCTAAAACACTAACACCCATACTGTTACAAAACAATCCAGAAAGTGCTTATCTGTCCTTTGTGGATAGTGTGCAGGCATGCTTTGGATTGTGGTCACCTTTAACATGAACTAAAGGGAGAATAAAAGAGAAGTGTGGCCTGGTAGGTTCATTTCAGTCCCTCGCATATTATGAAACATTTGGAATATGTTTTATATACTTTATTTTTTCATTAAAGTAGCGCAACATTTCAGCCAAATAGGTTAAAATGCCAGTATTCATGCAGCAAAATGAAAGAGCGACCTCACTGCTCATAATGCTTTATATAATAATCAAACCGTTTCATGTTGGGTCTGTGCTGTTTTATAGTGCCGTTATATAGAACATGAAGTGTGCTTTTTGAACTGCGTGCCAACAGCCTCACTGCCTGACAAATTATACCCTTTCCACTTTCCCAATGGTTGTTCTGGCACAAAGACAGGGGGGTTAAATAAAGTTATACAACAGCAGGAAACTAAGGTTTCTTTATGCAGAAGGCTAAATTGGGCTCTCGGGGATTCGGCGCTGTGAGGTGACAGTAAATGAGAGAGATCTCACACTCCCCGCATTCAGCAGGGAGAAGGCAAATCAAAGGTGGGAAGATCTGATCGGAGGAGTTTGCTTTGGGGCCTGTGTCTTTGTACAGAGTCAAGAGGTTAATGCCTGTGTGTGCCCACCATTAGGAAGGTGCCGTGCAGTGCTGTGGCACTATTATAGTGGTACACAGGCGGCACATGCAGGAGACACACATACATTAACATAATAATAGGTATAGAAGGAGGCATTCAAGCCCATACACATAAGTCCATGCAAACATATACACTGTAACATATGATTTGCATCTCATGCAGCTGCCTCCGCTTACAAAATGTCTTCTGTCCTCTGGGACAAACTGCACATACACTTTGACACACAACTTTTCATTCTCAGCGTAAAAACTATATAATACAAAAAAAAATCAAAATGGAGACAGTATGGAGCTAATTAAATACAATATTTTTTTACCAAATACCTCAGTAAACATATAATGAAGCTTTGCGTTAGTTCATGCAGGACACGGAAGTCATTGTGGTTGTTGATTATTCTGGTACAAACGGGACATGTTCTGGACTGTTTTGTGAATGTTTGTGTGTGTGCGACTATGACACTTTATTCACGTCGTGTTGATGACCCCCCTCTGTCAGAAACGAACGGTAGAAAACTAACCCAATATCCGCTAGCTATCTAGATCACGTGATGCGGTAAATCTGCAATGCGATTCGTCGTTGAACCCACACAGAGCAAAAAAAACAAGACAAAACAAAAAACTAACGAACAAACCGCATCTTTGAACCGGCTCTTCAAAGTGAACGAGAGCCAAAGAACTGGCTCTCACAAGTGAACGAGAAATCCCATCACTACAAGTTGGCCCATCAATGCTGCCACACACTGCTGCTGCTTGCAAAGCTTTACCTCCACCACCCCAGCCTCCACCTTTATAAAGCTGGATTTATACATGTGCGTCAGCTCCATGCAGAGCCTACGCCGTAGCCTACACACATGGCCGATGCAGTTGTGAGCATTTATACTTGTTCGGTGATGTCTGTGTCACTCTGCAGTTACACCTCCAAAATATGAGTCAGCGACGGGTTCTTTGTGACGTGCTGTAAAGTTCAGTTGATTCAAAACACACATTAAATATTGTTTAATAGAGACAGTTTCAAACAAAAGTACACAGCTTGCCAATAACTCGCAGCATTCACAGACAAAGCACTTGTCTTTTGCTGGACACATTTTCCCCACATATACAACATGCTAATGTTTTTAGCACAAGTCTATGGCATTTTACATTGCATGAATTAGCCTAGTGGCTACTGGACTTTTCCTCTGCTCATATGAAGCCAGGGACAACAGCAACATTTAACAAAGGTAACGTTACAAAATTTGGTTCCATTACAACTGACAAAACAACTGTCTTATACTGAACACGTTTTCCAAACAAATATAACATGCTAACGTTATTAGCACAAGCCTGTAGCATTTTATATTGTATCAATTAGCCTAGCGACAAGCTCATATGAAGCCAGGATAAATCACACACAAGACTTAAAATGTTATTTTTGTGGAGGCTTTATTGTCTTCACAATTTATTGTTTCTTATTCTGTGAAATGAAAGTAAACAAAAGCTTTCTTTCCACTTAGGGAAATGGATTCAGCTTACACAAATAGACAGGAGGTCTGCAAAGCCACAACATGTAGTTACATTTCTGGGGAGGTCCATGTCAGGCTATGGCGTAGGTACAGCGTTGATTCGACACAGAAGTATAAATCCCACATTATTCATAGTGCTAACATGGCTCTAGGGTCAAAATGATTTTTGATGTCTTGCTGGGCCCACTCTTCTACACCCGTGGGATTCTCTGCATTGCACTCCCTGTTTTGGCATAGCATGCTACCTGTCTAATCCAGGGAGCACCTCAAGAGAGGAGCCCTCAGTGCCAAACATAACTGTATTTTCATTTGCTCCAATAAATGGTTAAATCTCTAACAACAGTGCATCTGACTGAAGTGGAGTTGGTGATTGGTGCTTTCTGAAAATATTTACACAATAAGATTTCTGATAAATAGTCATAAGTTGTGTGGAAATAATGACTAAGCGGGTAACAGTAATAACAGAACAGCTAGACAGTCTGGTAGGTTTACTGTAATGCAGCCTCTGAAACCAGGAAAAGAACAATGCTATCCAAAATCTAAGATGAAATCTAATCTCATATCATGATTTTGATATCATTTTAATACATTTCCCAGCCCTACTCACACCATGTTACACATTAATGACACAGTATTGTAGATTTTACAGGAAGTATTACACAAAGTGTTTATCGTAAAACTTTTAACTTTCACTTTTAAATGTGCACTTTTCCTTCTTTTGTCCACTCTTTAAACACCTTGACGGTGAATTTCAAAGAAAAAAGTCCTTCTAGATTTATTAAAACGACAACATGGTTAAAAAAAACTGCCTATTTTGCAAGAGTCTAGGTGAAACCACACTTACTCAACCTGTTGTTCAGTCGCAGCGCGCCTGTGCTGCGAGCACAAGAATAACTCCTCCAGCTTTTATACCTCAGCGATATGCAGAAGCGCACCATGTGACAGTGAGGCGACATCTCTACGTTTTCCCATCACGCCCTGCTGATGTGATGTACAGCCCCGAAACACTGTGGTAACTCTTCTGTGACCACAAACTTCCTCTATCTCTGACCGCAATCAAGAACAGTGGCAAAACGACCCCAGCCCAAGGGCCCAACCTTAGGGTGGCACTCCTTCCTGTATTGAAAATGCACACAGTGAAAGATCACACATCTGTCAGGACGTGTGCGAGTGGCCCCATTTGAGCTGAGTGATGAAGCACATTGAGAAAGATCATATGGAGGCGACCCTGAGCAACCGCTATACATTGTGAGAAAATCTGAAAGACTTGGGGAGAATACTGAAACATGGATTTCATGAAACATAGATTTCATGAAACACAGATTTCAAGAACTCGCAATTGTGAAAGTGTTTTTTTTTCCCACAAGCAATTTGTCTCTTTCAAGATGTGGGGACGATGATGGAAGGCAGCAACAGAAAGAGGAAATGACAAGATCTGGAGCTCAGTTTATAGAGCTCTGTAGATTGAGTGGAGCTGAAGGTCACCCTGCACCATTAAACCCTGAGAAACCCTGTGTCGTGTCTTTCTCCTGTCACGTTTGTCATATGTGTGTGTGTGTGTGTGTGTGTGTGTGTGTGGGCAAGCGTGTGTGTGTGTGCAATAAGTGTATAAAAAAGTCAATACCTCCTCCAGTGGCAACCGTGACTGTATGGTACTTGTGGAAGAGGAATTTAAACAGGGTTTAATCATGATTACCCATAAAGTGATATAAGAAGTTGCATAAGAAATTGGATAAGAAATTGGACTTTCTAAACAAAAACAAAACTGATGAACAAGACAAGAACAAAAGTCAAGACAAACTGGGATAAATAACTTACATAAGGAGACTGGTTTAAGAGAATCATTCAAAAGGTTTGGGACTAATAGACAAATGCTGTCTTTACTGTAGTGTATTAAAAGATACTGATCCCCCGTTAGCTCACCTGATAGAGCAGGCCTTGTCCTTGCCGCAGTGGCCGCAGATTCGATGCTGACCTGCGGCCCTTTGCTGCATGTCATCCTCCCTCTTTTTATGCTAACAACTGTCCTATCAATTAAAGGCAAAAAAGCCCTCAAAAGTATCTTAAAAAAGACCCCTTTTCCCACTGGCCAAAAAAACAAAAACAAAACACTAACACCAACTAATATCTGGCTTTTCTGTTTAATGGAAAGGGTTCCACATTCAACCCCAAGACAAATGACTCTGCAGTTGTCTAGCAGTATGCATCGGCTCCAGCTTAGATCAGCTTCAATTAGCGGATATAGAAATATGACACCCAGGTAGACAGTCTAACTGAAGCTGCTTTGCCTGCACACTGTAATGACCAGCCACCACAAAATACTGTCCATCTCCATCAAGTTTAAAAGAGGGACTGAATTAATTTCATCATCTTATGCTGCTTTCTACTTTTTACTAGCCTGTTTTCTGGCTGGTCGAACTTGAGACACAGGAAAAAAAAAATTAGTAAGGTGTGCTCGTCTACTGCAGGCAGTAGGAAAGCAGTCTATCACCTATTATTAACACGTTACACAGGTAAAAACCAGCATACATGTGCTACTTTTGGTGGAAAAGGGAAATTACAGTATACAAGTTGGTTCAGTGCCATGTGAGGTGACAACATGTTACCGTGAGAAAGGCCCCCAAACCAAATTCTGCTCACGGCCCCCTTAAGTTTAAGGAAGGCCCTGCCACTATGTATGAAAGAAACTTTTGAAAAGGTGGCACAGTGGCCTCACAGCAAGAGGGTTCCTGGTTGAAACCCAGGGTTCAGAGTTTGCATGTTCTCCCCATGTCAGCGTGGATTTTCTCCGGGTACTCCGGCTTCCTCCTACAGTCCAGACACATGCAGGTGGGTGTGAATGAATAGTTGTCTGTCTCTATGTGTCAGCCCTGTGATAGTCTGGTGACCAGGGTGAACCCCGCCTCTCACTCAACGTCAGCTGGGATAGGCTCCAGCTCCCCGTGACCCCTAACAGGATAAGCGGTTACGGAAAATGAATGAATGAATTGTGTGACTAACTCTCTGATAATAAAACAATGTATTTAATCAAATACAAAAAAAAATATTTGACGTCCTGGGTTTTGTTTTAGCTGCTAATTCATTTTTCAGTGTTCAAAGAAAAGAGCAAATCCCAGCGTGCACTCGGTACACGACAGTGACACAGCATGGAAAGCCCCCCCAGGCTATCACAGGACTCACACAGTAAGACAATGTTGTACGCTGAGCTGGGATTTAAAATGAACAGAGGATAAGACAAAATAGTCAAGTCACTGTGGTGACATGTATGTGTGTGTTTTCGGGCTACATTTGGTACAGTGCATTTGCGAAGGATTTACTGTGCATGAAACACATCTCTGTAAACAGCTTTGTGGTCTGTCTTGTTTAAACAAGCCTCCCTCTCCTCATCCTCCTAAATCTTATAATCGTAAATCACATTCATTTACAGTAACTGGAAGTGTGAGTGATGTAACCCAATGTGGTGCTAGTCACATGATATCCCAAGCAGACTACTAAAGTGAAACTGAATTCATGGGGTTTTCCAGCAGCAATTTATCACACGCACACCTCAGAGGTCTACGGTGTGCACTTGTTTCAGGGAAAAGGTTTAGCCTCATGGTGCTCTGCTCAGCTTTAACTAAAATTGTTTCCTTCAAGCAGTTTGGCACCGTCAAACTCCAAGCAGGGGCTTATTTGTCTGCCAAGGAGAGGAGTCTCTTATGGGAACACTAAAAGCCAAACAAATTAAAAGAGATTGGGCGAGATTACCGTCCCAAAAAAGCAGCTTTATATGGGAGCTGTAAAATCACGGCCAGGCAGTATTTGTTTGTGTGCAAGTTAAAGAGCTCCTGGCAGCTGGTGGGAAGTTGTTGTGAAGATACCGGCCAAGTTGCTACATGAGTTGTAACATTATTGATCAATATGGAAACAGGGAGCGTGTAAGAACCCGTACAAGCGCACTCACAAAGTGCAAGCAGACATCTTCTAGCATGCTTTGTCTATATATGCACATCTCTGTGTCCATTCACGTAAAACTCCGAGCTGCTGTCCTTCAGAAGATGGATGACGCAAACGGTTAACGGTCAGCTTGACCCTGACGGGACTGAGACATTCAGCAGATGCAGTCGTTTGGCTCCCGCTGCACTTGTCAGGATGTGGGAAGGAGGCGGCGGTGATTGCACGCTGGCACAAGTCAGCTTGGCCGCTCCTCTGAAGACATAAGTAACTAAAATGTCACAGCTTTCTAACACCACATTCATGTCATCAAAAAAGCCCACAGTTGCTTTTCCAACCTTTGCACATCCAGGAAAAAGTCAATTCAGGAGGTGTGTTTTTGCCAGCAACACTTTGACTCACATTCATTCGGTTCCACAAATTCACACCTGGCACATTTATGAGCAGTTCTCTGCTTTGGGCCACAGGTGTGAAACATATCTGTCACTGGCACTAACGTTAGGGTTAAGACTCGGGCACATGCATGTTGTTGTGCTGTGCAAAACACTGTATAAGCTGGGAGTTGAGTGTAAACCTCCCACATGGTATGCAACAAGTCCACCTCTGAACCGCTGATGCAACATTACCACAAAGACAGGTAGTGCAGGTAGTATTAGTGGGCCCTCTAGAGGCCTGAGGCTCCTGTGCACACCATGCAGTCAACAGCTCGGCCTCTTTCTGGATGCTGAACACCTCCAGCAGAATAATTACAGCGTGTGGTCACGGCCCAGCTTGTCTTACCTTTATCCTTCAACCCTGAACTCAAAGCACGTCTGGTTTCCTGTCCTAAGTTGACTGTAATCACTTTGCATCCAGCTGTAAAACAGTCCCCTATTTACCAAACCAGCAGAACCTTGAGCCTCCACAACCTCACCTGAGACCCACAGCTTTAATTTAGCTCATATCACAGTGCAAGATAATTACACCAGCATGCATTTGGCTTAATAACATCTCACGGCTGCCTCAACTATGTGCTAATCTACCAGTTAAACTTGTCAAATGATCATTAGAGTCACTTTATGGATGCTCAGTTGTCCTCTCCTGCAGAGCAGTGAGTGAGGAATCTTGGCGCGGTGAGCCCCCTAGAGGTAGATATTTTAACTGTAGCCTGGCTCATGCCCAGAGGGTGTATGTGTCACCTGAGGACACGACGTGCATACCTGAGCTCTCAAATGTAACATGTAGAGCAAAAAGTCAGACACAGTAAATGCATTCCTGTCAGAATGAGTGTCTAAGTGTTTAAGTGTGTGCTGCATGTCAAGTCTAAGTGCGTAAGTCGCCTTGTTGTTGTCCTCAGATTTGTGTTTAACATGATAAACGGAGCAGGTTTTCTTCTTTATTGCATTGACTAGCATTATTAGCTCGTGTTTTTGTCCAAGTCCCTGCAGCAATTAGTGATTTTAGCCTAATATTTAATTGTTTTCTATGTGAGTCTCACTCTAAACTGCTATAACCAGTTGATGAAAGTAAGTAGAGCAACTGATAATCACTTTTCCATCAGGGCGAGCTGCACTGCAACACACACTCTCCTCCTTTCCCTGTGCTACAGTACAGCTGCACGAGACTTGCACTCCTGACTACATGCCACGAGATCTTACTCTACGTCTTCTTTTTGTTTCCATTTCTCCACAGAACTCATGCACTTTCTTTTTTTAAAAATTTTAACTCATGCCTAATAAAGCTGCTGAGTAGGAAAACAGCATGACCTCGTCTGTCCCCAGCACGCTGCGTCTCCCTTTCGCGGATTGGCACAGCGCCCAGACGGCTGCTGCTTGCGTGCCACCACTGTTTGGGTAGATTTGCATCTGGGCTCTAGAGAAAACTGGGATGATTCACCAGTCATTTTGTGAGAGTGTGTGTGTGTGTTCTTAGCAGAGTGTGCTGTCTGCCTGGTCTCTCTACCTCACCCTCGCTCCTCAGTGGAACTATTTCTGTATCATTCTCCCAAAAGCAATAAACAATAAAATGGAGGGGTTGGGGGATTACTACCAACCACTGATTATAGCAACTTAACCACAGTGTGTGTGTGAGTGTATGTGTGTGTGTGATGACCTTACAGCACCGTAAGAAGGGGAATACACAGGAAGACTGTATCATGACAATAGGCTGGACATCTGGAATGTAAGAGCGAAAAATAAGACCTAAACACTACGGGGGGAGACGAGCTGCCCGTTTTGCCTCACACTTGGGACGTGGGGCTTTCATGACAAATTCATATACTTTATAATGTGCGAATCCACCTGGGACCGCGGCCCGAACACCTGCGAAAACTCTCCCATTCATCACCGGGGCAAATACATGTCAGGGCTTTTTATGTAAAGTACAGAATGTACAGCGCCAGCGGATGAAGGAAGAAGTTGGCAGTATAGGACGTGTTGCTGTCCCAGAAGGAGGTTTTAGTCATTGTAAACCCATTTCAACGAGCTCATTTTTATTTTCGCAGAACACATAATTACATGTGAACTTAAAGGAAAATTTCCTACCTGTTTTTTTAAGCTAAAGGTGACAGAATCTAACTGTAGTGCAGGAAAGTACATGATGTGCAAGGCAAGTAATTTGAATGCCCTGTTATTGCAATGACCCGAATACCCCCTCTGGAAAACTTGTTTAAAACACTTTGAGTGATGATGGATGTTGTATTTAGGAAAGTAGTTAATACTGTAGACATTAAGTTTTTTAAGATGTTTAATTTGGTTGGACCTGATTTCTTCTTTTTATATCCTCATTATATGCAGAGCTTCAGAGGCAGTATGAGGACTGCATGAGGACACAACCTCCAGTGTTCATTATCTGCAGTTTTTGTGGATACGCCACTAAATTATTTGATATACTGAAGTTACACCATTGCTCCCTTGCTGCCTGTTTGAACTTGTCTTTTAGGCCATGGCTGATCTGAGGGCAATAAAACATGACATCAGAGCCGGGTCATCCTGGGAGAACTTTGCTGACTCCTAAATCATTATGTCCTTTGCCACCTAGCTATGATGTCCTCAGTAGATTGAACAATTTCTACACAGAGCAACAGAGGACGCACCGTTTGATTCAGACTTTAATTAAAAGAAGATTGTGTTTTGTTTGTCCGACGGCCTGTGGATTGGTAGATGTGTTAAAACGCTGTGTCCTGAAAAAGGCAGCATGATGGAGGGTTGGTCTTCAAAACCTGAAATTAAAAGATTGTATCAGGATTATGAGAATGTGGCTTTGCCTTAGTTTCGCTGTTAAATTCAGAGAACATAGTCACGAGTAAATAATTTGCTTTTTCACTTTAGTACACTGCTAACAGGACAGACGACAATTAGCTTGCATTACACTACAACTAAACTGTGTCCAATATGAAGACATTTATAGAATTTTAATGTAGTCATTTAAAAAGATGAATAATTAGCATAACATTGCCAGACCAATTTGCAAATGCAATTAAGCAGCATATAAACTTGTGCGACAGCTCTATGCAGAGCCTTCGCTGTAGCCTATGCACATGGCCGATGCCGTTGAGAGCATTTCTACTTGTGCGGTGGTGTGTCTGTGTCACTCTGCAGTTACACCTCCAGAATGCTAGTCGGTGTCGGGGTTTCTGTGAAGTGTTGTAAAGTTTTATTGATTCAAAACACACATTAAACACACATTAAACATGGCTTAATAGAGACAATTTCAAACACAAGTACACAAATCAGCTTCACTTTAACTTCCAGCATTTACAGACAAAGCATTTGTCTTTATCTGGACACATTTGCCCCACAAATACAACATGCTAATGTTTTTAGCACAAGCCTATGGCATTTTACATTGTATAAATTAGCCTAGCAGCTAACAGACTTTTTCTCTACTCATATGAAGCCAGGGAAAACAGCAACATTTAACAAAGGTAATGTTACAAAATTCGGCTCTATTGCAACTGATAAGGTTCACCAAGAAAACAACTGTCTTATACTGAACACATTTTCCAAACAAATATAACATGCTAACGTTATTAGCACAAGCCTATGGCATTTTACATTGTATAAATTAGCCTAGCAACTAGCAGAGATTTTCTCTACTCATATGAAGCCAGGGTAAATCACACACAAGACATAAAATATTATTTTTGTGGAGGCTTTATTGTCTTCACAATTTATTGTTTCTTATCTGTGAAATTAAAGCGAATAAGAGCTTCGTTTCCACTGAGGGAAATGGTTTCAGCTTAGAAAGACAGACAGGAGGTCTGCGTCACCGCGACGTGTAGTTACATTTCTGAGGAGGTGCACGTCAGGCTATGGCGAAGGGTACAGCGTCAGCTCTACGTCGCTGTAGAGCCTATAGGTACAGGGTCAGTTTGGTGCAGAAGTATGAATCCTGCTTCAGTCAGTTCATTTTTGATTTTCACGGGGTGTTAACAACAATCGTAGACCCACTCTGGGAGCAACTGGAAAGACTTAAAAAAAAAACAGAGCTATGAAATGTGATGCATAGTGCTAAGCGGCAAACAAATGTAAACAGCTTACAGCATGCAGAGATGAGCTATGATGGTGTATTATAATTAATATTTCTGTGAATGGATGTCACTGTTTTTGGCATCAGAATTTCAAAACAGTAGTTAAGTTCCTCATCAGCTGCAGCCATCTTGGTTGTTTTCGAACATGCATGCTAAACATAGGTTAATGTCCTCCCAGCACAGGAGTGCACGAGCCAGAAACAGTCGCTACATATTTTGCTTTACGGCTTCACAACTTGTCCGTCATCGTCATAAACCTAACCCATAAAAGATGAACGGATGCTGAAGCGAGCCAGGTCGACTGGAAATCGGTTGAAAGGAAGGAGGAACAGACGCATCTGCCAGAGCAAATAAAACATGAGCTCGCTGATTCGTCCGGTTCTCAGGCGCTAATAACTAGTTTGGTTGCTAACTTCATGCTACCTGCCTACTAGACCAGCAAAAAAATAGCAAATCAATGTGCCAGTGTGCCATTGAGCATAGCTTATAAAACTTTGTGGTCACCTGCTCATGTACAGTTGGCATCAGTTGGTCTTCCTGTTCACTTAACAGCCCATTGAGCTATATATTATGACAGCTTGTACAGAAAGACATCGATTGTGTGATTTTGGGAGTGGCCTGGTTTCCTCTATGTAAACAGAGAAAGGTGGTGAAGGTGAGCTCTCAACACAAAATATAGTAGAAGCTCTTGAACCAGATTTTAACATCCTCCTCGACTTGAATGGTAGCATTCAGGTGGACAGTAAAAAAGTCAGTGTGTAAAAGTGGCCATTTATACCCTGAGGTAGCCAGGTTTATTTTACTTTACTTTTTTTTCTTTGTGCTGTTGGCAGAAGAAGTCCCTGATAGCTCAAACTAGATGTTTTTCCCATTGTCCTTAAGCTTTCCAAAGAGGTGTGGTTATGTGATGACGGTGTAATTGGCAGAGCATTCTTTCCTTCCACTGCAGCTCAGTGATCTAAGGTCAAGTTGGCAGCGCAGCAGCCTCAGTGTGAGAAAACACAATATAAACAACCTTGTGAGTGTACCCAAACACTACATATCAAAACTAACACGTGTGCAGAGTACACATAAACACAAGCATACACACGTGTTGATACTGTATGCTCTTGGGGGTGCCCTCTCACCTTATTTAACAACAAGTTTTAATGCAGTTGTTGCACCATATGACAGGGTTATGAGTTATACATACAGTGTGAAATTCCTTTCCTCTTTGGACTGTGAATTTATTACATCTTGCAGACATGTGACAATTCACCACTTCCCTTTTAAAGATCACAAATTTGCCTTTCACGAGGCAGTCACACCTGACTGCTTCATATTTGGAATTTCATATCCTGCACAGTTCAGATTTCAGGTTTGTTTCGCAGCTGAATTTTACAGGATGAGAAACTACCTGGAATAGATTGATCGCCACTGCATTTCCATACCTCAGCGCAAGCGGTCGAGGCAGATGGCCGCCCACCACAGAGCCTGCTTCTGCTCAAAAGTTTCTGCCTCTTAAAAGGAAGTTTCTCCTCGCCACAGCCGCCAGTGTGTGTGTGTGCTGGCCATTGTTGGATAAATTAGAGAGTATGGCCTAGACTTGCTCTTAAAGTGTCCTGAGATAACTTTTGTTATGATTTGATGTTACAAAAATAAAACTGACTTGACTTGATGCATCCTTGAACCGCTTTTCTAACAGAAAAATCCTTGCAGTGTTTTATTGTACTGGCTAGTCAATCCAAATATAAAGGTCTTCATGGCCTCTTTTCAAAATGGCTGAAATATTTTTATGATTAATAGCATAACCAATAGTCACTGTATAAAGTGAACTTTAGAAAACATTTTCCATTTAAGTAAGTTCGGCTTAGATTCCTTTCATTGTCAACAGATACGCAAGATCCTATTGTTAATGGTGTCTCTCTGCACATGAAGGCCGGCGTGTTTATGTATCTGTGTGTGTGTGCGCTTGTGTGTGTGTGTGTAGGTGGTTTTCAGCCACTTCCTTTTGTAAAAACCAACCAAGGACAGCATGTTCTGAGAACGACTGCTTTCACTTTGCACAGCTAGCACAGAAAGGTTTTTTGTGTTTTCTGTGTGCGGAGCGGGCGCGCGTGTTCAATAATGAGCCTCAAGGTGATCTAAGACAACTGCACAGTGCCCTCCATTTACTGCAGACGCCCCTTTTACGTAATTGTATTGGTCTGCGGTCCTGCGAGATGTCTGCAAAACAAAAACATCAGCGCAGAAACACGTGTATACACACACCACGGGGGTATTGACAAAAAAAAAAGAAGAAGAAGAAAAAAAAAGGCATTGACTTTGCTGTCTAAATGTGGTTTGTCAGTTGGCTTTGTAAATGTAGACTAGTTAATTTCACAACATTTCATCCCGCTGCTCATTTCCCTGTATGTCTCTAATCTGCATTGTCACCACAAGGGTGGTAAGCACAATGTGCTTCATCCTAACGGTTTGTGGAAGATTAGTGATACACTGAACAAAGGCTGCTGTTTTGGCTGACTGGCAAGGCCTTTCATGGGTTTAGTGGTGGCTGCTCTGTACTTTTTGTTCAGCTGTGGGATATGTCTACCGACAGCTTTGGCTGCCTTATTGCTAGGTATCATCGAGACACTCTTAGTGCCACACAGACATACTGCTGGAGATTTGCTAAGTCTAAATACCTTCCCTGGAGAGGAATTTTGCCAAATGGCCATCTGCTGAAAGCTTCTCCTTCATCACCATTTACTGTTACTGAATTAAACATGACCCGCAGTTGCTTGATATACAAATAAAAGGAGCATTCCCTGGACAATGCCGACTATTATTACTCCTTGCTATCAGCTACATCAAAGCCTCTTCCCTGACCCTTTTGCTCTTTGATGAAAAATTGCTTCGTTTCAGGAAGCAACCTGGAGTTTTGGTTTCGAAACCACTTTGTTGCAGCGAGGCTACAGAAAGACTAGAGCAGGAATAAAAAGCAAACATGCAATTTGTTGAACAGGATGCTCAATAGAAGCACTTGGAGGTCAAAATCACATGTTCCCTGAGAGCGATCCTCTTTAGGTTTAGTTTCTGCCATAGGTTGTGGGTAGACAACACACACACACACACACACGCAACCATGAGTATTCTGATGATAACGTCTGCGATGCTCCACTTGCGAGCACAGGGGCAGCAGGGCACATCTAAATCTACAGCAGAGTGACAGCTTTTAAATCACATACGCAGCAGTGCCAGCTCCTCTTCACGTAGACGCCCACATGATCCCACTCCCATGTTATCGCCGTTTGATCACTGATAAAGATACCTGCGCACACACTCACACAACAAAAAGCCTTTACGTAACATAATCCTCTTAGCGTTGAACTTTTTTTACAAAAACTTTCACTCCATTTACTTTCACCGACACTGAACTCAGCTGCACCGCCACAATACAATGCAAGAGTGTCTGCTTCCTATCCCATGGCGAAACATACATGTGCTTCCTCCACGAATGTGTGCACAATAAACAGTGCTGCGTGTGTGTGAGTGTGTCTGCACACAACAGAGTTTTCTTTCTCTCGCACGTAGTCCGATAGCACAGATAAGTGTTGTCATGAGTCTCTGTCGTACACATACACATAATATACACACTCACGCACACCCATAAACAACCACTTACATACAGCAGACGTACATGGAGGCCAGTTTTGCTAAATAAGCATGGGCCAGTGGAAAATTGAAGGGCTGCAAATCAGCTCCTAAAGTATAGAAGATGCTAAATGCATTCACAGAGTTAATGCATTTGATTGATATTAAAAAACCTAACATCCCATGGAGAGCAGCCCTGCACATCTCATGCTCAACATAAGCTGGATTTTTTCTCTGAACTTCAACAACTTTTGAACTTTTCATTGCTCAGAAACAGCAAAGACGGATCCAGTGTTTACATGAAAGAGAACATTCCTTTCAAAAGCTTGGCTGCATTGCATTTTAAATATGCTCTTTCTTCCCTCTGGCCTCAGTCGCCTGAGTTATCGGTCTTTAAGCTACTTAAAACGGTTGACCTCATGTGAGAAAATGGGGAACGATGGATGAGACGAGAACAAAATGTTCTAGACGCTCAGAGTTGAAACTAGGTCAGGAAGTCTGGAGGCAAAGAGTGTGCTTCCTCCTACTGGTCGTTGTCTGTAGTGTAAGTGGCCATTATGGGTTGAAAATGGTTCCATAACATGGTGAATTAAGTTGCAGGGCCACTTTCACTGGCTCTCTGAAAGTAATATATTTACTGTGATTTTGTTTTACAGCTGCTGGAAGTGACAGAAGTCTTCTGCTGAAACTGTTGGGGTTTGGAGAAAACAGAAATAAAAAGGATGCTGATGTGAAGATGGTTCTAGACTTAAAGATATGCTCTTTTGGCACATAGAAAATAATGTTAAGATCAGTGTCTAAATTGCTCAAGGTGTTTCAGTCTCACCAGCCCTTGGGTGTTCGTTTCAACATGTGGGAAAACATATGAAACTGGGTGTGAGAGTCCACCACCATGAAATTTTGAGCATCAAACACTTAATTTCCTTCATTCTGGTGATTTTTTTTATGCAGCAATTTATGGTGTAAATGTCTTTCATACTTTCATGTTTTATTGAGGGCGACAAATTCACATTTTAAATATTGAGGGGGTCGTGTCCCCTGCATCTCTCTCTAAATCTATGCCTATGTACAGTGTGTAAATCCCAAGAGTGTCTTTATATTGGTACTACTCTTTTTCGGCTTCACTGTCTTAATTACTTCAGGTATTTTGGTCTCACCAGCTCATGGGTGTAGGTTTCATTTCAACATGGTGTAAAACACATATGAAACTGGGTTTGAGGGTCCTACACCAAAAGAATTTGAGCATCAAACACTTAATTTCCTCTATTCTGATGAATTTGTATGCCTTTTCTGCATGAAATGATGGTGTATATGTCTATAATTTAGTCAAAATAAAAGTCCTCTGCTACTGCTTTTTACTGGGAGTGACAAATTCATTTTTTAAATACTGAGGTGCATGTGTCCCCTGCATCCCCCTCAGAATGTATGCCTATGTACAGTGTACATGCTAAATCCTAAGAATGTTTTTATATTGGTACAGTACAACTCTTTTGGCCTCACTGTCTTAATTACATAAGGTGTTTCAGTCTCATCAGCCCAAGGGTGTAGGTTTTGTTTCAACATGGGGGAAAACCCATGAAATGGGATTTGGGGGGGTCCTCTGCTAGAAAACTTTGAGCATCAGACACTTAATTTCCCCCATTCTGGTGAGTTTTTATGCAGAAATTTGCCTTTTCTGCATCATTTTATGTTGTAAACATCTTTAATTTTGTCTGCTATTTCCGTGTTTCTATTGGGGGAGATAAATGCACATGTTCTAAATCCTGGGTCTTTAACAGGGGATGCATGATCCTTAAGAGGCCCTCACAGTTACTGCAGAGGGTCACCAAATTATTGGTAATTATTTTGGTATTGGTATTATTAGTAATCCAACATATTAGCAATGATAATATGACGTGTTCATTAACACTTAACTGACAAGCACTGATGATAATCTGACTGTTACCCATGAATCCTTGTGCAATCATGTGAGCTAGCCAAAGCTAAATCACTGTGCAGCACCTGTCCACAGGTAGATAACAATACTACTGAAACATTTTGGCCAATTAGCTGACTTATTATTACAAGTGTACAGACAGTGTTGAGAGCCTCAGTGGGTCATTTTGTAACTTTTCAATCAGGAGACACTGACTGTATCAATGTGTGGTGTAAATGTCTTTAATTTGGTCGAAATAAAAGTCTGCCACTTTCATGTTGTTATTAAGAGGGACAAATGCATGTTTTAAATACTGAGGGGGACGTGTCCCTTGCATCCCACTTGAAATTTACACCTATGTGCAGTACATGGTGTAAATCCTAAGAATGTCTTTACATTGTTGCTACTCTTTTAGCTTCAATGTCTAAATTATTGTACTAGATTTAGACTCAGCAGCCTGTTTCCGCAGTGTCTCCAGGATCCTGACATCTGCACAGCCAGCACCTCTTCACCTGGTCTGCAGCTGCTGCTTTACCCCATCTTCCACTTCTGGGTTTGAAAAGTTCTTCGACCTCTCTGCACATCAGTGTTGTACCGAGCCTCGCTGCAGTCTCACTGTTTTGCTACTGACACGTCTCATCAGTGGAGGCTACTTCGGTTTCTAGCTGGTCCGGATGTGGTATTGCTTTAAATGCTAAAAGCTAAAAAATCCTCAGAGAGCAGCTATTGACATGTCTGGCACCAACCATTACGCCATATTTGAGCTTCCTCAGATCACGTAGCTTTCCCATTTTAGAGTCAAGTCCAACAGCCAATGAACCTCTGGACCCTCTTGGTATGTACATACTGTATGAGTCTGCCACTCTGTGTGACATCTGTGAGACATGATGGGAGACAGCTTTTGGCTGCACATCATTGTTTATTTGGCAATTGGAGATACATGGCTATTAGTCACATAATGTATCTGTCCGAGCAGCTCTACCTCAACACACATCCTCATTAATAGCGCTGCCATTTTCTGTTTCGTTGAGTTAATCAGATTGTTAAGGCTGTTTTCTGAACTTTGGTGGATATCTACGTGTCAGCAGATGTTAACTGTTTGTGCATAAGGGAAATATAACTTTGTGAAAGCACCACTGTGACATCTCACATTGCACAGATAATATAAAGACTGCAACTGCATTTATTTTGCACATTAATATCTGAACCTTTCGACCTGAGTCTCATTCACAGCACCATAAACACTGCAGAGCAGCTTATCTGCCTTTCACTAGATGTGTTTAGAATCCACGTCCTTCAACGTGGAAAGGCCCGTGTGTGTGTGTGTGTGTGTGTGTGTGTGCCTTATCTTACCGATAACACTTTTATCTCTGATCACATCGTCCATCAGAAAAGCCTCGGACACTGTGTACTTTTATTCCAGAGCTAAAAAAAAAAGACATCTTTGGGAGCTCTCCACTTGGATTTCAACATTAAATACAAACTGTATGCAATATGGTGAGGTCAGGAGCTGGGTGCATTTTTCATCCCAGTGACACTGAGGAGCAGCACATGGTGCAGCCTGTTTTGACTGTATATAGGGACAGACGAAATATAGACAAATGAAATGTCTTCACAACTCTGCTGCTCCACATTTTGTTTCATTTTCAGCTATCAGAAGGTGAGAGTAAGTACGAGTTGCGCATTACCTTAACAAAAAATGTGCGCTCTGCTATATCTACAATATATTTAAAAGCCCAAAATACCATGGCTGCACACGAGAGAACCTTTTTGATGGCAACCGTTATTCAAATAACCTGTAGCCTTTCTCCGGTGATCATTATCTTCAAGAAGGAAGGGCTGTGTGTGGTTCTGCGGGAACGTTTTCGTCTGGGGAAGAGACAGCAGGAAGGAGAAACTGACAGTGGGAAGAATCTATCGCAGAGGCAGAGATACACAGGGAAGTGGGATTAAACTGTCCCTGGCCTCTTCATCCAGACACTTTGTAGTGCTGACCTGCACACGAACCAGACACAGAGTTGCTGAGAGGGGTTAACAAGGGGAGTAATTAAGGAATAAAACTATCTGCCAGCACTTTCTTTCTCTCTTTCTCCCTCTGACTTTTTCCCTCCCTATCCCTCCACTGCCGCTCCTCCATCAACTCTACTTCCCCTCTCCCAGAGCCCTTTGTTGGCTCGCTGCTCCGCTCTAATCTGGCATGCCGTTCCCCTCCTAATTTGGGGACTCATTACGAGAGTGATTATCTCACTGCACTCTGTGCGGGTTTAGGGAGGAAGACGGTGAGCGGTGTAGGTTGTCGAGCTATCTGTGCTGCAGCTTATAGCCTCAGATATATATATTTCTGTGCTTCCCTGCTTACGACAGCACAGAGGTTATCTGTGAATGAGTCAGATGGTGTAATATTGAGTGCTGTGTCACCTTCTCCAGCCAGTTTGGTGATCATCCCTCATGCAGGTTCAGTGTGACTTAAAGGATTTGCTATATAAACAAAATGAAAAGGAGCATGACTTAACTTATGATTCCACATGATTGGCTTATGGAGCTTATATAGATTATTCTCCTGCGTGACTCAGGATCAAAGGCCATTATTCAATTTCACTTCAACTTCTGGGGCAGTCTGGATTACAATGCCTTACAGTGAATATTGAAATTACAGTGGCAAAGTCAAAATGATGAATACCTGCGAAAGTATGTGTAAGACTCGATCAGATTAAAACTGATTCTTCATTAGGGTTGAATTAAATGAGTTAAAATCTAATTGAATCTGCAATAAAATAAACCCTTCTCTTGTGATTAGATAAAATGACACAATGAATCTACGTTTAAAAAAGGTTATTAAATAATTAATCCATACAGTGATCAATGAGTTGCGGGCAAACCCCCGAGGAGATTCAGCATGTTCTTGCACCGGCTTGAACTCCACTTGAAAGGCAAAGACAAGTCAGGTGCAGGCTTTATAGCGTGCATCAATATGAATGTGAGTGATCGTTCTCCCTGTTATGGACGTGACCTTTTAGTCTAACCTTGCGCCCAAACTGATGCAGGACTTGGCTCCGCAGCCCGTGATCCTCGGAGAGATTTAGTGGAGAATTAAAATGAATGAATTAGAGTAAAGGGGGGTTCTCAATCATGTCCTGGGTGCAGTGAGCAGACACCAGAGGGTTGTATTTTGTGTCGCCACATGGTGGCACTGGAGAGCAGTGTTTATGCTTGTGTCTTATGATTTCATCCCTCCCAGTCGACAGAGCCTGTGTCCACCTCCGAGGAGCCAGACTGAGCTCAGCTGTGTTGGTTGGTGATTGACTGCAGGCGCTGGAGTTGTGCTGTGTGAATAGGAACTAATCCGACCAGCACTGTGAATAAAAGATTAGAAGTACACGACCATAAAAGCACTGATTTTTGGAATAATTGCTGCTATTATACACATTTTCTACTGAAATATTGTTACTTTGACATGTACTTTTAATTTCATTTACACAAGAAATGAGAATTTGAACTTAAACGAAAACAGAAAGAAAGTAGTTTATTTGAACTTAATGTTTAAATGTTAAAAGCTTAAATAATTAATTCTATTGACCCTAGATTTCAATAGCTCAAAATAACTAAATCTGATGCCAGGAATAAAGAGAGTACCTTGAACTAACCTTAATAATACTCATCACGCTTTCTTTGCAGAAGCACAAACTCTACATACAAGAGATGAAAGTTCTCAACATGGGTAACGCAGACGGAGGTTAAAGGTTAATCCTAGATGTGACCGTTGTGTGCGGCTGCCTAAGCAGCGATACAGCGTGACAACAAGGCTAAATGTTGAGTCCTATTGTTGTTGAGGTAGTTCATTATCCTGCGTCTGATAGCAGGCACTCATGAAAGAGATGAGCGTGGGAGGATATTGTGTCAGAGCCTTGTAAGAAGCAGTCCACTGGTTACGGACGAATTTAACTAATTAAACAAATGTTCCATTAAAAGCGTGTTGTTGCTCCCAGTGTGACCTGAATTAAAATGTGTTCCTGCCCAAAGGCTTTTTAAGGAAACTTTGTTTCTTTTAACAATCAAACATCCATTTGTGATAACAGATTTTTTTTTCTCGTTCCTGCACACTCAGGAATTCCATCCTTTGGCACTCACTGTCTGTGAGTTCGACATAAGGCGGCAATCAATTGCTAATTCACACACAAGTGGACAGGAGTCCTCAGTCAGACCAGCAACTCAAAGGCACTAATTCAACAACCGCTCAGCCTATTTGTATCCCAAGCAGCTGTTTGTAAAGATCCACAGTGACCACACAAATCTTGGGCAATGTGATTAATGTCCCCCATACGCGGGCCTGCAGTTGCGAATAAAGAGATGTGGATCCCTGGCAACTTTATTGATCCGCTCTGCCAAATAAAGATGACATTTGCTTGCTTTAATAGATCTTTTAATTTGTCATGCTAAACCAAAATGTAATTCATTCTCAGCCATGGCACACCTTTAAAAGGTCACATAAGGGGCATGTGAAACAGGGAGGGACAGAAAGCAGAAAGGAAAAAAAAGGGGAGGAAGACAGACGGATAATAGCGAGGAAGAAAAGGACAGAAAGAGAGAATTTTCCCAAACCAAATGTTGCTTTGTATACAATGTATTCTGAATCCACCCACCGTTTTACCTCTGTTTCTCTCCCTCGCTCTTACACACATATACACACAGGCACAGACGCACACACACTCTTTATTCTGTATTTAGAAGAAAAGCCTTGGTGTTTGAACAGCTTTGGTATCAAGTTTGAGCTGAATAAAAGCGCAGACCTCCCTTTGAGGCAGTACATGTCATACAGGGAACATTGAGCCATCAAGCCAGACGGCCAGAAGCATTGTTGAGAAATTACACATGGGGGCTTGTGATTTGGCCTTGGTTTAACAAGGGAGAAAAGGGAGGGGAGGAGAGAGCATTTGGATTTTCAAAGCTCTAGAAAAAAAAAGAAGAGATTCACCCATCCGGGGGAGGCTTCTCTCTCCGTCTGCAAATAATTTGTAGTTCATACTAAAGATAATGCCCACTTCCCCATTTCCTCTCTGTCATCCCATAACATTTCATCCCCCTTTCTTCGCCATCCAGCCCTCCTATCTCTGGGCCCTCTCACCCTCCCTTCCGTTATCAAACGCTTTGTGATCTGGGCGCAGTGTGGGAGCCTCCCCAACGCCAGCATGCTGTGATTTGAGCAGCTTGCTGCCGAGGACGTGCTCGTCGGAGGCCGGATCAATAGGCGCAGGATTCCGCACACAAAGCTGAGGTGACAGGCAGAGAGTGTGAGAAAGGGGAGCGTGACCTTTGGAGAATACAATTTAAAACATCTCTCCGACTCTGGCTAAGTTAACTCTGGCACCATGCTGTGGCTGCACTTGCAGATCGTTTATTTTCCTGGACAGTACCAATTGAGGGAGTGGAGGGGAAGAAGGGCCAGGATTGGGACGGAGGTGAGAAGAGCAGTAAGGTGGGGTGGCGGTGGGTGGGGACGTAGAGGAGAGCACCAATTTCGACGTGTTGTGCCAGCAAATTCACTTGTTTTTTTCTGCCTTTTGACTCCTGGGCTCCGTCTCTACCTCGTCACGTTTTATCAGTCGTCCTGTAAAGGTTGTTTAAGGAGGCAACCTGAATGCAGTCCAACACAGTCTCAACACACGTCCTGCACACAGGGTTCATTTACATCCCATACACCAAAGACATGGTCCAAGTCTGTACAATTACAATGAAGCACAGACAGAAAATCTATATTTGTCTGCCTCACCGATTTAGTTGCTTCTTTCTGTCTTTTTCTCTCACACATCTGTGCGCTCTTCCCTCTCTTTCGTCTTTCTCTATCTGCTGCACTGTGCTCAACGTATTTTTACAAGCATTTCAAATGCTAAAGTCCTGAGCCAGTTAAAAAGATATGAATATAATTTTTAAAACATTAGCCTATAAAACGCTCATGACTAACAATTCATATTTTGTCAGGTGCATTGATGGATTTAACAGTTTGACATGCAGCGTGCTTACAGCGGCTGTATTTTTCATGTAGAACCACTGGCATTTTAAAAGCATGCAATGTATGTATTCATGAAGCATTTCATGAATAAGTTGGTGTTTGGATGGAGCGAGCAAGCGGAGGAGGAGGCGGTGGTGCACGGGCTGCAATCTCTCCTCTTCTCTCCGAGCTGCCCTTCCTGTTTCCTAACAGCAGGGGGCAGTGTTAAATGAGGTATCTCTTTCACTGGTGACTTTTTGTCCTCTCAGACTGATGGGGCTGCTGCAGTCTTGTCTAGAGGAAGAAGGGGAGAGAAAGAGGATAGAGAAGCGGGGGAGAGAGATAGAGGAGAAGAGTGGGGGGGCTACTGCATTGCACAACACACAACAGTGTATAAAGTGAGGAGGGGGGGCGGGGTGGACAGGAAGCCGGTGGATTTACGTTTCTCCCCTTGTTTTACATCTCAATTGTGTTTGGACAAGCCCCACTCTACATGTGTAATTACCACTGACACTGTTACTTTTTCCAGACACAAGTTCAGGCCTCGCCTGGGTGATTAGTATGCTTTGTGTCTCCGGGGCACTCGTAAATACAAAAACCGAGGGCCCTCAGTGTGTTAGCCATATATTTGTTTTGTTTCTCTTTTTCTCTCTGTCCCCATTAATGTGAACTTACTCTTATTAATAGCTCTCAAGGACAAAGGGGGATTCATATGCAAGTCTTATTTTCTCTCTCTTGAAATTGCCAGTGGTGGGCACATCATTAAATTTATGAATAATTCTGGGGGATTTGCTGTCTACATTTCCTGGTTCCGGCATTTTTGGATTGAAAATAACACCATATCACTGTAATCACAAATCATTTGATCTCCCATTCAGCCGGGACAAAAGGGAAATGATAACAGCCATATTTCCTCCGACACAAGGGTTTACACTAATGTCTATAACAAAGCATTCATGGCAAAGATTGCATCTTCGAGGAAAATTAACATTCATTGCCACGCAGTTGAAGATCAAATCAATTTCTCTGCTTCCGTCACATCATGTTATCAGCCTTGAGATGGTAAACACACAGTAAGTGCCATCTTCCTCATGGTCCAGAGGCATTCGTACACACGTCATAATGGGGCCCTCGTCTATGCGGTAATGTTTACAACAGAGACATGCCGTACATCAATATTCACATTCGCTGAATTTATTGAGGAGCCAGCGTGGGCACACATCCTAATTCAAGCGTTAGTGGCTGCCAGATGAGAATTAAAAGATCATCTGATGGCAGCAAATTAGCATTTTTAATTTCTATATGACCACACACACACATTGAGGAAATAAAGGGTTGTTACAGTACATCTATGTGAGATGAATAAATCGTTTAACATGCATACAAAGAAAGCACCAATCCACCTATTAAAAGATACAAGTTTGATATATATATGTTTTTTTCTTACATTCTAGTTCATTCCATGGCTTCATGTCCACACGTTGTCTCCGTTAATTAATGAACCCTCTTTATAAAGCACCGAGGAGTTTGGCTTGTGAACATTAATGCCTAAAGTGACCCTTACATTGCCCCAAAGCAAACAGACCACTTCCTCCAAACAACAAACATCCCGCAGGGACACAAAATTCCCTTCCCTCCTTCTCCGGCCTTGAATCTACTGCCCACAAAACCGGTGACACATATGGTGACAAAAACAGGCTGATTCAACAGACCCTAGGGAGGTCTTACGTTTCTTTCCCTCCCATGAGCCCCCCCGTTTGGCCCCCACCACTAAAAGCCATCCTGCTATTTGATGTTCCACGAAAACCAATTAGCTGGTCGCATTTCCGCATGTAAATGAAATGACTTGTTTCCATGGAACCTGCAGGACCTCAAAGACATATTCCCGCTGCCGGTGCGGGTGACGTGAGGTCTGCCAGCATTAACATTTGATAAGAAGGGTCGTTTACAACTCCCAGCTGCTTGCCAGCACCAGACAGTGACCTTTCAAACAACAGTAAATTTTACAGACCTTTAAAAAAATGCACCCTGCCTTGCCCACGCTCAGTCTCATCATCTCTAATGATTTCCTTATTTTGACCATGGCACGTAGGTGTTTCTTCTCCCTTTACATAGCCTAACCCACGCAAAGATATTCTTCCGTTCCTCCCGCTTGATATTTCAATTCAAGCCATCCGCCGTCTGGATTATTACTCATGAGGAGCTTATTTATTTCTTCTTCTTTTTTTTATTTCAGCAGAGACACATTCCTCACCAAGCTCTATTGGGTTACATGGTGAGGCGAGTTTTTCCTCTCGCTCCTTTTCTCCCAGATTGCCTGTCTGCCTCCATGGTTGTCAAAACACAACCTCTGCGCACACCTCTTGCAAAGCGTAGAATTAGAAGGATTATGGTAGTGACTGATTTTCATCACTGGTCAGTAGTTTATCATTGCTGTGCTAAATCCCGCTTAACACAATTTGGTCATGTGAATTGCAAAACGTGGCGCCAAATGATGCTTGATAGAGAAACAAGGAGTAGATTAGCCTCGGAGGGTGCACGGTACACAGACTCATTCAAAAGGACTGGGTGAATAATACATAAATACTGCACTGGTGCAGAGAGTGTTGAAAAGGAATTGGATGGGCAGCACAAAATCTGCAATGATACAACAACCTTGAGAGGCAGGAGACATCGATTGTAGGAGGCAACAATACTCATACACGAGGGTTTAAAACAGGACGAAGGAGCCATTGTATAAGTGTGGCTCATTCTATTATGCCATCCACTCGCCATGGCAACAGTTGTTCAAAAACCTTCAATCTGTCACCGTGTTTCAACTCGACTGATAATCAGTAAAAAGTTTTAAGTGGCTTTATACTGGTGTCATAAAAGGTCAACCATAACTCTGTCTGATGCTGCTTTCACTTCATGATTGTGATACCGTAACCCTGACAGCAGGAGTATGACACCGCAGTTATATTTCACTGAGGCACAAACTCTGAAATGAGTTACTTATCATCTATCAATCTAATCTAATCTATGAACTAATTGTTTAATGAATAAATCATGAAGAATATTGTACAAAAAAAGGCTGTCACAAGTTCACACAGAACAAAGTGACATAATAAAACAACTTGTTCTGTGCGACCGTCAGTCAAAACTCAAAGTTACTTGATTTACAGTGCAACAAAACAGAGTATGTTTGCAACATTCAGGGCATGGTGATGGTGTCGTGAGCAGAGCTTCTCTGTGGTTTGTTGTTGCGTTTCATTTACCTCTTAAGTTGTAGGTTAGAGCTAGGAATGGTTCGATCCAGTACAACAAGTCAGAAAACCCATGTCGTTAGCAAGGTATTATCCTGGTTAGCCATAGTATTATCAATAGATAACATTACGCTGTATTTTGCGCATACAAATACTGTAGTAACATGTCCAAAGATGGAGGTTGGACAGTATTGTGTGTATGACTGATTTGATGAGACACAAATCAGAGTGAAGTGCGACTGAGCAGTTTGTTTTGACTACTGTTGACGTGAGGAGCAGCCATATTGGATTTTCAGGTTGGGTTTGTTGAGTTGGAAATCTGCAAATTGATTAAGACAATTAAACAAATGAATTACATACTCTGTGATTAATTAATCCAATTCATCTTTTGGCAGATGTGTCGTCGTAAAGCTGCCGGATTTTGGACACAATTGTACCCCTGTCCTCTACCACCGAAACTGGTCTGCGGTCCTTTGCAATCCATCTTATGTGGGAATTAGTTAGCTGGTCACAGGTAGACTTACTCAATTTGTGTCTGAACACCTGGTTGAGTGTGGCTTGATGAGGCTGGCTGCTAGCGCTAGCATTAGAGGCTATGCTAGCTCGCACCTCCGGTTTCGCTACAAAATGCTTTGCGTTGCGGTGATATTTCAGGCTTGCAGTGTTCCAGTGGTATGACAATTCCTTTTTGCTGAAATTGCAGAGAACAATGTTCCTATCAACAGTTCCATGTGGGCGTCATCTTGGCTACGACCACAAACGACAAACTAGCAGTAGAGATTCAAGTTAGTCTACGGGTATATGAATAGATAAACAACTTGTTAACTAAGATATCATCTTCTTCTATAAAAAAATAATATTTCTGTGTATGCACTCAGATTATGATATTAGGATTACGTCACATTGAGATTAACACCTGTTGAAAGTGAGGCCTAGCCAAGACAGGGTCATATAATGGCATAAATATAAACAGTGCATGTGTGTATCCTTCCGGCTAGCTCATCCCCGCTCTTTGCACTGCGCTCATTTTTCCGCTCGTTTACCTCCAACATCGGGACGGCTTCATCATGGAAGCACAGTGCCCACCC
Organism: Epinephelus lanceolatus; assembly: GCF_041903045.1. Taxonomy (NCBI): domain Eukaryota; kingdom Metazoa; phylum Chordata; class Actinopteri; order Perciformes; family Serranidae; genus Epinephelus; species Epinephelus lanceolatus. The sequence continues at coordinate 26,795,708 of NC_135740.1, read as the reverse complement.
TCTGGTTCCCCTCTAGTTAACACCATTAGCTCTGTCAGCACTGTTGCCGTTGTTTAGCGCTGTTTATTTAGTTAGCACCGTTAGCTGCTGGCCGCCAGCTCAGCGTCAGAGTCCTTTTAAACTATAGCCAATAATCAAAATTACTGAGCATCAGATTAATTAATTGGCTAATTGTTTCAGCACTATTGTCTATATTTTCTCCATAAATCAGTTGTAAATCTGATTATGACCAACTGATTTCTGTCCCTTTTACGAGTCTGTTTTGGGATTACACAGTAATTTGCATTTTAACAATATTTTCTTATATAAAATGCTCTCACTTTTCTCTTACAGGCTCTATATGAACACAACATTGTCAACAACATGATATCAGTGATGTTGATATGTCACTGTACATCTACTGTGCTGAGATTAAAAGAGAGAGGAATTTCAACTTAAACATTTCTAGATTTCAGTGGGGAGATTAGATTTGACTTTGACACAATCAGCAGTATATGTCCTTTGACATGGTGTTAAAGCTGCTGTAGAGCTCTTCTTCAAGCATTATAAATGTTCTTCAACTGGATTTGAGACAAAGTATCATTCTCCATTCAACCTCAGATATTTTCAGTGCTTACAGAACGCTCAGATATAGTGCAGCAGGGCCCACTCCTCAGCATATCGATGTGGTTGCAGCACCTCTTGGCCCTCACTTCCATCTGTAGAGCCTGTGGTCAATCAATCTTTTTGCCTCCGCTTGTCGGTCACAACATGTGTGGTGAGAAATCTTTCATAAAACACAGGTAGAGCTTTCTCGCAGCTTAAACAGCTTTCCTCTACAAAGTTCTCCCACATTAAAGTTTATCTCATGGGTGACTTTAGAAACTTCATTGTAGATATAACACTTACACTCTGTTTTTCTGGGGCCAGAATATCAGTGTGTAAAGTGGAATAAATGGCATTAATGAGACCAGGGAGTGTGGGTGAGCGGACGAAAAGTTCTTGGAAGTACACTGCAGGGGACAAAGCCAAATAGCTTGACTTCTATGAATCTGAAACTGTCATTTGGCTATGTTACTTTTTTTTTTTTTTTTTTACAATAAAATTAAGCCATTAAGTGGAAGTAACACACAGAGACGTGGGGTTAAATGGAAAATCTCAACAGCTGTTTACTCACTTCTCCCTCCAGACCAGTCACCAGAATAAAATGTTGGCATTGTAAGTTTCTGCAAACCACAGATATGTTACACTTGCACGTTTCATACATATGGCACAGCTCAGATATGAGCTGAGATTCTCATCAGGAGGAGGAGGGGATGGTGGATGGTGCGGCACCTAGGTGAGGCGGCTGCCAAGCAGCAGACAGCAGCAGACCACTGTTAGAGACCAATAACAGAGGATATTTTTAATGACAGTTTGGCATATTTCCAGCCGTGTCTGTAGTGACAAAAGTAGATATTTTTTAAAGAGTTTGGGACATTTCCAACAGTTTTTGTAGAGGCAAAAGCAGGTATTTTAAACAAGATTTTGGGTCATCTCAAGCTGTATTTGTAGTAACAAAAGCCGGTATTGTTTGAGAGAGTTTGGGACATTTCCAGCCGTGTTTGTAGTGACAAAAGCAGGTATATTTTAATGAGAGTTTGGGACATTTCCAGTAGTGTTTCTAGTAATAAAAGTTGTATTTTTTTAACGAAAGTTTGGGACATTTCTGGCCGTGTTTGTAGTGACAAAAGCAGGGGTTTTTTTTAACGAGAGTTCAGGACATTTCCGGCCCGTGTTTGTAGCACCAAAAGCAGCTATTTTAAAAAGAGTTGGGGACATTTCCAGCCATGTTTGTAGTGATAAAGTAGGTATTTTTTAACTAATGTTCGGGACATTTCTGGCTGTGTTTGTAAAAACAAAATGGATATTTTTGGACAAGAGTTCAGGACATTTCTAGCCATGTTTGTGGAGACAAATGCCGGCATTTTTAACTAAAGTTCAGGGCATTTCCGGCGGTATTTGTAGCAAGTAAAGCGGTTATTTTCTAAAGAGAGTTTGAGACATTTCCAGCCATATTTGTAGCAACAAAAGCAGGTATTTTTTAACAAGAGTTTGGGACATTTTCAGTTGTATTTGTAGTGACAAAAGCAGGTATTTTCTGGAGAGTTCGGGACAGTTCCGGCAGTGTTTGCAGCAACAAAAGTGAGTATTTTTTAATGAGACAACAAGAAATTTCTGGCTGTGTTTGTAGCAACAAAGGTATGGTATTTTTTAAAGAGAGTTTGTTGCAACAGAAGCGGGTATTTTAACAAGAGTTAGGACATTTCCAGCTGTGTTTGTAGTGACAAATGTGGGTGTTGTTAAAGAGAGTATGGGACATTTCCATTCGTGTTTGTAGCAAGAAAAGCGGGTATCTTTTTAAAGAGTTTGGGACACTTCCAGCCATGTTTGTACTGACAAAAGCAGGTATGTTAAACAAGACTTTTGGACATTTCCAGCCATGTTTGTAGCAACAAAAGCAGGTATTTGAAACAGGAGTTTGGATATTTTCTAAAGAGAGTATGGGACCTTTCAAGCCATGTTTGTAGCAACACAAGACAGTACCTTTTAGCAAGACTTTGGCATATTTCCAGCCATGTTTGTAGTAACAAAAGTGGATATTTTCAGAGAGTTTGAGACATCTCCAGCTGTGTTTGTGGTGGGAAGCAGGAATTTCAGTGTGGCTATAAAAGCTGGTATTTTTTAAGAAGAGTTCAGGACATTTCCAGCTGTGTTTGTGGCGACAAAACCGGGTATTTTAAGCTAAAACATCATGCTTTCCTACCCCTTACCAAGTGGGTTTTGTGCGTAAACCTAACCAAACGTTCACCACAGTGTTGTCACAACATTGGATTGAAAACTCAAACATAAAGAATCATAAAGTTTCAACATATCTGCTCCATGTGAAATGTACAAACGTAACATAGGCCTATCCATGGTTTGCAGAGCAGTGCAACACCAACATTTATCCTGGCTATTGAGTTTCTCCCTCACTCAACTGCATGTCATCACTGCACCAATCTTAAGACATATATTTTATATTGTTACCTCTTTTTACATTGTGAGGATTGAATGTCATCATCTGATCATTCTGTTCATGCTAGCTACATTAAAGTGTAACTCTGCAGGAGCCTATAGACGTTAATATGATGTGCAGTGGTGTGTATTGGTGTGAGGCACTTAGACTGGGCACCGCTGGCCCTAACTGAAATGCCCTAAAGACAGAAAAGAAAATGCTTGAGGCTGCACCTAAGGGTTTTTTATAGTGCTTACCAATACATATGTACCGTCTAACAAGTGTTCCTTGCACATGCTGTAAGAATAAAAACAAGACAACCCTTCATACCATAGTGTTCTCTCACAGCTTCATAATGAAGGGCTGCACTGTCTGGATGACCAATCCTGGCATTAGTTTAAAGTACATCTGTGATTAAAGTTTGGCATTTCCAGAAACAGGTGCACGGAGTGGGTGTCGCCCAATAACCCACTTAGACTTGCGTGCATGATCCAAAGTGTATCGTGGAATAAGTTACACCTCCACTAGACAACTATGATACATGGTAGTCTTGTGATAAGACCAATGAGAGTTAGTACACTGCACTGCACATGGCCTGATAAGTGTGATGTAGAGGGATTTGGAAGGGATTTGGATAGATGTGAGGACTGTATGTAATCTTTCTCACCCTCCTTCAAATGAATCCTTTATTCCTTTAAGCCACATCTGATGGGACCTCAGTGGGCACTCAATCAAAACCTCTCTCTTTCCCCTTCACTCTCTCTGGGTACGGAAATTCGCCCAAGCCCCCTTCCCCACAACACTGTTAGCAAAATAACCTACACACACAGTGCAGGATATAGCACTGCGCGCATAAATATGCCTGCCACGGGTGCTCTTTTGCTGTCTTTTTTATCTCTCACTCTCACACACACACCAACAGTCACACTCTACAAACAGCCAGGTCATCACTTCCCTTCAGGTGTGGTCATGAGAGCAAATACTGTAGATTCCAACTTCTCTGTTTTCCCCCGCTGTCCTTCCTCCTTCACCTATAACACAGTAGCTTAACACTTAAGGAGACTGACCCGATGTCACGCTAAGGCGGACAACACCAGCAGCGACAACAGAAAAATGTGCTTGAATGATTTGAGTCCTAGAAAGATGACTCTCGTGCATAGCAGGTTTTGCATTCTCTGCGGTCCAATTTTTAAATCCCGCATTCTGCTTATGATTCATGAAGTTGGCTGCGAGGCAAAGGGTGGGATCTTGTCTATTTATGCTGCCTCTATGCAATGTTACACATGTTGTGAGTGCAAAAGGATGTTTAAACAACACACAGGTTAGTTCAGGGGGTTGAATGGTAACGCATGTGGTCAAATATTAAGATTTTAAATCCTTATTAGTAGTTTAACTTGCTTGTGCAGGAGGAAACAGAGCCAGTTCTTGTTATTTCTATGATGTGTTTTCCACAGTACATTCATTATTTGCATAATGCTGGCATCTATTCAAATATATATAGTTTTTTTTTGTTTGTCTATGGGCTGTCAGATTTCTGAGGTATTGTGCTGACATCCTTTCAGCTGCCTAACACACATATGCCTTTATCTGGTCAATGCTGCCTGAGGAAGAGCTTTAGCTTGAAAGGCTCCACCTGTGTGGACTGCATATTTTTAGCCATACAATACACTCATGCACGTACTGCACACCGTCATTGTGCAGCAGCAGTTATATACTATAGAGGTATTCTTCAGCCTTTAAGAGACTGTCTACCTGTCTTGTTTTGAATTATAGCACCTGATTACTTTGTTAACGATGCACTCCACTTTGAGATGCTTTTATTGAGAAAATATGTCAACGGAAAAAGTCACTGCAAACTCTAATACAGGACATTTTATTTCAATTTTCGGGTCTAAAGCAGCCTCATCAGAGTTGCTCTCTGTGTGTTCTTCGCAAGGTCCTTTTGATATTCTTTATACAGGTAATCAAACACAGATGCGATGTGTGTATAATTTCTGTTTGAGAAAGAGCATGTTTTGGATATTTAATGTGTTGTATTTGTAAATGCATGATGCTCTTGTGGCAGCCGCGCACAGTCATAAGGGCTCCACAATCAGAGAAATGGTAAAGATAATGTGTCACACAAACACTCGCAGTGCTTTAAAACCATTCAATCAGGCAACTGAATAGCGGGAAGGACACCATAGAAAACACACAGATATTTGGCTAATCAGTGTTTTCCTTTTTTGAAAGCCCTGCACACACATACACAGTAGAGAATGGAGTGAAGTGCAACACTGAATCTGAAGCACCAACTCAGGAACAGGTGCCGTAAATGGCAGTTTGATATTGAAAAGCCCAAAAACAGGGCATCTCAGGCGTTCATTTCTTTTGCTTAAGACCTGTAGGAGAATCTGTCGCTGATGAAGAGCTGTCATCTTTGTCTAATTGCTTTTAATAATTTGCAAGGAGAATTACATGGTTTATACTGTATAATTTATGGCCTTCAATTGGCAAATCAGTGGAAATGCAACAATACTAATGCTTTGGGGTGTTCTTGCAGCTCAGAGGTCTAAAGCTTTGTTTCCACTAAGCAGTACAGTACGGTTCAGTTAAGTTGAGTATGTTGTTTTTTTTCCATTTCCTCTGTGAAAAGTTGTGGTTGGTACCAATGGAACTGTTCCATACTGTCCACATTTTTGGTCCCCCCTCTGTTGGGGTACCGAGCACACAGATCTGGTACTAAAAGGTGGAGCTGTGAACACTGCAGTCTGTTGATTGGTCAATATAGGACGGTCACTCTGCTCAGGGTTGAGTTGTGGCTGGTTTTAGGCTCATGTAACCACTGTTCATACTGTGGAGAGTTTTATTAGTAAACTGTACAGTAACTATAAAATGAAAGGATGTTCTGGCAACACTAAACCCCTGAGCTTGCCTGAGAAGGACTTGTATTGCATGGAGAGAGACTCTCACTGCAGCCTGTTCTATTATGTTCTGAAAATGTTGGCGTGCAGCCTCGTTCTGTGCACGATAAACGAGGTGCAGACTTCCATCTGCGTCACCAGTAATGAGGAAATACAGTGAGTGCTGGATGGAGCAGTGAGTGACAACAACCCCGCCCACATTTAAGAGTACTGTGTGCGGTGGAAACACTAGGGACTAGGTACCACATCTGAAGGGTTCCTTTTGGTTCCAAAGGTACCATACTGAAAGTGTTTGGTGGAAACTGGACTTTAAGGCACAGACACATCAAACCAACATCAAAAAACTGATGGCGGACTTTTGTTTTGCCTGTGTCTCTTCAAAAGAAGTTGCACCTGAACACACCGCAAAGACTACAGCCAACAGCCAACTAGTGCAAACAGTCTGCACCTGCGTGAGAAGAAATAACTCTCCATAGCAGCAGGCAGCAATAGTCTGTAATCATCATTCAAAAGGAAACCCTGAAGACAGACAGAATGGATTCAAGACGCTAAGTAGCTAGCTAGCACATTAACCACACAACCCAACGTTAAAAGAACAAATGATATTTACTGTGGGCTGGAGAACGACAGCACAAACAAGTATGAACCATTTCTGCTAAGGACATTGACTGTAGCCGTTTGTTTGATCACTTGCATTTCTCTTCTTGTGCACTGACCGGCTCTGTCTGAGGCCTGTACTATGAAGCCAATTCAACTTACCCAGGATATCTTTTCGTTATCTGATCTGACTAATCCTTACTAACATTGGCCAGCTGGATAACCGGTACTGCAAAGCTGGTTATCAACTAGTTCAGTCAATTCTGGGTTTTCCTATCCAGCCATGAGGGCGTTCATGTGAAGGAGGCGGGGGTGTTAATTACGAACCACATCATCAGAACCATGAATGAAGAAGGCTGCTTCATATCATATGTGATGAAATGTTACCCAAAGTGTCTGTGACTGTGAGACAGTAAAGTATCAGTGGTGTGGGATGTTAATGCACTCTGTAATAACAGGAAATCTAGAAACATTGTAAATACAATCCAAAAATTTACAATTGGCTGAGACTTAAATTAAGTGTAAGTATCACTCGGCTATATGTGACATTAGTATCGAGTATTTTTTGCTATTTAGTTGGATGATTACATATGCCAGACTGTTTCTGCTACCAAAGTGAAGAGTGGAAAAGTAGCCTATAGTTAATGACTGATAAAGTATATCTCACCGAAATGTGGCATTCATAATAACGGGGGCCAATTAACAGTGTGAGGATTATTTTTCTAGTAATATGTTTTATTTCTCGTTCTCATCACACAGGTGTCTCATGTTGTTTTCAGCTGCAGTGATGAAATCAAAGTGCAAAAAGCAACACCATCACTGTGGACTAAAGTAACCTTTGCACAATAGTAAATAAGCAGATATACCGCACACAAGAGGGCTGAATTACTTCTTCTTTTAATTTAGACTTCATTTGAAATGTTACAAACAAAGCATTTCGCCCATGGCTTCATTAGGTGTGCTGTATGATACAATTCACAGGTGCTTTTAACAAGACTGCAGCTGCACTGGGTCCAATCAGCAGCAGGGTGGCTCATGTGCTGAGCAGACTCCATATACAGGTCTGTACCCCCTGCCCACCGCCTGAGAACCATGCAAACAACCAGACACATCATATTAGATACCCCTCACAACATACAGTTAAACTTTGCATGAGTTAAAATCCTGCTAAAAACATGTGTTTAGGGTTGTAAATGATCTCTGTTTGCTAGAAGCTCTGTTTTAAAACCAGTGGAAACAGAGAACTGGACGCTCCGGAGCAGGTAAGATTTATCCTGGTAAAAAGAGACCCAGCTTCATAGTGCTAAAAACCCAGAGTTAACCCTGAAGTTACCTCGCTAACCCCAAATCCTGCATTGAGTACAGGCCTCAGGTCAACATGATTAATTGGTCAAAAAACAGCTGACAAGTGCTGACTAGTGTCAACGGTGCGGGGTGCAAAAACTAGGTCAACAGATGCTCACCAACAGCCTGACATTGACCGCCCGACACTGGTGTGTCAGAGCCTTAAAACACTCACCCGATATCAAAACATACCCAGTACCCAGAATCGAGCTTAAGACCTTTGTTGTGTATCATCCCTCATCTCTCTCCCCTCGTTCCCTGCCATCTCTCCAAAGTCCACTGATTGGAACATCCCCGGTGAGAGATAATTTGAGAATTCATTTAAAAAACTTTAACAAGGGCACACCAACCTCTTTCACTTCTCAGCAGGAGGGAGATGACAAAACTTCATCAGGACCCTGATGATATGAGAATCCTAATGAAGAGTCCAAAGACTAGCAGACCTAAAAATCCAACTTTGGCCAATATTTCCAAAACAGGCCAGTGCTATCCTTAAGGCCTGTATCTTAAATCCATGCCACAGATTTAGACACATGCCCCACTGAAACCTTAACCCCTAACCATGTCCAAAAGGCTTTGAATGGGCATGTTCTGCAGTGAGGCTGCAAGCTGCTGATTTTTGTGTCATGCAAAGACCTTAACCAGTGATGGTGGCTTTTGTAAAGCTAGCTAGTGAAGAAGAGACACAATAGTGAAGACATCATCTGGAATTTGTCATGAAATGTGAAAAAAAATCAAAAGGGTTTTTTGAAAATACAAGGAGCAAAAGATTTTTTTGAAATTAGACGCATTAACTAGAAAGGGAATCATGCACACTTCCTAAGTGATTGTTTAGTCAATAGCATTGATCATCAATCCCATCAACACCCTGCAAATTGGTCAGCTTGTGTTAGGGAGCATAGAAATCTTACTTACAGTCCTGCCTCTTTAATTCTGCTTTCTATTTATGGAAGGATTTGACTTGTCTGCACCTCTGTCCTAAGGCTTGAAAACAGAATGATCTACCAAACTTACCCAGCCTGTCTTTTTCAATAAGAATCTCCTTGAAAAATCAAAAAGATTTAAGTTTTATTCTGTTTTGAGGAGTCTGAAGGCTGAATGAATCATCACTAAACCTGCTAAAACAAGTCTGGAGAATTTCCCCCAAATAAAACAGTACAATATGAACTCACTTGCCTACTGAAGTATGAACATATTGTGGCAGAGGGGAGAAATCCAAATGTTTGTTAGCTCTGTCAAAAACAGTCCCGCTTGCAACCTGAACGGTGTATTTATGATTGCTTGTCTGTGTCTGTGAGCCTGTCTGTGACTGGGGCGGATCTGCCTGTGTGCATTTAGTCTGTGTGTGTGTGTGAGAGAAGTGGCTGAGTTCGAGTGTGTGCGCATGAAATATCTCCTGGTTGAAGAGCAGCTCCATGACTACTGCTCCCAGGGCAACAGAGGTGCAGACAAGCTAGAGAAGACTCAACAACACCTACCCAGCTCTGCAAAACACACACACACACACACACACACACACACACACACTGAGCTGCATACTGGAGACTATTTCTCTCCTCTCTCTCTCTCTGCACCCGGTTTGAATGTTATCGTTCCATTAAATTTGTGTTATCAGTTATTGTCGGCTTGAGAGCGGTGGGTTAGTAGGGTCCTACTCCACTTCCTGGTCGGCTCAGTAGTTATCATTTATTGGTTAGGTGAATCACTGCGAGGAGGTCCCAAATTGATTCAGATCCACTGCAGGCTCATTTCAGACTGTGAGACAGCGCTGCTCACGGCAGGTAAAAGAATTAATGATTTGTGAAAAAGGATAAAATTGCAATTATTTTTGTCATTAACATAAAAAAAATCTATGTTTATTTACATTACCATTGTTTTAAAGTTTTTTTTAAAATAATTAAATAATTATTTATTTTTCCACAAAATTAAAACATTTAAAATTCATATATGAAAAAAAAACTGTGTGCAAGATAGTTTACAGACTGGGTCAGACTATGACAGTTTTTTCCTTTACTGTCTTTTTCCTATAATTATGGTAGTTAAAGGAGCGTTACTTTGCTATCTCCCAATTATTTCATCTTTGCAAGTTTCGGTCCTTCATGTTGTTGTTGATATTAGCTTAATGCTGTCAGATATGTAATTGGATTTGCTGAGTACGGCCTCTTTTATGCAGTCTGACTTATATTCACCAGTCTGGCTCACAGGATGCAGACTGTGGGCAGTGGTTCCCCGAGGATTTTTCCTACCAGCGCAGCTGAAGTGCATGCTTCTTATATTGTGGTGCCAGAAAATATGTAGCATGTCCACTCACACTAGACGGGCTTAAACACATATTTGTACAGAGTTTAATGTTTAATAACATGCTTCCCATGCTGTAATAATTGCCCCAGCATGTGGGGGCAGATGTGACCTTTGACATCTAATGTTTCAATCATTATTTTGACTTTAACATTACTTCTTAAAACAATTGATGACTGTTAACAAGTGGAACATAGATACATATGAACTAGCGATGCTAATTATTTAGCAGTGGTGGCACGCTGCTGCAAGATGCATTTAGGAGAAACACTGGTGGGTATAAGACATCTGTCATTGGCTGGATATTTCAGATGGTAATACACTCCCTGCAGGGTATCACTGTTGGAAATTAGCACCCAGCTTGCCAAGTACGAAATGCCCCCGCATCAACCTCCCACATGGCATTCCAGGACCAACACTGCAATCAACCAATCACAGCTCTCTGACATCATCAGTGTGCTGCTCCTGTGCTTCTTCAGAGTTCAGCTAGTTTTTCAAATTGACATTAGTACAATTAAACAAAATCCTCAGTAACACTGAACAAAAGCCATGTAAGCTACACATTAGCTTGTTAACTAGGAAGGATATGCAAATGAGTAAACTTGTTGACAGACTATAATATTAGCAAGTTAGCTTGCTAACTAGGTAGGTAGTCTATGCTAACAAGTAAGCTTACCAATAGGCTAAAATATAGTTAATTGACATTAGGAGTAAGGATAATGTCATTTTGCAGTTGCAAAGACTTGGGCAGGACACATTTGGCACACTGAAAAATACTCTAGCCTAGTAGCAAGCTTACTTGTTAGCATAGCCTACCTACTTAGCAAGATAAGCTTACTAAAATATAGTTCATTAACATTAGGAGTAAGGATAATGTCATTTTGAAGCTGCAAAGACTTGGGAAGGACACATTTGACACACTGAACAATACTTTAGCCTATTAGCAAGCTTATTTGTTAGCATAGCCTACCTACTTAGCAAGATAACTCGCTAACATTTTAGCCTATTAGCAAGTTTATTTGTTAGCATAGCCTACCTACTTAGCAAGATAACTTGCTAACATTTTAGCCTTTTTGCAAGCTGACTTGTTAGCATTGCCTACCTATTTAGCAGGATAACCCGCTAACATTTTAGCCTATTAGCAAGCTTACTTGTTAGCATAGCCTACCTACTTAGCAAGATAACTCACTAACATTTTAACAAGCTTACTTGTTAGCATAGCCTACCTACTTAGCAAGATTACTCACTAACATTTTAACAAGCTTACTTGTTAGCATAGCCTACCTACTTAGTAAGATAATCTTACCAATAGGCTAAAATATAGTTCATTAACATTAGGAGTAAGGATAATGTCATTTTGCAGTTGCAAAGACTTGGGAAGGACACATTTGACACACTGAACAATACTCTAGCCTATTAGCAATCTTCCTTGTTAGCATAGCCTACCTAGTTAGCAAGATAACTTGCTAACATTTTAGCCTATTAGCAAGCTTACTTGTTAGCATTGCCTACCTACTTAGCAAGATAACTCGCTAACATTTTAGCCTTTTTGCAAGCTGACTTGTTAGCATAGCCTACCTACTTAGCAAGATAACTCGCTAACATTTTAGCCTTTTTGCAAGCTGACTTGTTAGCATAGCCTACCTACTTAGCAAGATAACTCGCTAACATTTTAATAAGCTTACTTGTTAGCATAGCCAAAGTAGTTAGCAAGCTAACTCGCTAACCCTGCAGTAGCTTACATGGTTTTGGTTCAGTGTTTCTGAGGTTTTTGTTTGACTGTACTAACTTCAATTTGCAAAACTAGCTCTGAAGAAGCACAGAGGGATTTTGAAAAAAGCACAGGAGCAGCACAGTGATGATGTCAGAGGGCTGTGACTGGTTAATTGATATGCAAGTGGCTGCTAGATTTGCTTCACTCACCAGCCAAAAAGAAAATGGTAGTCTATAGAGTGGCTGGTAGATTTCGAAATCCAAAAAGCTCATTTCCAACCCCAAACTTCTGAAAATCCCTGTCAATACGTAAAACTAGTTTTACATCAGATAGTAATGTTTTATGCGCTATTTTCTTTTACAGGTGCAAATGTCCCACAAAATCAAGTTCCCTTGAGCACCATGACTCCATTCTTGGCTTACTGCTGCCAAAGACAATTGTAATTGTTTTAAAGTAATACAACTAGAGTGTCTTTTTCCCCTTAGTGTGGAATTATGATGGGTTCAGCCAGACATTTCTCCAGTGCTGGCACACTTGCAAGATAGTTCTGGCTATCTTTTTACTGACATCATCAGAATACACCCTCACTACCTCCACTGCTTAGCTGCTAGCTTTCAGACGATACTGCCAACACACTACAGTATGTAATCAAGTTAATTCAATAATATTTTTTAACAATGATCCAAGCCAATCACAGAGTGTGCTTTTATTGACCTACATTTTTATTTCCCTACATTGTACATTTTCTTTCAATATGGGGCAAAGGCAGGCCTGGAAATCCTTAATACAGAGTGGGATATCATTGGCTCCCAGTAACACCAGCAGCCACTGACGCCACTTGTTTGGTACCTACAGTACATACAACATGGTATTACACATATCCCATTGCATTACTTTATCACTGTGTTTAACTGCTAAATGTTAGTGTTATATGATTTAATGCATTTGATAAAACCTCTGAGAATGAATACAAACAAAGGCAAAGTCTGCACTCACAGAGAATAGAAGAAACATAATCTACAGGCACACAGGATTCAGGATGTCTCAGTCCTTTGTTTGATATTAATTATGCAAAAGTCATACTCAGCCTGAAGTATTTGTAAAGATACATTTTGGTTACAGCAATGCTGTGAATGCTGTTAATTTGTGTGATTCATTATTGGTAATTGTTGTGGAGTCACGCTGTGTTGCCCTGATTTGTTTGCTGAACCAGTGATTTAACCAGTGCTAAAAATCTTAATCAACTACTATAATGATAAAAATAAATAACAGCAGCAGCAACAGGGGTGCTAGGTCATTGTTGTTTTATGAAAACTTTTATGACTGAAAAACCGGCCACTGATATTCTGACAGAAACACCAATTCATATCAGTCTCTGGTGGAAAGAGAGGAATGCTGAATAAATGAAGTGGTATTTAAATTGTTAACGCATCAGGTGAAACATAAATGTTAAACTGAGGTTTCTTTTATTACCTCTGCAAAGCAAATGTTTTTCCACTGCAAGGTGCTGCGAAATCCCTCAGCAGAGACCAGGTACCCTGAGGAGAGCTGGTGAGAAAGCACCAGACGAGCTATTGAAAATGCTGTCTGAGGCTTGTCTGGTGTTGCAGGCCAGAGTCTATACTTGGGCAAAGTGTAGGCTTCTGGTTCACACACACACACACACACACACACACACACACACACACGGACTCTGAGGTTGCACAGGCGACCCGCTGAAAAAGGGCCAAAGAAAAGGTTACTTTTGTTTTTGTTTTTACAGGCGTTACATTAGCACCAACATTTAAGTACAGACAAATGACTTGAGTGCCATTTAAAAGGCATCTTGTAGAAAGAGAGATATCAAAGTAAAATGCAGCACTCAGTAAAATTACAAATACTGTTTTAAGTAATTCCTCTGCACCCAAATCTACACATTCATTTATCATTCAAAAAATATTAAATGTATTATAAAAACCAACTTGTGTTTACAAACACTTTCTCATTATGTTCTCAGCGATAAAAATGGATTTGAGGTTTTAGCTACTACAGCTCCATTTCCTAAGTCAGCTGAATTGAAATGTTGTGTGTAATTGAAATTTCAAGTCTAATTGTGCTACTTTTCCACTGTGGATGGCACCAATGGAACCGTTCCATACTGTCCCCATGTTTGGTCCCCCTCTGTTGGGGTACCTAGCACACAAGGTGGAGCTGTGAACACTGCAGTCTGTTGATTGGTCAATAGAGGACGGTCACTCTGGTCAGGGCTGAAAAATTCACTGGGTTCAATGCTGACAACTTTTAAGATGGAACGTTTATTTGTAATGTTGTTAAATGCAATGCAATTTAGTTATGAGTGGATCTTCAAGTGTTTAAAAACATATACGGAAGTATGTGAACTGCATACAGTCCAATTCTTACTTGGAGAAAGCATCGTGGAGCGTTGTTCCTGTGGGCTCCGGCAACACTAAACCCCTGAGCTTGCCTGAGAAGGACTAAATGCACAAACCCGCTATTCTTAAATATCCCATGCAGAGAGACTCTCACTGCAGCCTGTTCTATTTTGTTCTGAAAATGTCGCCGCACAGCCCCGTTCTGTGGACGATAAACAAGGTGTTGACATTCCATATGAGGAAATACAGTGAGCGCTGGATGGAGCAGTGAGTGACAACAACCCCGCCAACATTTATGAGTACGGTTTGCGGTGGAAACACTAGGGTCTAGGTACCATGTCTGAAGGGTTACTTTTGGTTCAAAGATACCATACCGAAAGTATGCGGTGGAAACGGGGCTTAAGTGTGGCCCCTGCAAAAATGCATAGGCAACCCCACACAACCAGCAAGTACTGTCCACCTCCTACAGCACCATGTGGATAAGGAGTTCACAGGTAAGAACAAACTTTTGCCCTGCTTGTACTTATCACAATGCTTCTTAAATTAAGTTTAGGTGAACTAGATAAATGTTACACAAGGTTGTCAAAGTTAACCTTGCAGCACACAATTTTAGTACCTTAAAAAGCCAAACATTGTTTCTGATCAATTTTCAAACTTGTGTAATTTTTCGCTGGACTACGGTGGTTAAGTTAGCTAAATTATGGATTTATATTTGTGCACCATTTCTGGGAGTGAGTTTGAGCGCAGAAAATTATATTTTGCAAGTAAATTAATCACAACAAACAATCTAGCTAGACTGTGTGCACATGATTTTTTCATATGTTCATTTTGGAAGAGTCTGCAGCACACAATTCACGTCCAGTTTTTAATAATTAAACTCAGTGTGCTGTCCAGTATCAGTGCTAAATTTGGCGATAAGGCTGCATTTTCAGACAGAGTTATAAGCTTGCTATTATTTTACACTTGAGTTTAATTTTAAATACACTAAGTATAATACACAAGTCAGAGGCGTTGTCTTTAACTCATCCTATTTCCCAGTATTTATCATGTGCAAATGATACAGCATGGGTGTCATGGTCTTCTACAAGTGAAGATGTATACATTAATATATATTAATACAAATCATGAATAAGTTGTAACATTCCAGTTTTCAGATAGCTGCAAAGAATTTCTGTGTATTCTTGACACAAGTTTCACAAAACACCAGTGCCACAACAATGCAAAGGTTTGTGGATGGTGCTTGGGATTCAAATGAAACCCGCAGCATGTCATCCTTCAGCGAATCCTACACACTGAGCTCTTTTCTCTTTGTCGTGTTGTATGCTGCCTCTGCATTAGAACTGCTGCTGGGTACTTCATCTATATTTTCAACCAGAGTTGTGGCTGATATGGAGGGGACAGGTGACTCCATCTGACTCAAGACGGGACGTGAAGAGCTGCTTCTTACAAATGAAAATTTAACACCGCCACCACCAACAGGCTTCCATAGAACTTTTATGTTGTTGGTCTTGCAGCACACACTGTTCCTTTGTTTAGGCACGACACAAAAGTAGAGAGGAAAGAAGCAATGAAAAGCAAACAAACAGGCAGACAGAGACACGTAAACAAACAAGCAGAGAGACAGACAGCTGTAGAAGGACAGAAAGACAGGCAGCTGACGAGCAGACAGATAGGTTTACAGATGGACTAATGGTGTGTTCACACCAAATGCAATTCTCATGTCATGTTACTTGTGCACATCAAATCACTGGAGTGTTTTTTGGAGTAATGGTTGTGCTAACTAACCGGGGGAGGCAGCTAACGGCTAACTTGGTGTGCAGTAAAGTACAACTTATAGCTGAAATAAAGTGATGTGAACACGGTATACAAGTTTCAAAATGTGTTTTGAAACAGCTTAAACCAAGATGGCAACACTCTTTATTATTTTTCATTCTTTAATGGCAGAGCATCGCTGAATCACGCCTTCCATGTACTTTCCATAATATAAAACCATCTTGAATTCTAGAGAGCATTTTGTGATGCAGCTCAATAAAAATACCTTAAACAAGTCACAAAGACATATCTTTAAAATGAACGTCTTTAAAAAGCACTCTCCTTTGTTTGATCTTTTTTGAATTTAAATTATATAACAGTACATAACAACTCTTTGTTTCTCTTTATTTCACTGTTGCACTTCTGTTGTGGCGTGTGCTATGTTTATTCTTCTCCGTCTGATCAATCAAGGGAGAAGAAATGCTGAAAACAGGAGGCCCCTACGACGTCTTCTAGTTCTGATCGATTTTGTTCAGGTATTTTTTTTAAAAATTTTATACTATTTTATACTATATTATATATATACTTTATTAATCAACTTCAAATTCAACTTTTTCACTCTTTTGTCATTAACACACAGGCCCAAAACACACACACATGCACAAACAGGACCTATACATGCACAAAGTGGAGAGATGTCAGAGTGAGGGGGCTGCCTTGGTCAGGTGCCCTGAGCGGTTAGGGGGTTCAGTACTTTGCTCAAGGGCACCTTGGCAGTGCCCAGGAGGTGAACTGGCACCTCTCCAGCCACCAGTCCACAATCCATATTTAGTCCAGACGGGGACTTGAACATGCGACCCTCCAGTTCCCAACCCAAGTCCCTATGGACTGAGCTACTGCTGCTACAGTCGATTTGTTTAATATTTTGTCGCTGTGTTCAACCGAGTTGCTGATGAGTTTACGCTAGTCCAACCGTCTGTTGTTTGTATAGCCTACATTCCGATCATACAGTAACAAATTGTTTTCCAAAACTTGCCAAAGTTGCTGACTTCACAAGGTGAAATTTCATCTTCCACTTTGTTGAAAGTGTGGGTCGGGGCTCCCTTGGAATCTAGGGTGGATTTTAAGTGTTGGAAACCACTTCCACTACCTCAATTCTGTTTTGGGACACCACTAGCCTAAACCTGAATGCGCATAACAAAGAGCAAGGGGGTATTTCTAGGGGAAGTGTGGGTATTGGGACAGGCCCAAAATGTGCAGGTGACAGAGACGGTGGCTCCCAACTGGTCCAGCTCCGGGGTCTAGATTTCACCTCAGTCATTAGGTCAAGATCCACACAGTTTCATACATTTGGCATCCTACTTGCATTTGGCCATGTTGTCGAGCTAGTTCGCTGTCTCTATTAAGTAGCTGTCTGTTAGTCTCTCGCTCTACAGGAGAAAACAGCACTTCAGAATAAAAGCTCTGTGCCAGAAATTCGCTGTACTTGAAAATAAAGTGTTTTTTACAATCATGACATGCGTCAGAGTCACTTGTGGTCCAATTAAAAATGGACGCACAGCCTACTTTTGGACCGTGACCCACCAACATGCATGTGTGGCTGGACCTGCTCATCACAACAAACCACAGAGAAACTTTGTTTACAACACACACAGATGCTTGAAGCGTGACTTCGTTCTCCGCTCAGAACACCAGTACGCCACTATGTATTTGAATAGCAAATAGTGGTTTGCTGCTATATAAATGCTCTGAATGTCGCACACGCAACCTTTAAGCTGTTCAACAGAAAGTTAATGTAATGATTGAGGCAAATGAACATGCACATTTCATGCTTAACTTATATGATTTTAGTTAATTTAGCTAAAATCCCCAAAAGAGGCTCGAGCTTTATTCATTGCAGAAGATATACATCTGATAGACATTCCTGTAACTGCAGCATTTACTTTTCCTATGATGTTTCAAGCTTTGAAATAGCTGTTAATAACACGCTTTAGTCCTTTTACCTGACAAGACATGCAGTCAAGTGCAAGAAAAAAAAACAAAAAAAAGCTCCCGCCTTTGCTTGGACCTGGCCTTGAATCCAGACACGGACATAGATCTGGGTTGCTTTCCTGTTTACCAAGGATAAGGAGAGATGATATGCACCTTCTGACCTGCTGGTAGGTGCAGTTCAGCCCTTCTGAATCATAATCATTAAACGGGCTGGTGGCAATCGAAGTGGGTGCTCTCTCTCCTCCTCTTCTAACTCTTCCCCCCTTCTCTTTCTCTCAGTCTTTCTCTCACTTGTCTCCTCTCCAAGTTCCCCTCAGCAACAGCCAGGCCAATTAAGAAATGGCTCTTGAAAGCGTAGCAATTATTCTTTTGCAAGACATACATGGCTCCTGCTTGCCTCCACACATTATTATCTCTCTGGTATCCTACAGTGAGGTGCCTGGCCAACCATTCACCGCAACCCCTTACACTTCTGCCAGCCTCGCTGCTTCTTCTCTCTATCTGGCTGTCTGCACTGATGAGGGCCAGATTGCATAGCATGGCAGTCTAAGGCCCAATGGTGAGCAGAGAAACACAAGATAATGGGTGGATTATTAAGGGAAGCCCTGTTGAGAGAAAAGATTTTTTTGATATCTTTGCCACCACCCACGCAACCTACATTCCATCTCTCTTCTTGCATCCCTCAGCTCTTTCCATCTCTCCCCCCTTTTTTTCGTGGCTCTTATCATTTATTTTTCTCCCCCAGTGATGATCCCTGGCTGCCACATGCAAATGGAAGCCACTGCTGTGGGTTTAATGCTAATCAATACAGTGCAAATATTCATTTAAGGAGATGGCTGCATGGCAAAAGAGGGACCTGGCCTACTTGTAATGCAAGGAGCTCTGTGTTTTGTTCCGAGCATTGTCATGGAAATGCCCATGCGTACATGCAGCACAACACGCACAACAGCCGTCTCTAAAAAAACACCTCAGAAAATCAACCTGCAAAGAAATAGAGAATGAGATTGTAAAAACAGGAGAGATAACAACTGAGGAGACAAAAAGTGGTGGGGGTCGGGTGCTTTTAAATAACCATTCCACCTGTATAAATAATAGAAACCTCTCTCACTGTCATTACGTAAGGCTTTTGTGTGAAAATTGTGTATTGCTGTACCCAAGAAGGAAGTGCAAATGGAAAAAGGCAAAGGCTGTAGGTGCCACAGGCGTGGGCTCAATGTTGGCTCCATCATCCATAAAAGCACATAAGTAGACACCTAAAGGGCTGGATTAAGAGCCCCACTGTGAGAAGAGCACCATGGGACATGTAAAACAGCCTGTTAATATAACTTCAATCTCTGCGAGTCAATCATTCTGGATATTTGGGAGAGAGAATACTAATAGTACATTAACTCAAGCTGCTTAAATCAGACAGTAGTGATTAATTAAAGGCAGTGCTCCCATCCAAATGCAAACAAAAGGGTTGGCCCATCACCAAGATGCAAGATTTGAATTTCCTATTAAATTATGTAGTTGACAAGTCTTTTAACACACAGACCTATATGTAATTCATTAATATTTTCTGACGCGAATAGTTAAAAACTCAATGCTTAATTTTCATTGAAAATAATGTGAATAATAATGTGATTATAACTCTAATTTATATGGTCAGAAATGGGTCCTTTAATACTGTCATTACAATCAAATCTCACCCCTACTTGTCATATTTGATGTTTGTGTAGAAGCCCCAGGAGCTCCTGGGTAATTATAATATACCGTAAAGCTTCAATTAGTATTTACTATTATTTGCTTAAATCACCGAAATCAACAGGCCTCTATTTGGAACAGGTGTCTATATGAGACAGGCCTTTAATTCCTTTCACACAAAACTGCTGCACAGCAAAGATCAGAAAAATACAAGCAAACTGTTCATTTAAACCAGCATGAATATTACTTGTATAACAATCAGGCTTCAGATAATATATAAATTATGAATCATTCATTTGATCTAGCTCCAACATCAGAGGGAGAGTGAGTCACGACACTCGAGGATTACAGCACCTGGCATACCGACCCAACACCACTTTATCCTGTTAAAACAATACTCACAGCTTAGATTCATTTATATGAAAAACCCTTTTGATTATTTTGATCTGAGGACGCTTACGGACTAAAGGAATATGAATAACTTACAGGGTAATCAAGGAATAGACACATAACTTGAGGTAACCAACAACCCGGTTTTAGACATCCGAAGAACTTCTATAGAAAAAAAAAGAACTGCTTGGCAACCACACCAGGCCTCTAATTGAGACAGGCCTTTATTTGTCAATATGTGTAGCCACACTGGGCTAGTAAAATGGACTGGGTGTTTCCTTGGGTTTTACAGTAGTTGGTGTGACACATCCCCCAGTATTCAACTATGCTAAACATGTATATGTATATATATAAAATGCTACAGCAATCATCATGACAAAAAAACTTTAGTTTCTTATGGGACACAAACATCTGTCTCCTGGGTCAAAGTCCTGAGCTTGTTGGACCCATCCACCTCAGCAGACTTTTTATGCTACATCTGTCACTCTGACTGTCTAATAATGACACAGATGTGGTTACACTGGAGTCATTTGAAAGCCTAGTGCATATTATACAGACGTCGGTATCTGATGCCAGGGGCCACTGACCAAGCAGTGTTTTTTGTTGCCCTGCGAGGTAAATAGACACTGACCACCACAAATACATACATTTGAATGAGCATTAGCTGTGCCTTTGGTTGTTGAGAAGTGGGCTCTGAGAGAATATTGTGATACACAGTATGTGTAGGATTATTTTAGATTGAGAGTGACTTGATGAATAAAAACAATCCAGAATAAGCTTAGAGACAAACAGCATACGTCCTTGCAGATCTGCTTACAAACAGGCTACACTAAGGCAAGCCAATAGCATAGTTAATGACCCATCCCATGTTCTACACCATGAGTACCAGTTACAGTCCTCTGGTAGGAGGTTCAGAGTCCTTCGTAGCAGATTAAATAGATTCAAATAAACTTTTTTTGTTTTTATTAATATTGTTGGTGTGTTTGCTTTTTATGATGTAGGATCTAAAACTAATTAACTGTTAATCAGCTTGAATATACAGGATTAGCTGCACGTTATACCTTTCCTCTGTCAATTCCAGGATTTATTTTGCTCAACAGTTTCACACCATATTGAGCTGCTTGAACAAATAACAGGTTGTATGTACCCATGTGAAGGTGCGACCCAAACTGCCACCTGTGTTGTGATAATGCCAACAGGTGCACTCCACTTCGGGGTTTTCAAATCCCTTGTAAACCAAATTTAGGATAAAAAATTTACATTTTAATATCCTCTTTTAGTGGGAATCTATTTATGTATTTAGTGTCAGCTATGATGATTGGCTCCCTTCAAGTTATTTCCTGTGATGTGGAAAGGCTGTTGGAGTTGACAAGGTATTATTGTGTGGGTGGCGGAGGCCCAGTGGAGGGGAGGGCCTGAGTGTGAGTGAGCAACTCTCACTCCTTTTCATTTCCACCCTGACAAATTTGCCTTTTCTTTCAAGTTCCCTCCTCAGCAGACTCTTGTTTGGCCGCATCACAGTCCCTGAGAGACATCGTCCGATTGCTTGTCTACAGTGGATGCCCACCCCCACACACCTCACACACACACCATGCCTCCCCGACCTGTCTACAACAGCGCACTATTGAGATGCTTTTCCTCTAAAGTAGGCCGCTGTGGCTACTGGTTCTAACCCTGAAATAGAATCACTGAAAACAAAATAACAGCCGAACATTCCTCGTGCTGTCATTTACAATAGCCACACAGCTTGGCAGGACTTTGTTTTACAGCTCGCTCCAACCAATCGATACATGGCTTTCATCGTCGCTGTGGCTGCCATGGTTGTACTGGAAACACATTTCGCACTCTTGCACTTTGTCTCTGCCTCTCAATCTCTCTCTCTCCCCCGTCTCTGTGTAACCCCATCCTTCTTTTTCTGCCTTTTGTCTTTTTTTGTTCTCATTTCCTCTCTTTCCCTCTCTGTCTCAGGGGGTAGCCCTTCTTAAATAAACTGATTTTCTTCTTGCTGTCATCGGGTAATACGAAAGCTGCAGAGAAATCGGCCACAAGATGCTCAATCAATCAAAGTTCTCTACAATCCTAGTTATCTCTCCCGCAAGTTGCTTTTCCCCATGCACGTTCCACTTAGATAATTGTTTATTATGGAGCCTAATGTGGGAATTGAATGCTACCAGGCAGCATGGCCACTCCTGCTTGAGGATGAAGACAGTTATCCACAAAAGTACACAAGGGCAGTTTCGACTTGTACCAATAAGAAAGGTCAAATCCTAACACATTACACGCAGAAACACAGGCGCGCACACACACTCACACACACTCACACACACACACACACACACAGAGCTGAACAGAAATGGGAGGCAGCAGCTAGTAGCTGTCACCCAGCATTTTAAATAAATGGGTGCCTCCTGCCCTGTCCAACGAGCCTGCTAATTGTATTTTCTCTTACTTGGTGGCGTTTGTCAGGCTCCATCAGTCTTCTGTGGCATGTATAAAATGACAGTCCACCTAGTTGACATTGTGAATGGTTGTCAGGTCAGGGCCCTGCTCTCCTCGGGGCCAAGAGGTTTGTTCAAACATTTTGCTTTGCCTCATTAATTCTCAAAGAAAAGAGGAAGGCAAGACTTAGCCCTCCATTATTTTTGGCTAGGTGCCATACCCTTTGCATTATGTGAGGACGGATAAGACGTCTGTTCCAGTTCTGTGTAATTCAGCCCATGGGTATGGAGAGGAGTTGGGTTTTTTGCTGCCCATTAACTGTCACGAGGCTGCAGTCAATGACTCACTGGTGCCCTGAGAACTGGGCGGCTCTGCTGAGTGCTATATCTAGCACAGTGATTGTTGCTCAGGTGTGCATGTCCATCTGGCTTCTGCGTTGGCGGTGTTGTTCTCAGTTTGTCATGGCTGACATTGTGTCGATTTTATGCATTCTTGCGGTTCTACTGTGCTGCATGTTCGTAGTGGATGTCATTGGCATTATATCTGCCTCCTTGTTTTGGAGCAGTACTGGCTCCTCTTATGGCAGTAGATCCAGACCCAGGTAACCATCAGACTCGGCCCATTTGCTGCCGAGTGTCGGCTGATTCATCTGTGTTCTGTGGCTCTATGGTGCCAAATGTGAGCCAGCTTTGGCTTATTTACTGTTGCCAACTCTGGCCCAGATTTAGCTGTTGCAGACATGGACCTTTTCTGGCTGAGACACAGCAGTTGGACGAAACGGCAGCAAGCACCAAGACGGGTTCTGGCCTGTCAGTGGTTTCCAAATCTGGGCCTGATTGGGCATTGTAGACATCCTGGCTGCTAGAATCAGACCAGTTTATTTGGCCAGATTCTTGGACGTCAGCTAAGTCGGGTAACCGGATGTGGCATGACTTACTTCTTCCTGCATCCGAGTTTGGGCTGATGCTAGGCCGGGTCATTTTGGCTACATAGGGAGTGATGCTGCTCGCTTCGAGCCTTCGCTTTACGCAACTTGGCTGTTTGTGGAGATAGGCTGGTGTATTTTAAGTTGCTGACTTCAATATGGCCTGCAGCAAAGCATAACTCTTGTCTTTGTTTCTGTTCTGCTGTTAATATGAATGAGCCGTGGCTTGGCCGCTCTCACCCTCCCACTGTCTGGGAAACTGCGCCTCTGCCCTCTGGTATGAATGCGCAAATCTGCAGTAGCTTACTTGTAACTCAAGTGTAACTCCCAGTTGGTAATTTTAGTGTTTCTGGGGGAAGGAAATGTGTGATGTAAAAATAATAGTGCAAACTCAGGTTGAGTATTCTGTGGAATTTATATTTACTATCTTGTTTACAGTAATGTTAAGATGTTCAGGTGTTTCAGCTATTCGCCGCTGTTCAGAAGACGAGAGAGAAGAAAGAGTCGGGTTTGCAGGGATCGAGCAGATGTAGTTTTATTGACTGATCTGTGCTCGGAGTTCACTTAAGTTATGAGGTTGTTATTCCTTTTCACACACCCACCTTGCTTATGTTTCTGTGCACTTTGCAGGCCCTTGTATACGGCGCTCTGCATCCCGGTGGTGGCCTGGTCCATAGTCCCGGCCTCCATTTCCCAGTGTAACTGCTGTTGTGTCTCCATGTGCTTTGTCCATTGGTGGTTTTGTCTCATCCACGCTCTATGCTCCAGTCCTTGTCTTTACATTAGTTGGCTTGCTTCTATTGTTTTTGTTTGTTTGTTTTTTTTGTTTTGTTTTTTTTGTAACGCAATTGGTTCAGCAGAGAGCGGCGAAGCTGTCCATTAGGACACTGGGGATGAGGTTTCCCCCGTGAGAATATGAGCAGTGTGTTTTCTTTCTTTTTCTTTCTTTTTGGTGAGGATGGTTTAATTGGTTGTATTGAGTTTTCTTTTCAGCTGGTTGGTTTGTTTATTTGTGAGGTTTATTTCTTTGTTTTTGTGCTCTTGTGTTATCATTATTATTTTTGTAATTTTTGTTTTCATTTGTTTGTATTGTTTTTTTTTTCTCTCATTTTCGTTGTTTCTCTGTGTGTGAATTGATTCCCTTACAGGACTGCCTGTCATTTTAATTTCAACAAAATATTATTAGATAAATCTGTGTTTTTGGAATCGTGTCTCTGTAAAGTGTTTTGGGGCCTTTGTGACCTTGTTGAGTGTCTCCTATACAGAGACATTTGGAGGGAAATATGAATCATGCATGTTTTCTTTGTATTGATTTCTCCTCTGCTTTTAATTGTATTCAGCCACATGTTGTAGCTCACAGACTTTCATCTAATTTTAATTTCGATTTAAGCATTGGGTGTTAGCTCGTTGTCTTTAGGGTCCAGGTTAACAGGAAACTGTCTACCGTTATTCTTCTACTGAATCCCTTCAGGGATGTGTTTGTCTTTCTCCTCTTTTATTCTGTTTATACACAAATGAATGTTGGAGTAATCATGCATCAAGATTCGTCCCCAAGTACGCGGACGACACTGTTATTGTAAGCCTTCTTCATGGATCAGAACATGATCATGGTCCAGTACTGTATGAATTTGTTAATTGGTGTGACCAGTCTTTCCTCCACATTAATGTGTCTAAGACCAGTGAGATGTTTCTTGATTTTCAGAGGAGACCCTGCCTTCCTGCTTGAGTGATCAAGGGGGAGCCGGTGGCAGCAGTGCAGCAGTTTAAGTATTTGGGCAATGTCTTAGATGACAAGTTGAATTTTGATGTGAGCACTGACGGCATCTGTAAGAAGGCAACGCCTATTGGAGTTTCAATGTTGATAGGACAATCATGAAATTGTTCAATTCTGCTTTTATTGAGTCTGGTCTGTTGGTTTGGTAATCTGAGCCTTAAAAACAAGAACAAGTTGGAGAAAGTGGTGAAATTGTGCTGCAAGAACACTGGTGTTACTTTGAATAACCTACAGCACCTGTATGGAGAGAGGGTCACCTCTAAAGTTCAGTCTATGGTCTCAGACTCTGAACATCCCCTCCATGTTGAGTTTTAGATGCTTCCATCAGGGCAGAAGTTTTGCCTCCCTAAATGTAGCACTAAGCGTTACAGATCGTTTTTTGTCTGGTCTGCTATCACTTATCTTAGCAGTTACCCTTAATGTCCATGATTTACTCCTGATTGTTTTGTTGTACTAATGACTATTGTCTGTATCCCAAATTGCCCTTCGGGGACATTTGAGTTTTACCTTACCTTACCTTACCTTACCTCAGAGTACTTTATTTTTCAAAAATTTCCTGGGGGTGAAAATTCCCCAAGATGGCATTGTGGACAATGCTACATAAAAATAACCACCACTCCTGCCACATACAAAAGGGGTTGAAAACTGCAGCAGAAAAATGATGTCATTATTCTAACCAAAGACTTTTCAATTTTTGACATGAACACATTTTTATGAAGAAAAAAATGCTATGGTATGTTATCCCTTATGTACCTTAATGTATTCTTCTTTACATTGTGCAGTCTATAGATATCATATATATGTATCTTCCTTTATGAGTAGGGGTTTTTTCTTGTATTCTGCACTGAGCTATTTTAATTTGTTTCATTTTTTGCATTAATCTTTCTAATCATACATATTTCTCTTGTGTATTTACTGTTTCCAGGCAAATCCTGTATTACCTGCTGCTCTAACACCAGAAGAATTTCCCATCTTGGGAGTAATAAAGTCCATCTGTCTGACCATCCATCCATCCATCCATCCATTTATTTTACCAAAGTCTTTCAGTAAATATCAAGTTGAATACAATGCAGCAAAATAACCCTTTAAGCAATTTACATTTCTCCACATTGACTGATAGATTGCAAACATTTCCATCGTCATGGTCCAGGAGTTGTTTCCTTCTTTGGCTGATTATTGAGCAGAATATTCTTTTGTGACATTTGGAGCTGAATGTCTTCAGTTTGCCGAGGCTGGTGTAACCTTTTCCCTGTCAGTATTTTAAGTGACATATTTTTTTTTCCATCAATAAATAACTCTAACATATCAAGTATCTCTCCCTGACAGTTCTCTGGACAGTGAACAAAGAAAAATAGGTTTTTGGACACATGGATGATTGTTATTGGTTAGCGTGTTCGCAAATGATATATAATGGCAAAGTAAATCACCACGCCACTCTTTCACTTCTTGTTCCCAAATGTCAATGTAACACTGTGTGAATATAAACGCTTAACATTTAGTGGCAAATAATGGAATGTGGACGAGGCATTTGTAGTGCTGACATTTTAGATCAGTGCTCATATGTGTTCTGGGGAGGCTGTAAAACAGCTAATGTGTGAGAGGGTCTCAGCGGCTTAGAATGCTGCTAAATTGGAGAGAAAAACAGGGAGGGGAGTAAGGGAGTTGGAAAGCAGCAGAAGGAAAAGTAGAGGCAGGAGGAGGACGAGTGAGAGGGAGAAGAGAGAAGAAGAGATGAGTGTTTCTTTCTTTCTTTTTTTTTAAATCCTCAGTTAAGAGAGCCACAAAAAGAGAGAATTACACAGGAAGAAAAATTGCCATTGTCGCAGGCAGAGACAGTGGTAAATGGCGCGTCATTTTGCAGTAATTTACAAATCGCGGAGTGGAAACAAAATTAGATTAAGTGGGTCTGTTGAAATGGACCTGCTACACATCACTATTAATTATGTGGCTGTCAAGGGTAAAGATTATTCATTTTCATGGCAGAGAGTGAAATCATGTCGTAGGTGACTGCTTTGGGGTTTTTAGGGGAGTCATTTTTCATGTGCACATGCACCTCTACACAGAACAACAAGGGAAACATGGACATTCAATCAAAGGCTACTAATGTCTACATTATCGTTCGGGGCAATAAATGGCTTAACCTGACTTATGGGAAATAATAGGCTCAACCGATGTTGCAATGTCACTGCTGACATTAATGAGGGCGGAAATGTTTGCCATGCTCTGAATGGCCAGATAAATGTTGTGTACAAAACAAAAGCTTGAACTGAGCATGTGAATGAATGTTGCTCCTAATGTGCAGAGACATGAAATAACTCAGACTCCAGGGTTCATCTCACAATTACAGGAAGGACAAACAAAAAAATACAGATATTACATAATCAACATGCTGTTAATAAACAGCCCGAATGTACCCGTATATTTCAGTTTCTCTGACATCCGTTAGTCTAAAATAATGTAAAGTGAAAGGTGTTTACTGAGCACTGTGCTCTTCATCATGCTTGCCCGCTTCTCCAAGTCATGAGGTCAAAACTATGCCAGAGCATTCAATAATCTTATTCACAGAGCTCTATCCCTAGTGCAGATACTATACCTGCAGCGCTGTGGAGAGCGTACGTACCCATGGACATAGACAAGTGAATCAGTACTGTTATTCATATTTTCATACTTAGGGTCAAGGCAGCACAGGCTGTCACACTGTTAAATCAGCTCAATGGATAAGGGTCTCTCACTGTCCCTACTCATATCTCCAATTAAAGACACCCAGAAGCTTTTGTGACTGTTAGGTGACAACGTTGGCTGTAGAAATAGCTATAATTTCATTTTATATGGGTATGTTTGTACAGTACTAGTCTTCACTTTGATTGCACACGTGAAATCACCATTGGATAAAAGTTAAAAGATGAATGCAAAGGAAATTCATATACTTTTACAAGTGAACACCAAAGAAATGCCATCTCATTGGGCGAAACAGAAAGATTAGATGGAGTCATCTTTTCTTGTGGATAGGCTTTTGATTTCCTTTCAGAATTTAGCACCATGGATGGCAACAAAAAAAAATGACTTACTTGATTTAATTGCCTAAATGCATAATGACAGCTCTGAAAGTTTTCCGTCAGATAAGCTTTAGTCATCTACCAAAGTACAAAGACTGAAGCTGTAACGTTAGGCTCTGAGCTACAGCTCCCTCAATTAGTATCTCTTTAAAAGATCCAGCTGTAACCACATTGTGAACACTCTTTCCACATCCTCCCACCTCTCTCTCAACTATCAAAGAGTTTCTGTGGTCAGAAAAAAACATTTTGACGGGTGGAAATAGCCAATTACATTTACTCTCGTTATTTTTTTTACAGATTATTTTTCTGTCTTTATTTAATAAGGCAGTTTAAAAGGGGAGAGAGAGTGGATGACATGCACCAAAGGGCTGCAAGCTGGAATCAAACCCCATCTGCTGTGGCAAAGACACAGCCTTAGTACATGGGGTGCCTGCTTTACCTAGTGAGCTACTGAATGCCCCTAACTCTTGTTATTTTAAAGTCGTTTTTATGTAGCCTACTGGTAAGCTACTTTTTTTTGAGCAGGCGTATTAAATAAAAAAAAAAAAAATATCACTATTATTTAAGTAGCCTACTTTTCATCCTCTTGCATTGCTGCATTAAAGTGCCATCAGTCACAGATTAAAAACGGAAGTCATGAAAAAGTCATGACAAACCCTGCTTTTTAATCTTTATTAATATGACCAGTCAAATATACAAATAATGCAGATGTGCTCAGACCAATAGCATTAATAAACAAGATCAAGAGTTTGTGGTGAAGAGAGAGCTGAGCCAGAAGGCGAAGCTTTCAATTTACTGGTCCATCTACGTCCCAACCCTCACCTATGGTCATGAGCTCTGGGTGGTTACCGAAAGAATGAGATCATGGATACAAGCGGCCGAAATGAGTTTTCTCAGAAGGGTGGCGGGGCTCAGCCTTAGAGATAGGGTAAGGAGCTCTGACATCTGGAAGGAGCTCAGAGTAGAGCCGCTGCTCCTTTGTGTCGAAAGGGGTCAGTTGAAGTGGTTCGAGCATCTGATCAGGATGCCTCCTGGGCGCCTCCCGTTGGAGGTGTTTCGGGTATGTCCCACTGGTAGGAGGCCCCGGGGCAGACCCAGAACACGCTGGAGGGATTATATATATCTCATCTGGCCTGGGGACACCTTGGGATCCCCCCGGAGGAGCTGGAAAGCGTTGCTGGGGAGAGGGGCGTCTGGGGTGCTTTGCTTGGCCTGCCTCGGATAAGCAGATGACAATGGATGGGTGGATGGAAGAGCTGATATAATATCTGTATCTGTATATACCAACTGCAACAAATCGAACATTGATTTGTGAAATAATGTAAATTCTGCCACTCAGCCTGTCTGTTTATTATTATATCTATAGCTTTTATTTTTTTTATGGCTTACAATCAATCACTCAGGTGCAATATCAGTATTTTTAAACTGTGCAACATCTATACTCCATCAGTCAATAATGTAAGATCAGCCATTCAGTTTGTGTCTTTATTATATTCCGCTTCTTTCTGATGCTTCCTTATTATATTGCTTTGTGTTTGCACACTGTTTGCTTATTATACTGCTCTTGTCTTTGTACAGTTTATTTATTTTATGCACTTATATATTGCTTTGTGTTTTATTTTTTTCTGATGCTTCCTGTTTTTCCTATCCCTTCGCTGCTGTAATGTTGCAAATTTCTCCGCCATGGGACGAATAAAGGCTTTATCTTAACTTAATAAACTTCAGTAATATAGTATTATAATTAGAGGGGAAAGAAGTTATTGATGACATTATTCTTCTCTTTATTATAGTACCGTCTGGGAACCGCGTCTGATGATATATGATGCCATTCGCGCTAACATCCA
Organism: Epinephelus lanceolatus; assembly: GCF_041903045.1. Lineage (NCBI taxonomy): Eukaryota > Metazoa > Chordata > Actinopteri > Perciformes > Serranidae > Epinephelus > Epinephelus lanceolatus. The sequence continues at coordinate 26,765,609 of NC_135740.1, read as the reverse complement.
ATCAAAGGAGCGAAGTAGCGAGCGTACTAGCCAATCACGACACAGCAGGGCGGGGCTTGCTTCAGCATACTTGTACTACACGGGTCGCGTGTCAACGGGTGTGCAGGTGGAGTCGCAACCTATCCCGGCGTGGCAGTTTGTCAACGACGTCACAATACAATGGAATGAATAAGTACACTGTGTAATTATAGGATAAAGTTAGTGTTATTGTATTTTGTAATAGGTAAAAAATTGTAACTTAATTACTCATTTAATTAATGCTCAACCCAGCGGGCACGCCACGAGACCAAAATCAAACCAATCCAGATAGTACGTGACTAACAGCTGCGCGCTGCGACTTGCTAGCATGCTAAATGCTAATATGCTAATGGCTGGATCCTCTGGCTTTACATCAGTGAAGTGTGTGAGGTCTTTCCGCTGTTTGTGACAGTTATCTGACTGCAGAACTTCGTTAGGACAACATGTCTGACAAATTTGAAGAGCACTTTGGGACACAGAGGCTAAGTGGACTGCTAATATTTAAGTTAGCACTGAGACTGAACGAGCAGAGATGTTGAACCTGGAGCAGACTGAGGATGACTTCGCGTGGAAGTCCCCAACAGTCAGTACGTTTACATGCACAGTTTAATTCCACTTTTAATCGGAATGAAAGGCCATTCCGATTAAAAGTGGTCATGTAAACGGTCATTCCGATTGAAAATTAAATCCGATTAAAGGGGGTGGTTTATTCCGTTCGTCATTCCGAATGAAAGAATTTTGTGTGCATGTATACACTCATTCCTCTTTAAGTTCATTCCGGTCTTTCTGCACATGCTCATTTCCTTGCCCTTCTGGCGCGATGACGTATATAGTGCGCATAGCAACGGGCTGCATAGCAACGGGCTGAGATAGAGGAGTCGGACTTGTTGCACTCACCGGTTTCCATTCGCCACAGCACGGTCTTCTATCTCCCTTCTTCGACCTTCTCCCGCTCTTCTCCTCCTCAACAGATGAAGCATTAGCAGAACAAGGTTGTTGTCATACTGCTGCTTCAAGAATATAAGCAAAACACGCCCGAAAAAGGCACTAAGAACGGCGTCGTCAAGCATCTTGTTATCCGGAGCGAGGACTACAGTGTTTTCTTCCGGTAAACGTAAACACGTAACATCCGCCCCGCCCCCTATCCAATCAGAAACGTTCCCTGGCCCAAACCTTGCACAGACCTGAATAAAGGCGATTGAACTCATCTCCCATGTAAACCCTCATTCGGAATGAATATTTCCCATGTAAACTACCTGGAAAGACTTTAATTCCAAATGATTTCATTCAGATTTATTTCATTCCGAATGAGAAGCTATCATGTAACCGTAACCAGTGTCATTCAGACAGGTGAGTTCAACAACAGGCTTTAATGTTAGTTCTTCGTGTCTCCTTGCAGTGTGCATGTAGCTGCAGCCGCTGTGACGTTGGTAATACATATATATGTTGTCTGCTTTGGTGATGTTTCATTCTGCTGTTGATCCTACAAGAAGTGTTAGGTTTAATCCATGGTTTAATCCTGCATTCCCTGTTATATCCGCCAAGTGTCCTCAGCTATTTTTATCTGTTGTCAGTCATATTTGACTAATGCTCTGAGCTTCGGCCTCCTCTCTGGTTGTGTAATTGATTGTCATTACACAGGCTGCAGCGTTCACTGTAGAAAATGATTATATTGTAGGTTTGGACATGGGGCTTTGGTGTGATGTGGAGTAGCCTTAACCTTGAGTTGTTGTTTCCTATATGTGTTTTTTACTTTAAAAGGTCTTTTACAAAATATTGATTGCATTTTTTTTGTATTTGGGAGCTGTTTAAATATATAACTTGTGGTAGATTTTATTTTGTTGAAATTAATGTTATATACAGAATCTGAATCTCACCGTGAATCATTGTTGTTTAGTTTTTATTGAATATTTGAAGGCAAACTGTAAAACTATATCACTTATTTTGTTTCAATTCTATGATCTTAAATCAATAATATTTTTAATTTGTGTATTTGTTCTAATTTGTCATCATGGAGAATATCATTATCGCAAATATTCCCTGAAATATTCTGATATTATTTTAGGATCATGTCGCCCACCCCTGTTCACTCTCTGTGAAATGAAAACTGGAATATTTCAGTCTTCTTTACGTCCGCATAATTTTTGCATTGTATGACATCTTCTTGCATCCTCAATTTGGAAGCAACACATGACTTGCTTTGTGGCCTTCACGGGCCCAGCCATCAGACAACACCGTTAGCTGATAGGGTAAGCCCCTGCTCCACTCTCCATCTGCTTGGCAGGCTGTCCCCAAGTCATTAGGCCCCTGCATGGGTACCCAGCTGGGGGGGGGGGGTGGAGTAGGAGGGGACTGGGCTGGCCCCAGCGCGCCTGGCACCGGCCATCCAGAGGGGGGCATCTGGCAAGGCAGCACCCCGGGTCAGGCTATCTGAGGAAGGAGCACACCGGCGGGCGCTTCATGGATGGCTCACTGTCTGTCCCTGGCAGCTTGTCATTTATCACTGCTGAGCAGCGATTTCAGGTGGGAACGTGATTAATTTCACTTTACCATTCTCAGAAATAAGCCCTATAAATCATCCTAAGCTCGGCTTGTGTGCAGGTTTTCGATGTCGGCCGATCTGACAAATCTTTACCTGGTCCCTCCGCCCTGCTCAGGCCTTGTCTTGCCTCTGAGGTTGCGGCAAAATAGAGTCTGTGTCAAATAGACAGCTCGGTGACGAGAAGTGTCCAGCCAAAGAAAGACATTAAGAAAGCGGTGACGGATACACATGCACACACATACATTTATACGGCTCACATAAATTTGTGAGACGCATCAAGAAAGTGAGACAGAGGACGTGTACATGTCATCAACAAATATTAACACCTCCTCTGTCAATCTAATCTTCACACATCTGACCATCTGTCCTTTTCTAAATGAATGACAGGAGGAGAAAGAGGCTAAGACATGATCAAATGGAACATGCTGATGATGTGAACCTGTCAGTGGAGTCTGTGGATGTAGGGGGTTCTAGTTTATTACCAGAGCCACAGAAGACATCACATCTAATATGTCAGAGGTAATAAGGACACTCTGGTGATAGGTGGCAGACTGCCAGCATGTCAGACAGGCACCCCGTTATGAAAGGCTTTTCTATTAATTTTACAGATGTGCTGCTGTTTTGTGAGTGATTTAACTGGTTTTTAACAAGACTTCCTCCCCCTTTCACTCCCTGTCTCACTGGCTTTCTCTCTTTGTAAAGGGTAAGGTTGATGAAGGGCTCTGTACACACATTCAAAAAAAGTAGAAGGGGAGGAGAACAGATTTTACTGAAAAGTAAGACCAGATGTGTGCTTTGATCTGCCATAGGAAGTGAATAGATTTTCTTTAAATGGCATGGAAAATAGTTTGCAATAGTTTAGCTGTAAAAAGGCACAGGAGTCTTTTTCTAGCATGTAACAAATATGGAAATCGTCTACCACTCTACCACCACTCTACTGTTTGGCACTACATAATAGAGTCCATTTACACCTTGCATTGAGACAGGTTCTATATGTGGATATCCTCTCTGGGTAAGGAAACATGCATGTTAAAGTGTTAAGGCCAAGGTGTGCATAAAGAACAGAGCAGAACCACATCTGGAGGTCGTCTGCTTTGCACTGTAATCAGATCCCAGCCAGGTGTAAATGTAATCTGTGCAGCACTGCCACAGTCATTAGAAAAAAAAATTGTAATGTTAAAAAAGATATAATATTTAATTTACAATTAGATAAGCCCATCACCACAGCACCGGGTTTAAACCGCTTCACTCTGTACTAGCTACTCTAAGGGCTGTTTTATGCTCAATACGGAGATATGGACATGGAGACAGATGGAGCCCTATGTCAGTACTATGCATTCATCTTGTTCATATTTGTGCACGTTTTATGAGAGCTTACGGATTCAGATGAAATGTAACAGTACCATGGGAGATCGTGGAGGCAGTGTAGCATAGTTTAAGTGGGATACGACCCTAGGAGACGACAAAGAAATTTAAGGCCCATTTATGCTCGATGTTAAATATGGATCCGGATATGGTCGGAGCCTTCTGTCCGTGCTCTGCGTTCATTTCGTCCGTATTTCTGCACGTTTCCATAAAGCTTAGGAATACGGGCCAAATGGAGCAGTACCACTGGGAACCGTGGGGGCAGTGTTGCTGTCACTACCCAATACGTAGCTCTAGTGAGACACGAAGAAGAAATAAAAATTCAATTTCTTTCATCGGCAGTACTAGAGAAAAGAATTCTCCGTCCTCCAGTCGCGATGTATTTAACGGCCTCACCGACCACCGCCTCCTACAACGTTTTTGTCTTTTATGCAAGAGGTACATTATCAATATCTCCTCCACAGTCGCCATGTTTGTTTTTGAGTTTATTGTTGTCATAAACTGATGCTGGGCTGCCTCCTGGTGGATATATTGGTTAACATCCATGCCAACGTAAAGGAAGTATGTGGGCAGTGACGGTAACATCGTTTGAAACGGGCGTACACATTTCCCCAAAAATAAAATAACAGCTTCTTACGTTCAGATATTGGCAGCTTTACACACTCTCCCATGATGGTGAACTAAAACCCTTTGGCATGAGTACGAAACAAGACATTAGATGACATAATTTTGGAGTTTGGGAGAGACAGATTGGCATTTTTCAACATTTTAACACATTTTTTGATAAAAATGATTAGTCGACTAATCAAAAAAATAATCAACAGATTAGTTGAGTTTGAAAGAGACCTATCTATTTTTGTATTTAAAGGGAGTGTAAATGAGCATTAACTGCTAGGCCTAGATGCCAACATTGAGAAAGGTATTGGCTTGTTACCATGGGTGTAGTGCTATTTGTTAGAGTATGACATGTAGGCATGATGAAGTTGTGGCTCATTTCGAAAGTTATGTAACCTCCTATGGCGGTGGAATGAATGTTTTCCTAACTTTTTCTTTTTACTTAGTGTGAAAAAAAAAATTGAATTCACTGTGCTGCTCAAAGGCTACTGCCGGCAGCTACTGGCAACTTTTTTTTCTTTTAAAAGATATTGTTTAGGGCTTATTTGCCTTTAATCGATAGGACAAATAAAGTGTGAAAGGGAAAGAAAGAGAGATGGGATGACATGCAGCAAAGGGTTGTGGGTCGGAATCGGACCCCCAGCAGCTGTGGCAAGGACAAAGCCTTTGTACATAGGGTGCCTGCTCTACCGGGTGAGCTACTGGGCACCCCCTACTGGCAACTTTTGAGGTGGAATGTTTTCCTGAATGTTAATCAGCACATTAGTTGACATCATGAATGACTCGACAGCTTTAAACAACTTTAAACCTTCCTTTTCTACTATTGTCTCTCTTGGCAAATATTTTATTTCCTCACCTGAAGAAACGGGCAGAGCATCATTGTGGTGCACTCTGGCAGCACCGCACCGCTGCTTATTATGCTATCCTGAACCTTCTTGCTAGAAGGTAGAAAAAGCTGCTAGCATTTATAGATAAAGGACAAAGCAAGCATGTAGTTGACTGCGTTCACCCTATGATAACAGTGAGCGTTGGCAGCAGCAGTAGTTGTAGTGCAAGTGCAAGTGGCTATTTCAGTTTTGGAAGTAGACACTGCATTTCCTGTATTTTCTCTGATTCAGTGTATTGTTTAAAAGGTGCATTCTAGTCACTTGGGGTACATAACCGAAAGGATACCATATTGCACCTTCCTGCTCCACTTTTTTTCTGTGAGTGTATTTTTATAAGTCTATAATTGACGTCTACATCTCTGTGGAAATTACTCATCCTCCCGTGAGAATTTTTCCCCCTTCTTTAACCTCCTGATACCAATCTTTTTTAATTAAGTAATGACTTTCAAATGAATCTCAGATCATGTGTGAGAGAAGACACTTATCCTTAAAAGTATCTCCGGCTTGATGGATTAATTCAGGAGGAAGTGGGCCATGTGTCCTGCACATTAACAATCCCTCTACTGCTGTTAGGAGGAGGCATAATGGAGCATTGTATGGAGGAAGAGCTGCAGCAGAAGCAGTCAGTGATTTTCACCGCGACGGCATAAAAAAACCCATCGACATCGACAGTGAAAGATAAGGTGTGTGATGTATACAGCGCCGTAGTTACCTGCAGTTACAGCGACTTCACGTGCACATCTGATTCCAATAAGAGAAGTCGGTCCATTTTCTGCTGTGCCAAAATCCATATTCACACTAACAATACGGCTCTTGACTCCCTGGTGAGCTTAACAAATGCCACACAATCAGTCCTCTCCAGCCTTTGGCTATGCCCACAACATTTATTCCTGCACTAAACCAAGCGAGGCCAATCGATTGGCCTATACTGTGGTCAGAGCCTTCGTCAAAACGAAATGCAGACCCTGTTTCCATCTCCAAAAAAAAAGGCGAACATGAAAAAGAAATCACATTTACAGCACAGAAAGAAGAAAGGGTAGAGGAGGTGTTGGAAATGATGAGAGTGAAATAAAGGATTCTTTTGCTGCACAAAAGATCTGAGTGTTTCCACTTCCATTTCCTGATCTTCAGCTTCTCTTTCTCTCTGTGGCGTGCTGCGGTGCAGAAGCCAGATTGCATGACTAAATAGTCGTGTAGAGCTTACTCTATTTGATATTTATATTCCCATTGAAGTGTTCTTGTTCCTGAAGTTTTAATTGGGTGCTAATAAATAAATCATCCAGTCTCTTCCTCAACAGATGTGCAAGTGAGCGTTATGCTGCATAATATCTGTCTGCTATGCAGGTGTGTGTGCTTGCCTCATGTCACTGGTGCATAGGATGAGATGTACCAGCCAGGCCCCCTTAATCTGGTGTGCTGTGGCTCAGTGAAAGACTACATAACAGAGGGATGTGTGACAGAACCTGGAAATGGATTTCTGTTTGCTGTGACCTGTTTTATGTGGGAGAGATGCTTTACACATCTGTGGAGGTTTATTTGTGATATATGGTAGAGCGGAGGCGCAATATCTAACTTCGACTCACTTTTGACATTGCTTGACTTTGCTGTAAACTAGGCTTTTGAATGCATTAGCATCACTATAGTGTGCCACAATACATTTTAAGAGACTTAGTATGGATGTAAGATATGTCTCGTAAGTGTAGGAGAACTGGCCTGCAGGTCAAAGCAGTGTGCTGTACTGTTGCAACACTTGGAAAGGCAAAGTGTAAAATCTATCCAGTCTAATATATCCAATAAATAAACAGCTTTCCTGGATAGCAGAGCAAATCTATAGTTGTTCCAAGCATAATTGAAAATGGAAAGTAAAGCCTCCCACATCTCTGTCTGCAACTACAGATAAAATCAGCATGCTTATTGCAGTCATAAATAATAAATGTTTTATTTTCTGAGAATTTCTGAGAAATTATTTGTTGGCATTGTGTTATCAGCAATGCGTTAAAAGAATACTTCAAACTATTCTGTGAAATAAGAGCCACCTAAAGTCTCTATAAATCTTAATAAAACACCCACATGTCATATGGACAAATCCACAGCAAAAATGCTATCTTAAGTTTTGCTAAAGTCAATATGAGGCTTCAGCAGTCTGAGTTTGAGTGGTTATCTTCTGAAGTTACAGTCTGTTTGGCACAAAATTCCTCTGTGTTTCTGTGCTGAGCCGAGGCAGAGGGATGCTTCCTGGTGCACTGGTTTGCTGCCGGACAAAACACTGGCAATAAACCTACACACAGCTGCCAGGATAAATATACCCACTTGATTTGTCCAGCGCGGACAGTTAAAGCAGCTTTTTTTATTTAGGGTTTAAAATGTACAATAGCTCTACAACATAACATAGAGGCTAGAGTTAATCTTACTAAGGCTGGAAGGCCACCAAAACACAGAGAAAAGAACCCACTGCTCCCTCTCTCCCGTAATCTCACTTGGTACGGTCCAGATTTGTCAACACCTGGTGGAGCAAGGGGCATTCATGTGCGCGTGTTAATGAGAGCGCCATCCTCAACCAGAAAGTGGCCCTCGGAGAGAGATTAGGAGTCAGATTGTCTTTGCTGGTTGTGCGGCACAGAGAATTCAAGAACTGTACGCCTCACTTGATGGACACTACGGTGGGGTTATGGAGGTTTCAGAAGAACTGAAGGAGGAACTGAGGGAAGAACTGAGGGCTTTTGCGATTACAGACTGAAAACTGAAAAAACTCCACAGCAAAGCTGTACTCTCAATTTACAAAAGCTTGAATGATGATATCTACAGTAGATCATATTGCCATCATATTGTTGGCTCAACACAGTGTAGAGAATTATAAAACACTTTCCTACTGCAAATCAAAATTAAATATAATCCTCGACATACTTAATGATAACAAATCCACTTTCGGTGCTTTATCTGCTTTAGTATAATAGAACTGTACTATATGTAATGCATATGTGAAGTTAGGTGGGATGTAATATTTCCTATCTAAGGCATAAACGTTGTAGACTATCACAGAAACCTAAAAATAAAAACAGTTTATCAGATTCTGTGTTACAGTGAAGCTAGTTTATTACATATAAATTTCAGTTTATGCTTTACATGACCAGATGGAAGATGCCCCTTTAAAGGAGTAGTGTGAAGCATTTAGAGCCATCTAGTGGTGAAGATTGCATATTGCAACCAGCCAAAAGTTCTCCCTTGTGCCAAGCGTGAACTCCTGATTAGGATTCTTGCAGTGTTCTTACCAGGAGCTGAATTATCCGCAGAGGTCTCTTTCACTCCAAGGCAAACATATCTTGTGATTTAAACCAGTAGAAACACTAAATAAAGCAGTTTTCTATTAAAAAAAAAAAAAAAAAAAAAGTTGGCTTAAACGAAAACTTTAATGGCCCTATCTAGAGCTGATGTTTGGTTTGTTTGTTCTTGGCTACTGTAGGAACATCTCTGTGTAACTTGGTAGACTCTGTGGATGAGGACCCACACCTTATGTTGATATAAATGTCTCATTCTAAGGTAATGAAAACAAGACAGTTGTTATTTTCAGGTGATTATACACTAAAGAAAACTCACTTATTATATTATATTCCACTTCTGCCAATATATCCCCTTAAATCAGGGGTCAGCAACCTTTGCTATCAAAAGATTCATTTTTGGCATGAATTTTTTTGTTTTTAATCCGTCTGGAGCCGCGATACATATTTATGCTTTATAGTAAAGGTAACACTGTCTATTAGGTCTAAATTATCAGTATTACTAATAGTTCTAAATGAGCATCCATTTATATGATTTAGCACAACGTGGCTACTCTACAGTGAGCTATTTATGATTATTTTGTACTTAAACAGTGTGGCATTGGTGGTCAAAGCAAAGACATCTGTTCACTCAGTATTGAATTATCTGTTTTCCTCTGAGACTTTTTATTTTTTGGATATGGGATCAATAGGTAGCCTAGCAAGGAAGACTCCCCTGCTAACTAGCCACCGCTATTTAGGTTCACCATAATTTAGGAGAAGGAACCAGATCATAGATGTATGAAGCACACTTTAGTTGATGGAATGTTAAAACTTTTTTGACCTTATAGGTCTAAGAATTACTTAAGGCCTACAGCAATGAAAAATGAAAAATAAAATGTTAGAAGCCATATAGAGCCACTGGAGAGGGGCTAAAGAGTGGCATGTGGCTCCAGAGCCACAGGTTGCCTGTCTCTGTCCTAAATCCTACACAGTGGACCTTTAATTTTAATGTGGTAAAAAGTATAAATCGCCAACTAAATGGACTGACAGAAAAACTATTGAAAACTATTGTAAACACTCTGGCTGGCTTTTTTTTTTCTCGTGAAAGACATTTGCTTACTGAGTACAGCATACAAGACCATATCCTGGGATTTTGAATATGGTTACTCTCTGTTTTTTTACTCCCACTTTTTCATCTTCTTCCACTCCACCTTCATAGTTTTTGAAAATATATATATAAAAAATGACAATTGTGTAGTTTTCACACAATTCACAAAAATGTTGTACTACAAAGAGATTACAAAATGAGCTCTCCAACTTTATAACAAGTAGGCCACGACTTACAAAAAGGCTACAGACCTTGAGCAGCTGTTATGGTTGTTTGCGAAAACAACAGTGAAGCCCATTCAGAATAGCAGTTATTGTAAGTTTAAAGACCTGAAATGAGAATTGCCTTCAACACTTTAATATAATGTTTATCCATTATGAAGAGTTTAGCTCAGAGCTTTAACAACACAAAACAAAAAAAAAAACTATCTGCTAGGTTAGCTGTAGCTACATGAGTGGTAAGTGAACAAAAATGTTTCATAATGTCCCAGGTGTGGTGCAGCGTTTAACGGCCAGAATTATGGACTGTTGTATTTTAAAGGTCTGCACACATGGTGCACCCACACTGGTGTTTTCACTTATTTTTGCTTGACTAGACATCTCAGGACTGTGTGGGTGTGTACAGCCGGCGCGTGATCTGACTCATGTAATGGCATTGTTGCATTACAGCTGGACAAATAAATAAACAAATACCTTAATTTTTATAGGACTTTCCAACAGATGATAACTTTATCATTTTATTAGCAATTGAAGTTTAGTGAACTCAATGTAACGTCACCCAGCTTTACCTGAGCAGAAGACTATTCAGCTAGAAAAACTGCAAGCAACTGTGTAGGATTGTGTGTCTGGAGGATCACGTTTTATTGCACAGACCTATTTAATGCCATAATTTAAAAACCAGAGAGACACTATAGTGATGATATATAATCTATAGAAAAGGGATGCAGGTGCTCCATTTTTGAAAATAATTTCATTGGTGCCACACTTGAAAAGTAAACAATTTCATCATGCATGCTGACTTAAAGTACTGGTATGTATCCTTTTGTCATTTTTCATATAAAATACAGGGTATGTCAGCACTCAGCTGTAAGATACAATATACAGTACAGGCCAAAAGTTTGGACACACCTTCTCATTCAATGCGTTTTCTTTATTTTCATGACTATTTACATTGTAGATTCTCACTGAAGGCATCAAAACTATGAATGAACACATGTGGAGTTATGTACTTAACAAAAAAAGGTGAAATAACTGAAAACATGTTTTATATTCTAGTTTCTTCAAAATAGCCACCCTTTGCTCTGATTACTGCTTTGCACACTCTTGGCATTCACTCCATGAGCTTCAAGAGGTAGTCACCTGAAATGGTTTCCACTTCACAGGTGTGCCTTATCAGGGTTAATTAGTGGAATTTCTTGCTTTATCAATGGGGTTGGGACCATCAGTTGTGTTGTGCAGAAGGCAGGTTAATACACAGCCGACAGCCCTATTGGACAACTGTTAAAATTCATATTATGGCAAGAACCAATCAGCTAACTAAAGAAAAACGAGTGGCCATCATTACTTTAAGAAATGAAGGTCAGTCAGTCCGGAAAATTGCAAAAACTTTAAATGTGTCCCCAAGTGGAGTCGCAAAAACCATCAAGCGCTACAACGAAACTGGCACACATGAGGACCGACCCAGGAAAGGAAGACCAAGAGTCACCTCTGCTTCTGAGGATAAGTTCATCCGAGTCACCAGCCTCAGAAATCGCAAGTTAACAGCAGCTCAGATCAGAGACCAGATGAATGCCACACAGAGTTCTAGCAGCAGACCCATCTCTAGAACAACTGTTAAGAGGAGACTGCGCCAATCAGGCCTTCATGGTCAAATAGCTGCTAGGAAACCACTGCTAAGGAGAGGCAACAAGCAGAAGAGATTTGTTTGGGCCAAGAAACACAAGGAATGGACATTAGACCAGTGGAAATCTGTGCTTTGGTCTGATGAGTCCAAATTTGAGATCTTTGGTTCCAACCGCCGTGTCTTTGTGAGACGCAGAAAAGGTGAACGGATGGATTCCACATGCCTGGTTCCCACTGTGAAGCATGGAGGAGGAGGTGTGATGGTGTGGGGGTGTTTTGCTGGTGACACTGTTGGGGATTTATTCAAAATTGAAGGCACACTGAACCAGCATGGCTACCACAGCATCCTGCAGCGACATGCCATCCCATCCGGTTTGCGTTTAGTTGGACGATCATTTATTTTTCAACAGGACAATGACCCCAAACACACCTCCAGGCTGTGTAAGGGCTATTTGACCAAGAAGGAGAGTGATGGAGTGCTGCGGCAGATGACCTGGCCTCCACAGTCACCGGACCTGAACCCAATCGAGATGGTTTGGGGTGAGCTGGACCGCAGAGTGAAGGCAAAGGGGCCAACAAGTGCTAAACACCTCTGGAAACTCCTTCAAGACTATTGGAAAACCATTTCAGGTGACTACCTCTTGAAGCTCATGGAGAGAATGCCAAGAGTGTGCAAAGCAGTAATCAGAGCAAAGGGTGGCTATTTTGAAGAAACTAGAATATAAAACATGTTTTCAGTTATTTCACCTTTTTTTGTTAAGTACATAACTCCACATGTGTTCATTCATAGTTTTGATGCCTTCAGTGAGAATTTACAATGTAAATAGTCATGAAAATAAAGAAAACGCATTGAATGAGAAGGTGTGTCCAAACTTTTGGCCTGTACTGTACATTCAAATAACACTCAACCCCTCAGACAAAATGTATACAGTTCTATAAAGCCACTACTTCAAGACAAGAAGACAACAAGCAAACTCCAATGTCTTCTGATTATATCATGAATTCATGGCTTGATGCTCTGAATTGAAGCTTATTAAGACAGAGTCGACTGTGTTTGAAGAAATCGACTTTCCTGTAATTGGAATGACACACACATACAGAACAGTTTCAGAGAAAATATTCTTTTGAATGAGCAAAATTGCAGTTTGAAGCAGATACATGTATTTTGTGTCTGTGAACATGTTTTGAAAAGCATAGTTTTACTTAGTTTAAAGGGCCAGTGTGTAATATTTGGCCTGGTTTATTATCGAATCTGAATCTGAATATTCTACCCATTAATATGTTTATATAAGTGTATAATCACTATAAAATAAAATTCGCTTGGTTTTCGTAGCCTTATAAATATGCTTTTATATATATATATGTATAGCAAGGGCCTTGCTTTAGAGAGGTCGCCATCTTGCGCCGCCATGTATGTACGACAGACCAAGCGGACAATCCAGCCAGCCAGAGAACGCGTTTCGCGTGTATAAATAAACCAACGAAGACAGCGGGAGGAAGGAAGAAGGAGGAGGAAACAGCAGAGAGTGTTAGTAGTTCGTTGATAGAGAGTAGTCATCTGCGAGGAAAAGAAGACGCAACTTCACTCCTTGTGATGCACTCTTTGCGGCGCTTTTCCTCCTGATGATATATCTCCCCAATGATGGTAGCACTGAATCCCATTCTGTGCAGCAAAATGGGAGCGGAGGATTCAGCCTCTCGTCTCGCCTGCTCAGCATCTAAGTTCCTCATCTGTATGCTCCGGCTCAAACAGGTATGGCTCTGGGTCTGTGTCCGCTACAAGAAACTCTTCAAAATCGTGTTCAAAGTCGTCCATTGCAGCTACTATAGTCCGGAGATATTGCTAGGCTAAATAAACAGCTGAGCTCTGTTTACAGGCTGCGCTGTCAGTCAGTGTGCGGGCTGCAGATTGGTGGAGCAGAGAGGGGAGGGGGTGCCCGCTTGGTATTGTAAATGAGAATGTGTGTATGGAGTGTGTGTGTTACGCCAGAAGAGTCAGAGTTTGGGACGGAGTCTTTTACCCCCTGGAGTGTTACTGGAGTTTTTGGAGTGCTCAAATAAACGGGCCTTTTTCCCGAACACTACTCTGGTCTCCTGCTCGTGAGGGATTCATTACAATATCGTAACATGGTTTAGATTTCTAAATAAACATTCACCTCGTCGCTAGATAGACCTACTCCTGAAAAACTCTTGTCTGCGCAAGGCTTTTTGTCCCTACGAGGCCACCGTCATTTACCCGACGGGAGGGGTGAGCGAGTGAGCCCTGCAATCTAGAATTTGACCACTGATGTCACTGTTTTCAACGGTTTTCAACCCATTTTACACAGTGGCCCTTTAAAGGTGCTATATATGATACTGGGCAATTCCATGCAAATGTCAACCTCACCATGAAAAAATAAAGTAGCCATATTTATAACAAAACCCATTTAAAATGTATCATCAAGGTCTATATTTTGAAGTACAAAATACATTTGATCACAATATTCATGCAAATACATGTTTTTCCTCACTACAATGAGGAGACACAATAATGTAAAAATGTATTTTTCAGTGAACAAAATTGTATGACTTTCTGAATGGCCAGAATGGCAAAAAAAAAAAAAAAATCACCTACAGATGTCTTCTAACCTCACTTTTTATCAGGAAGGGCTGTTGTATCAATATGTAAATCAGTTATGTACTTTGTGTCTTTCCATTGGCCGGTGGAACGTGCTGTTATGATGCCCGTTTATGGGACAACTCATGTAACGTCCATAACGTTTTTTAGGAAAAGTTGTCATAAAACATGCATTTGGAAAGCAATGTCAGCCAAACTTTCTAAGCAAAGCTAACTTTTAGGAAGATGACATATTAGCAACAATTGTCATCCTGGTCTTATTTTTTGTATTATTTCCGAGTGCTACGGACGTTACCGTGACGGACGTCACATATTGTAGAGTCGATCATATGAACCCCAGTCCATGTGTGAATGTTGATTACACTGTATCACATTAATGGTTACACCCCGCTGTTAAACCTACTGCTCTTGTGGCTCGCTGTGTAGTGTTTACTGTCGTCCTGAATGAGCTATTTGCAGGGATGGGCTGCCAACATGTGAAAAATGTTACTGTATCACATGAATACGCTGGTAGGTGGTATATAATACGAGTCATTATCTGTGCTCGTGATGAATGAAAATCCTATAGCTGACCGTGTCCACATTCTGTGATAAGCCAGTCACGCCGGATTTCCACTGGATGCGTGTCCGTTGCGGAACGGCAGCGCTGGTTATCCGCTGCATGCTCCCCCGTCTGTCAATACCCACCGGCTGCGTTTGCTGTGCGGTGCGGTGCAGCTCCGCCGGAAGACATCTCGGTGCACTGCCATGATTAACATCTCCTCGTCCATGGTGTTAACGGGGTGAAATGACGTCTGAAAACCTCTGACCTGTTGACTTCAGGCCTGCCTCTGCCCATTATGTAGTTTTTAAGGTGTAGTGCAGGGAAATGTGATCCCCCGTGAACACTTTGTATTTTATTTTGAAAATTAACCAGATGTTTTATTGTGTTTCTGTGCACGACTTCCTGCCCCGCACGATCCGCTCTGTGCTGAATTGCTGCGTTGTGCTCCGGCGTCCGGCAAAAATAGAAGTCCTGCGTATCTGTTGCGGAGGGCTCCGGAGTGCCGGAGCTGTGACGGAGCTGGAACGCATCACAGCCGCAGCCAGTGGAAACACACACACTGACTGGAATTGAATCCTATCGGCTCCGCTGCCGTGCCGGAGCGGAGACGCAACCAACACGCATCTGGTGGAAATTGGCTGTCACACACAGCGCACCTCCCCTACACACACACGGTCACTGCAGCTGTGCCCCGCTCCGCTGACACACACACACACAGTGACAACCTCTCTGTCAATCACTCACGTTTGACAGATCACGTCTCATCTCTCTTCAATACGGGTTAGGTTTTCTTCAGCTCGCTCTTACATCGGTTTGTAATTACTTATAGTCAGTAGAGATTCTGTAAACTTGATTCGTAACCGACGCGGTGCTTTTGTTAGAGCTGAATGCGACTCGCGTCCGTTTTTTTGTTTGTTTTTTTTTGGTTCGTCTTCATTGAAGTAAATGAAGATCTGAAAAAAACAGCTCAGAACTATTTGATCAGTAGAACAACATTTCTCTCTCCTCTCTCTCTCTCTCTCTCTCTCTCTCTCTCTCTCTATACACACACACCATAATCAGCATCATGTTTAACTTCGTGTATAAAAGACAAAGAACATTAGGTAGTAAAAAAAAAAAATCGCACTGTCTGATCATAAAAATCATTTAAAAAATCATATAAAAAACTGCATTTTCCTTAATTGCCAGCTGCATGTGCTGTATTCATTGATACACTTAAGAATATTCATGTTCTGTGTTTCTAAGAAAAGACCAATGGGTGTACTGCCTGTCATCTCCACTCACGCATTATTAAAATTCACTTGACAGCTGTCACTCTGAGGTGATTTATGACCAGTCAGTCTCATCCAAAAAGGTAACGCCTACTATGTAGTCTACCGGTATGTAATCGATCAGTAGTAGAGTAAATGATTTCTCAGACTACAACATAGATCCAGACTGGTTTGACCCTTTAAATGGGCCACTGAAGTCAAACACATGTGGGTAAAGCCCTATTTTTGATTGTTTTTTTTTTTTGTCTATTTCAGACGTGTAACATCCATAACGCAAAAATGTAACATCCATAATGGCACTTTTTTGTGATTCTTTCCTTAACAGGAAAAAAAAAGTTTTCCTAAATGTGCTTTTTGGGTACCTCAAACCCTTCCCTACAAAATGATATTAAACATGTTAGTCTTTGAAAGAACAATTCACAGAGTTTTCATCATGTGTTCAGTGAGTCCGAAAAGCTTGTCCATTGCCGTAACATCCATAACGCTGGGTATTTTGTCACTTCTCTCAAAATCCAAAGGGTCAAAACATTTCATATTGCAGGCTTATCTTTATCCCAATAAGTGTAACTAAAATATGTATATTCAATTTTCTAATTCAAATCAATGCCTTGTCAATGTTAAGCTTAGTTTCCAATTTTCTCTCTGAATGTAACATCCATAATGCTGGAATTGCCCTACTCAGAGTCTGGCCCAGGATTGATTGTACATGGTTCTCACCTCTCATGTCACAGGTGAACATTGATATTGCTAAGCCAGAATGGTGGCTAGCAGTGCTAGCTATGTGAACGGTGCTAACATTACTAACAGTGCTAAACACGGCAAGAGTGCTGACAGAGCTAACAGTGTCAACCTGGTGGGAACTGAAGGATGGGCACTCTGCTTTCACAATGACGCCATCCTGCCACTGCAGGTTGGGATGGTGTTAACAGTGGTAACTACTCTATGAGATCACTGCAAAGCGGTGGCGATTAGTTAGCCAGTGGAACCATGGATGTATAAAGAGAACTGGATACAATGTTGGAGGCAGGGTTCTGTTCATTCCTGTTAAAGTTTTTCAGTGGTGCTTGAAGCCAAAAAAAACTCAGTGTCCACAGTATCAAATCACTGAGATTGCCTGTATTGTGGGGCCCATGAAACAAGTGCACTACAGACTTACAGCGGCCGAGTGGTTAAATTCTGCTGGCTGAGCAGCTAACATCCAGTTTAGACTAATTGGATTATGTGCCGATAGTTTAACAAGTCATTTCGTGGGGGTTGTGACGCTCAAAAACATGTATCCACTGAATTACATATGTCTTTCACAATGTAAGTCCATGGAAAAAAGTCTTTTTGATGCCCAATGACATCACGTGACAGACACGCACATTGTGATTCCATGTTTGACCATTATGTAAAAGTGGCTTCAAAGCCCGGCACTGTTCCTGGGGGCTTAAGTGGCACATGAAGGGATGGACTAACATAGGCAAACATGCACGCGTAGCTTGCCCGTCTACAAAACAAAGAACAAAGAAGCTCAGATTACAAAACGCACAGAGGGACTGTGACTCCATTCTCTGCTCAGGATGCCATTACACCACTATGTCTTTGCACAGCAAATATTGTTTACTGCTATATTACTGTTCTGAATGCAGTGCACCTTAAAGTGTTAATGAGGGTTTCAGTCCAAGTGTATAAAATGCAGTCAATGAATTCCTCTTTTGAACATGACACACAGTCACTACAAATCAAGCCCACTGGCAGACGGGACGGTAAACAACACTTTATTCATTTGTGACAGCTGAACAGAAAACACTTGCATACACATTGTGTCGCAACATTTGCTGTTAACTGTCCAGTCTTTGTTATGGATCATGTGCAGTCAGTCCATGGCTACCAATGAGGCTCAGTCCGTGCTTCCCAGCAGATCATCAATCAGGCTAAAGCTCCTGTGAGTTATTGGGTTTTGTTTGCTTACAACAAACAAGCAAAATAATATGGTTTCTTTTTGGACTCTGGATTAGTATGAAATGGATTTTTTATCAATGAAGCTGTTTTTTTCTGCAACATAAAGAACACTCACTATATCTGGCAATACGATTTTAACTTTTGGTGATAATCAACATCAAATTCTAGTGGCATCGCTCCAGAAATGTCAATGTACGTTGGTCGTTCCACTGCTTTGGTCCAGACTGAAAAATCTCAACAACTTTTTTGATAGATTGCCGTGATGACGTTGCACCGATGTCTATGGTCCCCAGAGGATGTATCCCTCGAGCACCACCATAAGGTTGACTTTTTGCTTTTGTGAAAATATCTCAACAACTATTGGATAGATTGCTATGACATTTAGTACAGATAGTGCACAGAAGATGAATACAAATGACTGGCTTTCCTGTCGCGCTATGAACATCTGAAGGTCCTCTCTTATCCAGTGAAATATCTCAGCACCTCAGACATTCATGGTTCCCAGAGGGTGAATCTTAAGTTGTAGTGTTTGCTGACTTTTTCCCTGACAAAGGAACATTGTAAACATTAAACCTGCTTAATGGCGCGCCTTAGTAGGTGAGTAGTTATGGGGCATGCCATATTGCCACGGCATCCTGGGTTTAATTTCAGGCTTGGGACCTTTGTTACATGTCATATTCCTCCCCCATTTTTCTACGCTGTCCTCTTTCAAATAAAAGCAAAAATGCCAGAGAAATAATACATATTAAAACATCCTACTAAACCCACTTAACATCAGCGTATTATCTCTATGCACCGCTGTGTCTCCTGTAAGAACAGCTCACAGAGCTGCTATTATGGCTGTAGACTCTTAGGCTTGTTCTAGTACGTTACTTTGATTTGAAAGTACGCAACCTGGGAACACAAGCGGCAAAATTCTTTCTGCACTAGCAAACATCACCAACACTGCTCGCAGTGTGGTTTACGAGACATTTCCCTTTTCTGACATGGATTAAAAATATGGAAATGACTGAGACTTTAACAAAGTTTGGGAAAGTAATTAATTTTGAGGGAATTAACTTCTCCAACTTATATTACACTGTAGCAGGAAAACATAATGAACAATCTAATGAGACTGTTCTTGTCTTCTGGCAAACTTATAGTAAAACAGTGAAGTCTCTGCATGGATGGGTGAGCAGAAAAAGAAGCTCTGTGTGTATGTGTGTGGTACCATGTGGGCAAGTGCTGGTTTTCTGTATGCGGTGGACTGTGGAACCTATATATATTTATGATGTATGATCTGTCTGTCTTTATGTGCCAATAAGGCTGCATGCAAATATGTTCTTTTGAGCCATCATGGACAACTGCATTCCTTTTTGTGTGCCTCCTTTTGAGTTCACGGGCCTTCATTTGTGTGCAACCCCATGTGTGTAGGTGGAATTGTAAAATGCAAGAATTGTGGTATAAAGGCATCTTGCCAACCAGAATCCTGGCGGGCTGAGGGCGTTGTATAAAAATGCATGCACACATGCTGTTTACTTCAGCCTCCCACCCTGCCTCTCCCCTGACTTCCCACATGCAAACACCTGGAACCTGGAATGAAATGTCCCGGTCATGGGAGTGGGCAGCAGTCATCGGAAGATAGAAACTGGTGATGTTGTCAAAAGCCAAATGCTGCCAAAAGGTTATAATGGAAGGTGGCTACCTGCTGAGTGCGCTCACCCTCTGCCTCATTAACATTGACTAATAAAATAACACTTGCACTGCAGTACTGCATGTTCACTTCATCAGATGCGTCCACAGTATTAGAAAGAAGGAGCTCACTGCGGATGCTTGGTGGTAATTTGATGAGCTCACATGGAATTATTTGTTTACTTGCACCAAGATTTGGTCCTTGCTTTTAAAATCCATTTTTCTAGGAAGATAACTTCAGCTCATTGGTGTGAAATGATAAAACCACAGTTAC
Organism: Epinephelus lanceolatus; assembly: GCF_041903045.1. NCBI lineage: Eukaryota > Metazoa > Chordata > Actinopteri > Perciformes > Serranidae > Epinephelus > Epinephelus lanceolatus. The sequence goes on along the minus strand of NC_135740.1, from coordinate 26,745,655 downwards.
CTTTTAGTTTTTAAAATGTAGAGACATCCTAAGGGCGAACAGTTTTGCAGTACACTGACATGAGTAACAGACCTAAACACAGAGGAGAAAAGAAACTGTGCAGGATGGTGGACTGTGCACATACTAGAACTCAACTGCACACATTAAAGTTTAATTTAAAATATAAGCAAAGAAACAGCACCACCACTGCTGCTGCCAGGCAAGGCACAGCTTTAAAAAGAGGAGAGACACAGGGGTCCAGACAGAAGCTGCACAGACCAGACAACTGAGATGGTGATCAAGTCTTTGTTTCTCAGAAGTGTCTTGCTGATTATTTGTGTGTGCGCCAGTGGACCACGAGAACCACAGGGCCTGGGTTTCAGGATTTTCTCTCAGATCTAGGCTCGCCTAAGGTTTGTTGTGTTTATGTTTTTCTATGGATTTCTAGTCACTCTTTTGCTCATGTTTTTCTAAGACTACAAATGGCTGCACTGAGAAAAAGCCATATGGATAAATAAAAATAGAGCAAACAGAATTGAAGGGCCTTACTATACACTGGTGCAGCAAGTTATTCATCTCTCTCTGTTCTGGGCATCCTACCCCATCACAGGCAGCCCATCCTGTACCTGCTTATTAATTTAAAATCATTTGCTGCACCTCCAGGGGGAGATAAATGCCAGGTGCAGAGACAGGGCAGTGGTGAACCTGTGAAAACTATTACAGAGGCCCCTTCCTCACCCCCATTGCCATGGCCTGATAATAGCCTCACACTGCAGCAGTAAAGCCAAACCATGAGAGAGTAAGGTGTTTCTCTGCCTCTCTATGCCTTCTAGGCTCTGCTGCTGAATTAGGGACACACACACGCACACACACAAAGGTAACTGTTCAGCCAAGTTGCGTAGAGCCCCCGCACTGCCCAAGGGCCCGCCCACCGTCCCGCCCACCCATGTCAAAATGCCGCCGCAAATGTTGTAAAGGCCATGAAAGGATGGCATCAAAGTGGCATTATCCCTCTGGACAAAGGAAAGCAAGAATAAATACATAAATAACGACTGCATGACAGAACTGTAGGATCAGCGAGCAGGTAAACTAGGCTAAGTCCTGTTTTCTCTCTGAACATGTCAGTGTTGAAGAGGCTTTGCTTTTGGCAAAATAAGAAGTAACATTAGATTCAGTGATAGGACCTCAGACAGCTGCTTACCGAAAAGCAGTTCTCAAATAAGTGACAGCCAACACCTCTCACTACATCAGATGTTGTTATTCACAGTATCAGAACACACTTATTTTTCCCGTGTTACAAGTTTGACAGAATTATATAAGCAAATTCTCTGTGGCTGCGCTGATTGATGTATATTGTGGAGGCTTGTGAATTCACACGATGCCAGTGTTCCCAAAATTGTGCTGCTTTTCTTGAGTTTTCACTGAGTGACTTTAAAGGCACAAAGCAGAGGACATGCTTGAGTGTCAACCACCACAGTTTGAGTACAAAGTGCAGCTAGCCTCCAGTGCAGGCAGAGCAGAGTTCAGTGGTAGTATACGGTACTTCATAAACACCTTGTGACTTTGTGTGAAATAGTCGAAATGGAGGGAAAAGAGTGCAAGAAAAACAGGATAAACTGTGTGGGGTTATTGTGGAGACATGTTCTGTGGTCTGCAGCACAATTTGAATCCAATATCAGAACAAACTAGTGAAGTCAAAAGCATCTGTTCACCATCGCAGCAGCATTTGAAGACTTTAAAATCAAATGTATGGACTTCCTCTTGAATATCTCTGAAGCATATCACATATTTTCCTCTTTACTGAATCATTGGTAGGAGAGCCTCCCAGAAGAAGTTTGCCGAGGACCCCAGGGAGCTCGAATTGGCACATTTTATATTCGGCTGCTGAAAAGAATTTCATTCACAAGCTGTGTTGTCAGAAAATCAAACCTAGAAGACAAACAGTAAGCAAGCATGCACATCATGAAAAAGATCATTCGCTAGTCTGTAGTATTACAAATTTTGCTTTTCAGCAGTTCTTGAAACAATTCCCTCTTGCATCTGCATTACCTCACAAGGATGTATGTCTGACATAAAATAAAAGGTTTACTGTGATGGATTACCAAACTTACTCAAACAACTTCAAAGTCTCAGCAATATGAATTTCACTCTGAAGTAAAACAAACCCAGGGACTGCATAGGAGGCAGGAAATGAATTCCTTGTTAATGTATGGTATGGGAAAGCAGTACGGGGTCATGCTGGCTCGGTTACAAGATGACCCCGATTGTTAGACAGAAGCACTTTTGCATAATAGTTGTTTTGTAAAGACCGTAGAAGATAAGAAACACTGTTGGCAAAACAAAGAAGGCAAATACCATTACCATTTACAAAATCTTTTAAATGTATCGGTACAGGCTGGTCCATAACTGTGGCAGTTCTTTTTGTAGTTGCTCTTAATTGGAGTTAGTGATGTTTACCTGAGAGATGTTTTCTCTAAACTATAAATCTCACCTTTGTTGCTTCTACAAATATGCTTTATATTGGATAAAAGCAAAACATTAACAGCACTCCTGGCTTTTTTTCACTAATGCACTCACATACTGGGTGTAAAGGGAGAGCTGTGTCTGTATGCAACACAAAGTCAGACCTGTTTTTAGTGGGTGCTGGCCTCTTCCAGGGCTGGCACTTGTCACTGATTCAGGATCTAAAGATGCAGCTGGGGGGAGGAGAATGTCCAGTTTGGGGTAGGGATGGGCATTTTACATAACTTACAGCCATTCAATCTTCTTCTTCAAAGATAAAATGACAAAAATAAGCAAACTTCCTGTCGCTGGCATTGAAGAGCCGTTTCTGAAGTCCAGAGTTGCTCTCCTCCCAGTAAATTTAAAGTCTCCCCGGTTAACACGAGCTAACACAGCTGCAGGAGCTAATGTCAGACACACTGCCATTTAATGGTCCAAAGAAACTCACACCGAGACCAAGGCGGCTCAGCTCTGTTGTTTATCTCGTTAATAACTGTTACATAACATTAACTGTGTGACGCAGCCCTGTCACTGTGTATTTGTGTGTGCTACTTACTGTTCCCCGGTGTGGAGCTCACAGTCCTGCAGCAGTAGTCTCACGATAAACAGAGAGTGACAGCAGGGCAAGGAGGCGTGAGTGAGGCAATACAGTGCATGAAGCCCTACAGTGAAATAAGGTTATAAACGTGGGGAGTCAGGTGGTGTTTACTCTATACGTTGAACAAATGCTAACGTCCATATTGAGTACTCATGCTTATTCCTAGATTTGGGACATCAAAATTGCATCTTTGCTCTTTGCAGATGATGTGGTTCTGATAGCTTCAACAGACGGTGACCTCCAGCATGCACTGGGGCAGTTTGAGTGTGAAGCAGTTGGCATGAGTCAATACCTCCAAGTCTGAGGCCATGGTTCTCTGCCAGGAAATGGTGGATTGCTCCCTCTGCATTGGGAGGAAGTTACTGCCCCAAGTGAAGTGAAGTTCAAGTATCTCGGGGTCTTGTTCATTAATGAGGGAAAAATGGAGCATGAGAGGGATAGGCAGATCGGTGCAGCATCAGCAGTGATGGCGAGTGTTGTGGTTGCCATCCATTGTGGTGAAGAAGGAGCTGATTAACCAGTCGATCTATGTTCTGACCCTCACCTATGGTTATAAGCATTGAGTAGTGACTGAAAGAATGAGTTTGCAGGTACAAGCAGCCGAAATGAGTGTCCTCTGTAGCGTGGCTGGGCTCAGCCTTAGAGATAGGGTCAGGAGCTTAGACAATCCAAAGGGAGCTTGGAATAGAAATGCTGCCTTTGAGTTGAAAGGGGGCCAGTTCAGGTGGTTCGTGCATCTGATCAGGTGCCTCTCAGGCCCCTCCCGTCTGAGGTTTTCTGGATGTGTCCAATTTGTAGGAGTCCCCAAAGAATACCCAGAACACACTGGAGGGATTATATATCTCATCTGGGGTTGGAACACCTCAGGATGCCCCAGGAGGAGCTGGAAAATGTTGTTGGATAGAGGGACGTTTGGAATGCCTTGCTTAGAGTGCTGCCTCATGACTCAGCCCCGGATAAGCAGAACATAATGGATGGATGAACTCACATACTTTTGACAGATTCTTTTGGAAGGTGTAACTTTGAAGCAAGGAAATATACATTTTTCTGACTGTTAGCATTTTTAGACTGTCTCTGGGTGAGACATCTTTTAACACAACATCCTGTGACACGTCCTTGGCCAATTGACAGATCACTCTGCCTGTTCCACTTCTGCTGTACAGATCTGGGTAGAGGCTACACTTCTTGACTCATCACACATTTATTTCTCCTGTTGAAGTGACTATGCAATATAAGTCAGCAGAAACTCCTGTAGAGTAAACTGGACTTAGTGGACACTTTTTGTAGTTGACGAACTCTATGCTAGAGTTTCTAAATGTCTGCTAGACCCTAACAGACATATTGAAACTTGCTAGCTTAGCAACAATAAAGCTACAAAAACCATGATACATCATTTTAAAGAAACTGCTCACTCTGTAACAGAAGAACATTTTAAGAGAATATGGTGGTAAAACATTGTTGCACTGACCTCCTATGAAGATGGCGAAAAAAACAACAACAAAAAAAACATTATTTTCCTGTTACATCAGTTTAATAGGGCTGTAGTCAACCAAAGAAAATCTTGGTCGACTAAAGTTGCACATAATTTTCAACTAATTGATTAGTCGTGGGAAAAAAAAAAGCTGCACGTTATTTTTACTTGTGCGGTGGTGTGTGTGTGTCACTCTGCAGTTACACCTCCAAAACACTAGTCGGCGGTGGAGGACTGTGTGTTCAGTTTAGTTCAAATCAAACTTTATTCATATAACGTTAGTTGTTTCAAAACACACATTAAATATGGCTTAATAGAGACAATTTCAAACACAAGTAAGCAAATTGGCTTCACTATAAATCGCAGTACTGACAGACAAACACTTGTCTTTATCTGGACACATTTTCCCCACCAGTACTACCTGCTAACGTTATTAGCACAAGTCTATGGCGTTTTACATTGTATAAATTAGCCTAGCGTCTAGCGATCTTTTCCTCTTCTCATATAAAACCAGGGACAACAGCAACACTTAAGAAAGGTAACGGCACATAATTTGGCTCCATTGCAGCTCACAACATTTACCGACTAAACAACTGTCTTATACTAAACACATTTTCCAGGCAAATACAACATGCTAACGTTATTAGCGCCATCCTATGGCATTTTACATTGTATACATTAGCCTAGTGACAAGCAGAGATTTCCTCTGCTCATATGAAGCCAGGATAAATCCCGAAGTATAAATCCCTGAAGGATAAATCACACACACGGCTTAAAATGCTATTTTAGTGGAGGCTTTACCTTCACAATTTTTTTATTTTTTATTTTTCTTATCTATACAAGTAAATACAAGCTTCGTTTCCACTGAGGGAAATGGTTTCAGCTTACAGAAACAGATAGGAGGTCTGCGTCACCGCGACGTTGAGCATGAGAGTGGGCGAGTTCAACTTTCTGTCAACAATGGGGGTGTTGACAGGTAACTTAGCCTGTCCCCCTGCCACAGGAAATAATGGATTAATCCTGGAAAGCTATTGACATAGCACTTTTCTCCTTATGACAGTAACGCTCGATTATTCGACTAATGAGAATTTGGTTGGACAAGAGCATATCGACCAAATAATGGACTAGTCGACCAGGAGACTACAGCCCTACAGTTTAACAGACATTAGTATATGTTTTGACCACTAGGGGGCAGCACAACAAGCTGTAAGCACAACAAAGATGGACAGTATTTTCATTCTAAAGGTTTACTTTGTTATTATCAACCTGGACCCTTTTTCCCTTGTTGTTGTGTCTAAGTGACCATTGGAGACAATTAGTTTTGGAATTGGTCTGGTATTAAGCGAGAGTGCTGCGACCAACAGTGGTGAAACAGGCACGGTCAATTTACGTCCACTAAAACTGTTTGTTTTTGCCACTGACAGGCTCAGGTTGTTATTATAAATGTCTGACAGCATTATGGAAAGCATCCCTACAGAGATGAAGAGAGTAAGATCAAAAACAGCCCTGTAATTGCTATTGCCAAACCCACCAGATTCCATTTAAATAAACAGTCAGTTCATCATTGTAAAAGACACCTCACTCAAAGTCAACAGAAGCTAAATAAAACTCACTAAACAGTCTTGTTTTTCTGTCCTCTGTTCCAACAATCACTTACTCTAGTGTGGTTGAAATAAACCCCTAATTTATTGAGTTAGATGTGAATATATGCTGGCTGTATACATGCTAAAATTACTGTTTATTTAAATGGAATCTGGTGGGTTTGGTGATAGTGATTTCATGCTGGTTCTGGTGGGAAAAAAAGGGTTTTCCTCTTTAACAGAAAGGTCAAAAGCTGTAGTGACCCTTTCCATAATGTTGTCAGACACTTCAAATAATAATCCAACCCTGTCAGTGGCAAACCAAGCACTTTTAGTGGACATACAGGGGTTGTATATGGCCTGTTTCACAACTGCTGGCTGCAGCACTCTCACCCTGTACTGGACCAATTAACACAATTGTTGTCTCCATTAGTCACTTAGTCACAAAAACATGGGAAAACAGGGCCCAGGTTGAAAACTACCAGAGATAAGCTGATACGGCAAACATTTCAGCTAACAGTTGCCTAAATACAGCAGACACAGAAGGCCATTTGCTTTCATTTAAATATTTATGCAATTTAATTTCTCAAGTGACTCGAGAATTGTATCAGAAGCTGGTGTACATGCGATGTGATCTCAGTCTATATTAGGTCTAGTAGCTCATTTAGCTCCTGGATTTAACTTGGAGCTTGCAACCATAGTGACATGAAATTTCAAATGTATAGTGCTCAGTGTCTGTAAAATGAGAGTTTTAAATGTATTGAATATGCTATGTATACCTCCACTTGTATGTCTGCCTGTACAGCAGTACAATGAGGTATGAGATACTTGGCTGTGTGCAAGGTTACTCAGTAAGGTTACTCAGTAATGGTGACACTCCAAAGACTAAGTATTGTAGTGAATTCAGTTTGCCCATGCAGTTCTTTATCACAGCAAAGATAACACACTCATGTTCTTTTTCTGTTTGTTTCTGTGATCTTATTTACTTCAAATGATGATCCTTTAATCTACAGTTGTTGTGTGTGTGCGGTTGAAACCTTTATTAAGCTTTACGTCTGGAAAATCAATAGCCACATATAACTTTCGTAAAGTCTGATAACTAAGTATGGATACAAGTGTGTATGTATAGTATATATGAACTCATATCAGTCATATTTATCTGCACAACTTGCAGTTATTTAAATAAGTCTTGTTTTTTTATGAACACCTTCTGAATATAGGCCGCCACTTGTATACACATTGTGAATTCCGCCCACGCACCATTTTCTACTATTGGATTTTTATCTTTGCACTTGTTGTCTTCTTGTTAGTTTTTGAATAAGAATTCTCCATCGGCATATGTTCATTACAAAAGTTTATGGCCTATATAGAAATCAAGAGATAAAAACAAAGATGGCAAACATTGCAGATGAAATGCTGGATCTGGACTCCGCCGCTCTTTCCCTACACTCTTGGGCTATTAGCATGGGAATTGTGAGACCAGTGCATTGAGACTCCCACACATTTCTAATTCATCACATTGAAGAAAAAAAAAGAAGCTCTGTAGATAGTTTTTTTTTTTCCTCATTCCCCCTCTCTCCGACTTATATTGCATCTCAGCTTTTTCTTCACGCTTCAAAACCAATGTTGTTTATTTTTAGTTTGGCATAAACAAGAGAAAGGCTTTAAGGGCTGAGATGAAAACAACTGACCATAAAGTGCACTGAAAATGAATAAAGCATCCTCAATCTAATCCGTGACTTGTCATGGAGCTACGCGAGTGTCAGTGGAACTCACTGGGAGCCTGAAACACCCAAATCCCATTAAGCCTTTGTACGGGAAAGGCTGACATTTTGTGGTCTAATTAAAAATTTCCAGCAATGAATCAGTGAATGGTTAACAATAATTAACAACTGGCATGGGATGCTGCAACAGGGACATGACCACATAAACGGGCTAGCCTCTGAGCTCTGTCCATTTTTCTTTGACAAGTGAAACTGTCAACTGGGGGAGAAAAGAGGAAGGCGGAGACCTCTCTGATATATTATTATTCATATTATGGCTATGGTTACATTTTTCTCTGAACTTTAATTATTCAAATTGTAAAAAGTGTCATTGCATGCTGTGCATAAATTAGATTAATACAGCCATTAAATTATCAGTTGTTATCATAATCAGCCATTTAACCACACTGCTCTATGTGGCTGTTGTGGCAGCTGTGTTTGTGTAACTGTTTATACAATCATGCAGTCCCTCTGTTTCCTGCTCATTTGCATTTTCTCCAAATGTCTCCAAGCAACAAAGTGAGGGAGGAGGGGCTGGAGGGGCCTCAAACATCTCGCCGACACCCCCTCAGGATGCTCCTTTCTCTCATGTCCATCCCTCTCCCAGTTCGTTCTCCCACTCTGCTGTCAGGGCACATCCTTAGAAACCACCCGGGTGTCACCATACTTCTTCCTCCAAAGACACAAGGAGGGCAGACACTCTTTTAATCATCCTTTCTCGCCTCTACTCTTCTTCTCAGCGGTCAAAATAACAAAAGCTGTCACACAGACTCATGTCGTCTCCCAGTGATCATAACGGATAATTACCCTCCCCCCGGGACTCCAGTCCAGCCCCGTCTCTCCCACAAGCACTATTTCACTGCGAATCCCCAGCACTTGTGAAATGGCTCTGTCTCAGTAACAAGCTCTGAGTGGCAGTGATTCAGTCAGAGATATATCCAAGTCAGGCCAACCAAAAGTACATCAACCTCCAACCCTTATCCACCGTTTCTCGATAAAGAATAAAAAAAAGAAGAAGAAAAAAACTCTTTCTTTCCTCCCAAAGAAGATTTATAAATCAATGAGACAGGGTGAGTGTCAGAAATTGTTCGGTGCAGTCGTTTCTCAAGTGGGACATCATCCTGTCCAGGTGACAGATTAGTCTGACCAAAAGGGGGCAGTGTTGTTATTTTGAAAGCGTGGTGGGCTTGACTGGCCTGAGCTGCTGCAGTGAGTGAGGGAGTGAGCAATTGAATGAGTGAGTGAATGAGTGAATGGGTGATTAAGTGAAGGGCGAGAGCAGATAACACGCTCACTGACTGACAGAAGGAAGCTACAGCGATCAGCATCGATCCCGCCACACAGACCTCCAGCCTCGGCCAGTGCAGCGGTTGCTCCACTGGCCTCCAGGGCACAGCCAGATGCTGGATTATCAGCCTGAATGATTGCATCTCTGGGCAAATATTTTATCTTATACAATACAAAGTGTTGGTTTCTGAACTATCACACAATATTCAAGCAACTATCAGTGACTGTTATTTTTTTTTCCCTTGAAGTGGAGGCCCTGGATGAAGACAGGATTTCTTTAGATGTGCTGGTAAATATCAAAAGATTCTAAATATATCCTTTACTGTATACATGTTGTGAGCATTTAATATCAGACTGAGGACATTCTCGGAGCACTGTAAACTATTCCAACTGAATGAAGTTTGTCAAGTTGAAAATATTAATAGGATGCAGATTAAGTTATACCAGAGGGACTATATTGTTCACAAGGGAATATGAAATGCAAAGCAACAAACGGAGAGAGGCTGCTGTTTTTAAAGCAATTTATCAGACATCCATTCAACTCTATGATGTCCAATTTTAAGTGAGACCTGCCTTGGGCTTATATTTAGCGTACTCAGTGATGCTGCAGGTGTGCTAGACTGTAGCTTATTTGCATTCAAATGGCGTGAGAAGCTAATTCTGTTTTTTATCTTCATTGTCTGCAATAAAAAAAAGACACAGGGAGGTTAAATGGAATATGTAAGGGAATGGAAAAGGCTGCTGTTTTTAAAACCATACAGTGCAAATACAGCCAGAGTCAATACAGATGTATAGGTTTCAATTGCAAAGACTAGATTTATGGCAGAATATAAGAGTCTGTAACTATCAAACTCAATTTGTACAGTTTTGTCTCAAAGGGCTTTAGACCTCAAACTAAATCCTCCCAGATCATGCGGAATCACAGAGGCAGGAGGAATCGCAGGCAACCTTTTATGATGAATGAAGCTATTCCAATCCCTCCTCGCCTCCTCCTTTTCGCTTCCCTCTCATCTCTGCTGACATACCTTGTACCTACACGGCCAATCATAGTATAGAACACAGTGCAATCATCTTAGAAAAGCAATTCACTCCTTCCTGCACCTGCACTTTTGGTGTCAGGATCGTAATTTGTAAACCACAGAGAAAAACTTCAGACCCCCGTCCAGAGGCCTGCTATTTAAGATCAGTAAACACCAGCCCGATGACGCCGTCGCTTCCCGCAATATTGCGAGTCCACCTCTCCCCTTTCTCCTTCAGCTCTCTCTAGGTCTTTGGATGAGAAGAGGAGGTGGAAAAAAAATGTTTCAAGCGAAATCTATAATCGAGATCCCTCATCCGACTCCCCCCCGGTGTGGCCAATTGGTATTCTGCAGGATCTTCCGGCCCCCTATGGTGTTCCCAATCTCCAACTAGGAAGGAAAGAATAGAGAGCTACTAAGCCCCTGGATGGAGAATGCCTAGCTGTGGATTAATGGGTAGAAGAACAAATGAAGTCCAGGAGAGGGTTTATATCTATCAATATAAAGTAGCAGATTAGGCATAGAGATGGCTGTGTCTCTCTATTTTCATTTGTCAAACTGTTTGGCCACATTACTCCATCGACAGAACCAACATCGCATGGCGAAATTAGAATGGGATCAATGGACAGAGGGGGAGCACGGCATGTTCTGCATCTAAAAATACAGACACAAGGTTCTTGTTCTTAAGCGTATATTAGGTGCGCTGCATGTTGTTGTGATGTGGCACTCTGCAGGAGGACAGACAACAAAGCTAACATAAACAATCCTTAATTTTCTCAGGTATATATTAAACACAGCCTTTGTTTGGTAGAGTTTTATATTAATTACACATTTTGTTTTTGTTATGTATTCAGTTGCATTGACCCAAAGATCTTTGGGGTATTGTAGATTAACAACAGCACATCACATACAAAGTTTGCTAATTAAGATAAATATCATGCGGTTAACATAATTTTTTTTACTCAACAGAATTCCGCTTCATTTTCCTGTCACTGCACAACATATGTCTCGCCTACATCAACTTAGCAAACAAGGCTGAGCAGTGTGTGTACAGTTCGTGAATCAACGATGTATAATTAAGCAGGAAAAAAAAAAGAAATACTGCACTATAATTCTCTCTCTCTCTCTCTCTCTCTGTAAAATAAAAAAAGAAACTAAGGATTTTATTTGCTGACCATTCATCCAATTCAACCTTGGCTGGGATCAGCTCATAAAACCTGTATTTAGAGGAGCCAAAAGCAAGTATAATCATAGCTAAAATGAAGGAGAAGTGAACATATAATTCTACTCCATCTCTGACCTGCAGAAAAGGAAACTGTTTTTTTTTCTTTACTTGAAGGGAAAATGATTTGGCAAAATATCATCATGCTTTCTCTGCCTTCATAGTTCCTTATATTCATGGCTCCAAGCCTTGAAAATGTTTTTTTTTCCTTTCCTCTTTTTTTAACCTTTCAGGTGCTTTGAGAAGCTTCAACCTCTGTGCCCGTCTCAGACAACCTTGGTCGATCCTGTAATGAATTTAGCCGCCAGCAATAACGGTGCCAATCAATAGCAATCCGTGGTATGTCATTGACAGGTTAGACACTGTAATGTTTGGCCATGGCAGCTAGTCAAAGGAATCAAAGGAAGTCCAGCAGTTCTTATTCAGCACTTCAGACAAGTGTGCACACGCTGGCAACCTCGCTCCCAGCTGACATCTACAATAACATAGAAATATCAATACAAATATAATTCATCGATCATCCACAAATAGGCTCCTTAATGCCATATATGATGGCAAAATCACACCCGTGACCTACATCATTTTGAGCATTTACACAACCAGTTCCACTGCGAGCAGGTCTCCACATATCCTTGGAAAAAAAGAGTTTTACTCAATATGGCCTCCAAAAAGTTAATGCTAAAGGTACAAAGTCTCCGGTGGACCAGGCGGTTAACTATCAAAGACGGCTTACCCTTTGATCCCAGAAGCCACTGAGTGGCTTTGCTTCATCTGTGATGTGAACAGATTGTAATCAAACTTTGTTTGCTTACTTACAACATTTGCTTCTTGCAAAAAAAAACACACCAAGAACAGGAGGCCACTTGGTTTGATTAAGTGGAGTTTTCAAGACACCACCTCCTTCTGGTGCAGCACATTCTCTTCAGTTTATGCTAAGAGCCCTCCATCAGTTCAACAAATTCAGTCAAATAATTTTGACTTGTGCCAATAAAACAGGGAAAATCTTACTTTAATATTGGTTTAAAATTTGTTTCATTAATCTACTACTGATGTTTAATTTAATTGTTTGTAATTCCTGCAGTAGGCAACATGTGAAAGTATCAACAACTTTCCAGAGCCATATGGAAAAAGTCTGTGCTGCTTTTTCCAAGTTTTTTTCCCCCTCTTTCCCCCTTTTTTTTTTTTTTTTAACTTTTCAAGCCCCGAGTGATATATTAGCTTGTCGCTGTAGCTAAATTTGTTGTTGACAGTCCATAGCCTACAGTCAACACCCAAACGTCTGGTTACCTGCTTGATTTGTCTCTGTTGTCATGAAAGAAGATCTGAATGAACACCCTATCATAAAGCATTTAGACCTGTGAAGCCTCCAGTGACTTTGAGTTTTTTCTTTTTTTCTCGGCCAAAACATCAGCGGTCTGACAAAGGCTGAAAAGCTCTGCGCCGAACAATAGTGAATATAACTCCTCCACATGCTCCCTGCTCAGTCCCTCCATAACAAAGCCATCAGACACATTTGCAAGGTTGGTTATGTCATGTTCCTTTTACAAAGCAATAACCTCCAGCCAGGGGACTCTAAGGGATTGGAATTTTAGTTCCCTTCGTCATTTGTATGTGTCGAGGTGCCCGCTGTGGCAAATTGCAATTCCACATCCCATAAGGTCAGCCCTCGCACTTCCTCCTTGTTTCTCTTTCTTTGGGCGGAAAATGACACTCAATAAGGGCAGACTGGTAGAATGTAAAAGGAGGGCCCTAATCCCCTCAGGAAGTTTAACTCACAAAGATCCGCTATTAGGTTTGGGTCTCAAAACTCTTCACAGGGAGCCTATATTCAAATGGCCAGAAAGCAGCAGGACACAGAGATCACGTGTGCAACAAAAGAAAGAAATGTACATGGTTTGTAATACACATAAAAAAATAGACTTACCATTATTGCTTTGAAAATATCGGTAGAAGTAAGAGGGAAGCTCACACAATATAAAGTACTGCATAGATATTATCATACACCGTTACGACTCTACAGATTGAAGTTGTTAAATAACAACTGTTGGAAATGCACAGCTGAAATAGGAACTTTCCCACGGCTGAATATGGGAATGTAGTTTGGTCAGACCACTGGCTCAGAAATCCCTTGAAGTCCAGAATTGTGTTTATTGGAGGATCGGTTGCAAATACCAAATGTATCCAAGACTGCATTGTCTGTTATTATTGTAGGTCTAATAGCTGTCGAGTTATTCTGAGACACTGGAAGATGACAAAGGCCCTGGAAAATGAAAGAAGGGGTTAATGCAATGGTGGAAATGGCATCTAATGTATAGTAGAATGAATGGTGATCAGGAGGAAGGAGTATCTCCTTGGGAGCGGTTAGGGACTCTTATCAAAATGGAGGATAAGCCTACGTAATTATGAAGTTGTTTTGTTTGTTAGTTTGTTTTCTTATTTCCTGTCTAGACTTGCGTGTTATTTTTTCTTTTGTACTGGAGTCTACCTTCATATTATAGAAAGAAGCATGCCTTGTATTCTTGTACGCCAGGAAAATAATACATGTATGCCATGTACTGAGCCTTTCAAACCAATAAAGACTTGAATAAGTAAAAAATATCTCTCTAATTAGCTTAGTATCTACCATGTACACGTGTGTGTGTGTGTGTGTGTGTGTGTGTGTGTGTGTGTGTGTAAAAGAAACTGTATATTGCTGACATAGGAGTCATGTATGAACTAAACTACTTAATTACTGTTTCAGAATAGTTAACTTCTCCTCACTTCTACTTTAAAACTATCACTCACGTACTTGTGATTAAATCATTTAAAGAATTCAAGCATCAAAACAAGAAACCTGCCAAATCTTCCTAAATTATACTCGTCATTAAAGCAAATTGCTCCAAATTGAATAAACGGTGACAATTGTTATGGCAGAGATAACGTTTAAAAAATGCTTTGTGTCTCTTTTTTTGTTCATATGTGTGGTGCTAAAAAGTTATTTTTAGATGCAGCTGATAAGGTAATCATCGTGTCAGAATCAACAGCTAAGTACATTATAAACCTGAGTATCTAGCGCATGCAGGCATGTGTGCCCGAACGCGTCAAACAAGTCTTGCCAGCCATGAACAGAGTGAAAGATGAAGCATAATAGAGTGCTATTTTGATTTTGACCATCTCCAGTCAGAAACTCTATACTGAGTCATTCAGCCAAAAGGTCAAAACCGTCCCAAATCAGGTCATTTGGCTTGTTCTCCTTTCTCTTATCACTTTATCCCCGGTCTGCTTTCATTTCTTCTTTTCAATTTCACTCTTCTGTTTTTTGTCCCTTCTTTCACTTTTTCTCTTTGTTTCTCTCACTCACTTTCTGCCTCTCTCTCCTGGTTGGGGAGGCATGAATGCGGGTGGCAGATGGCTGGGATGTTTCACGTCTCAGAGGGATCGTGCTCGTCTCATTCCCCCCTCCTCTCTCGCTGCCAGGAGGTCAGCAAGGTGGGCTGAAGAGTAATTGGCAACTGGCAGGGAGAGAGCTGACACAAGGGCTGTTGAGGGCAGCATTAATTGACAATTGTAAATAACAAATGGAGCTGATGATTCAAATTACCTGTCCACACGATCCCCCCCATTAATTGTGTCCTGAAACGTGACCCAACATAACAAATGATTTTTAAAAATTTCTCCAGGCTAATGCCAGGAGTTTGCAGCCGGAGGGGGGGAGAGAGTGCCACAGAGAGGGAGAGCAAAGTGTGCACGGGCATGAGCGGCAGAGAGCAAGAGCGAGAGAGAGAGAAACACATCAAGGAACAGATTGTTAATATCAGCCGTTTCATCTGGCCGATTGTGAAATAAATGGCAATGGGGCTTGCAGTAACATGGTGCGACACGCCGCGGCGTCTAATGGGACGAGCAGCTCTCCACCAGCAGGGACCTAATGAAGTGCGACATCGTTTTTCACCCCGCGACCACGACAATGTCAAGGTGCTGCAACATGCCATTTGTGAAACGATGGTGGCAGGACATCACCTGCTCAGCTGATGGCGCGTGCGGACCAGCCAGGCATCAAACCTCCCAAACAACACTTGGATGACTTTGGAAAATCAGGCATCAATATCATCAATCGACCTTCTGTTGACCATGAAAAAGACACCCCCATCCGCCTCTTCCCCCCATGTTGTTTGGCCACACACCCACAGGACAACACAACTCAGATGGGAGACACAGGAGGCGACCTTGTCGAACATAGTGCACTGGGACATGTTTCTATTATTACAGGTCTGGAGGCAGTCATGCGCCAGAACACAAAGCATGTTTTACGGGGAGGGCTTTTGACTGATGATGGGGGGAAAGTTGCAGAAAGGCTGCAGTGGCATTTGATTTACTGGCTTCTCGCTGCACTGTAATGAGGAGTAATTCTGTCTTGACACCCCTACGTCTCCCTTCCCTTCCTTTCCTCTTTCCCTCCATTCTTATCTCTCTCCCGCTTTACCTTTGCCTGTGGCAGCCCCCCTCCTTTAGTGTGGTTTGTCACAGTTTTAAGACTTAGCCTCAGCTTGCTCCTGAGTTTTAGTGCTCCTTCCGCAGGCAAGAAAAATCTGACATGTGTCTTATTAACCAAAAGGATTCTGCATGTATCTTCATTAACTGGCTATTAAGAAGAAGACATGAAAATATGAAAAAGTGACTTCCTCTAACCAATATCCGCCAGGGAGATTAAAGATAACTAAGATGATTTATATTTCAGGGAAGATGTGATGTTATTTAGTGCGAGTTCAGAGGCCAAGCAAATCATGTGCTGGAATGAACAGTTTACTTTCTTAAGTTGTTGGTCCCCCCTGTTAGGCTGAGCGATATTGAAATTCCCCCACTTATGATATATCAGTAAAAACAACTACATATGATATGATCATCCCGAAAACAAAGCTGCACACTGTACCATCATGACACGCAGGCCAAAGTTTTTTTAAACCCACACCAGCCCGGCCCATTTTGAGAGCCAGTCTGCCCCGCCTGACCTGAAACATATGCTTTGATAAATGACCCGAACTAGACCTGCAAACAGAGTCTGAAAGTTTCTAGTAATGATCATCACCACCATAACAACCTACATGCTGCTGGCTGTATTGTACGCCATTTCCAGTAAATACCACAATATAAAATGTGTGTTTTCTGTCGTAAAAAGTTCAAATGTAGGGGAGAATAAGTAGCATACCCATCTTTTAAGTGGTTACAGCTGAAGTATGATCTCACACACAGCTGATATCCTATGTGATTGTTTGAGTGCAAAGCTGATAGGTATAGTGGTTTTACAGAAGTGCATATTTAACAGATTTAGTATGGACAGAGACGTTCTTGCTTGCAGTAAGGACATTGTGTAAGGCCTATATATATGCAGAGGGAGATTAAAATATGTCCGAGTTCAACAGATTTTCCTGGTCAAAAGTCATTGCATTGATGTCATTGCATTGCTGTGCGACAGAGAGCGAGGTAGAGAGGGTGGAAGTTGGATTATTGCACACTGTTTCTGTTAGTTATTAATAACGTAATCAGAATGCTGCTTTGTCCCTTTATGACCAGCCTGCCAGAAACCCACAAAAAAAATGTCTACAGGTCTTTAAAAAGTCTTAAAATATCTTAAATTTGAATTTCTGAGGTCACAACTACTAAAAAAACTTTTATTCTAATTTCATTTATCAATTTTTGAATTTATTTTTGTGAAAATAAGTGAAGCCTTTCTCCGTGAAAGTCCACATTTCCAATGTCACAATTCTTTAACAAACTATAATACTGTCATTTTACTTCATACTTGCACTTACCTGTCGGCAAAATGTAGCTTGACTTAACTCACTCTAATATCCATAGTCCTACATACTGTAACACTTACATCTGCACAAGACCACATATATACTACTTGTCTGCAATGCTTACCTGCGATGCTGAAATAAGTTAAACATGATCTGTCCAAAAATTTGTCCTAAATTTGATTAAAAAGTGTCTTGAACGCATCTTAAAAAGCATTAACTTGGACTGTCTGATACCTGTGGATACCCTGAGTAACCTTAAATTGCCGGTTAAAAAGTCGTCTTAGTAGAGAGGAGAGATGCATACTGGTACGCGTTATGTAATGCAATTTGACTTTATATCCATATAGACGATGCTGTCTTATACCTTGCTTGAAAGTATATCGAATTATCGTACAGTTATATCGCCCAGCCATAGGTGCCTGGCTGCACTCTTTTGTTTCATAAGGACAGTAAGGGTAAGAACAGGCCAAAACAAATGAGTGACTTCTCAAACTGTTGAGTGTGACACACTTTACAGCGCCATTGACCTGTTGTTACCATAACAACTCTCAACAATTTTCTTTTCCATTTCCTTTTCTGCGGGTCAAATGATTACAGCAAACCGTTTCCTGTCCTTCCTATTCTTTCTATATGTCCGGGTGAAGCACAGAGACAGACTAAATACAGCACAAAATTCACAACAGGCATTGTATAGCTGAATATTGCTTTGTCATTGTGGACGTTTGATGACCATCGTCGTGGCCACCCAGTCTTCACCGGTTTGAATGATAGTCTTTTTATATTGCCTGTACATATTCCAGCAGAGCGAGAGATTTGCCTTTCTTTTAACCACCTATTGAATTGCTTTGTGACTCACATTGGGCACAGTTCTCCGAGGTCAGGTTGCGAATGCGGCGTCTGAAAGCCACGGCCTTTACCTTCTTCGAATCTGCACAACAGAATGACTGTTCTTCCACAGGGATGAATAAGTAGGTGTTGAGAAAACACATTTCAAGCAGCTATTCATGCACCCTGATGATCATGAGGTATTTTCAAGGCGGAATGTACTCAAAGAAATGTTGTGAAACTGTCTACAGTATGTAGACCTACATACAGCTCCAAGGACTAAATACTGGTGTGGTGTGCATAGACCAAGTTGGTAAACAGGAAAGGAAAGACACAGACAAAGACATAACCACATCTATTAACAGTGACCATATAATAGAGGGCCATGCTTATATCTGTCAGGTAAGATCAGCCGTCTGTCTGATAAACAAAGTTAATCAGAGAAGGCTCAAAGGGTGTGAGGGTTCAAAGGGAACGCACAGAAAATGTGTTGTATGCGATTAATGAAGAGAACTGCATCAGAGTTTCAAAGCTTTGCTGCTGTTGTTTTTTCTCCTTCATATCGGTTTGCTTTCCCACTAGAGTGGAGGAGTCAACTGTAATTTCTCTCCTCCAGATAAATTCGAAATGGAAACAGACGTAACTCTCTCTCTCTCCCTCCCAGCCCGTCTCTTTTGCACTCTTTCTCTTCCGCTCTCTCCCTTATTCCAACTCTTAATTAGCCAATGCAAAAGCAAACAAGCCACTCTGTTCAATGCATCTACTCGAGGATGGCCATTTAAAGACTACATTTCCCAAAGCTTTTGTAGAAGTGACTTTAACAAAATTGCCCTCCTTCCATGTCTGTGTTCACTTTAATTTAATACCTGCACACACCCACCCATTATCTTTATAGCACGGCCCAACGCGGGCTGAGAAAACCTGTGACCATTCTGTGCTCATTAAAACTTCACACTGGTCCGTGACTGGGTATCAGGGTTACTTCACTCTGACAATAAAGCCGCTGTGTTTAATTCATCCCACACTTGAATGTTTTCATCGGCTTAAGTATCGGAAGCCATTGTAAAGTGGTGCATGCTCAAATTACAAGCTCTGTTTCACCACTTACAAAAGAGCAGTCAGTGTGACTTTTTGTATAAATATTTTCATGTTACGTATAAATTTAAATGTTGAATCTGGATATCCTCAAAGTTGAAATTGAATCGACACTCTAAATGTAAATTTAACATGTAATCCTAAAATCCAAACATTAAATATAAAGTCCAACTCTAAAGCTAAATATCACATAATAAATCTGCATGTGAAATTCTCCTTATAAAGTTAAATTTGAAATGTTTATCTTTGATTTCCCCTCATTGATGCTACTCTCCTGTCTATATGAAGCAGGAGCCATTAGCCTGTTAGATGAACAGAGCCAGGCTACCACCACATGGTACCACTACTGTGGGATAAGTTCAAAGTCCAATCGCAAGAGGGTGAGTGTCCATGCGCCATCCAATAAAGGCGCGCGCTGGCCACCTGGCACTCAATATGCTGCTGCAGTGGTTTGTTTTCCAGTGACATTTCAGGTATTAGTTGAGCTATTGAGTATCTTTAAGCAGTGAAAGTTATTATTTATTTATTTTTACTTGTAGGCTAGATTTGTTTATATATGCTACAGTGATTTGTTTTCCACAGAACTCTACGGTGCGAGCATTTTACTCGCATTTGTGACTAAAAATAGTTTTATGCGAGCAAAAGAAATCATTCAGGAGCACGCTGTGTGAGTACAGATTTCAAACAGCAGCAGAAACAAAAGGTGAATCCTGTCGGTTTGGGTTGAACAGGGGTCACAGACAGGAATACGGCAGAGCACTATGACCACCGCAAGATAACGTTTACCGGTGACCGAAAAGCCCGGCTCCAGGTCCAATAATTTCCTCTTCGTTGGTGTCATGACTGCCCAGAAGTACCTGGACAGACGAGCCGTGGTGGCACACAAGTATGTGACGTGTCAGAGGGGAAACGAGCCGTTCACATTTCTGTCTTTGTGGCAGGTAACGGCCCACAAACCTCACTGCACTTTAGGGACTGTTCTTTACTTATGAAGGGAGTGTTCTTTACTTATCAGGGGAGGAGGGTGGCTGGTTGATTTTTATTTTATTGATTTATTTTATTTTGATCCCCCCTATGTTAATCACTTATTGATGCTGTTTTTGAAGTATGAATAAGTCAGTAAGTAATTTATTCCATTGAAATATCATTGATGTATTATAGAAAAGTGATTTTCTATAATATAAATATATTTATAAATGACAAAAGGCACATCTGCCTCATTTTTGCTGTGGTATCATGATACTACTCAGAACCGTGATACTTTCACTGGTATCGTACCGTGGGTCCCAATTTTGGTACCGTGACAATACTTATGTGCATATTACGTTATTCCATGTGATAATGCAGTTGGTTATGCAGGGTTTAGAAGTGTAGGCCAAATTGTGGGTGCTTTCACACCTGTCCTGTTTGGTTCGTTTCAATCAAACTCAAGTTGGTTTGCCCCCTAAGTGCGGTTCGTTTGGGAAGGTGTGAACACAGCAATCGCACTCGGGTGCGCACCGAAACAACAAGACCGAGACCTTCTTGAAGAGGTGGTCTCGGTGTGGTTACAAACGACCTCTGGTGCGGTTCGTTTGTGGTGTTCAGACCTCGATCTGAACCAACTGCAGTCGCATTTCACATTGTTTGGGTTAAACATGAGCATGTTACAGTCCTGGAGGATTATTAACGTGCGCCTCCTCCTCACAAAATACTTTGTATGATGTATATTTTTTGTACAATGACCATAAAGGCTTTCTATTCTATTTGGAAATTTGTTAACGTGGTGAGATAGCTTCATCAGCAACAAACTCCACCCACACTATCATACCAGTTGGTAAGGAGGGTGTCAGCTACTCAGATGCAAAATATGTCTGTTAGCAAACTAACACTGATGTAACTTAAATCTTGTGTTATCTACAGTGGCCTGGACGTGACCCTTGCACTAGGTCGGACTAGAGCTTTTTGTGTTTTTAAACTTTCAAAATGTTTTCAAAGTATTTTCCATGTCACAGAACTCTCTGAGAGTGAATCTTTTGTTTTGGATGTTATTATACTGTTGGTGATGTGGTGGTGTGTTTGTTGTGGGGCTCTGCACACATCTGACACCTGCCCGCCTGCCTGCTCTCAGCCTCAGCTCTCTGAAGCTCTGTGTGCTGTCTTTGCCTGGCAAGGCAGTGGTGTTGGCGTCATGAATGTCCTTGGTGACTGCGGGTAGACTGTGACCTTTTTTTAGGTTCATGGAAGGTATTGGAATTCATCGGTATGTAGGATATTACTTCAGACATTCCTCGCAACATCTCACGACTAGCTGGTCTGACCAGCTAGAAGCCGGCGGGTGCCTTTGGTGGTCAAATAGCCTTCTAAATAAAGCAGTGTTGCCAGGTCGGAAAATGTCATTATCACTCAGAAAAGAAGATAAAAAAAAAACCAAAACAAAACAATAAAACCATGTGCACTTTAATAAACCAGGTCAAAATGTTATCAACCCAGTTATCTTCAGCATACGGTGTCAACCAATTAGAGGCCACCAGGAAAATCTAAATGCACACAAAAACTGTAGGCAACACGTTATCATTAGTCATTTTATGTTTCTTTAATAATGCATGATTGATGGGAAAGTAACTGAAATTCATACACACAAAAATAACAAAAACAAAGTTTGATTAAAATCTGTATTCCACAGTTTAATTGCAGGAGGGGCAGCAGCCCAGCGCCCTTAATGGACCACACACGCTACATGC
Source organism: Epinephelus lanceolatus (assembly GCF_041903045.1). NCBI lineage: Eukaryota > Metazoa > Chordata > Actinopteri > Perciformes > Serranidae > Epinephelus > Epinephelus lanceolatus. Next base: position 26,723,814 of record NC_135740.1, on the reverse strand, counting down.
ATTAACAGTAAACAACAACTAACAAAAATTTACGTTTTTTAGGGGGTCAAATCTCAAAAGACGAGAGGAAAACTGAGGAAATGGAGTCTGCAGTCAGTAAATAGTAACCATGAATAATTGAATGGAAGTAATATACAGTATTAATGAACACTCATAGAACTGTCCCCGTTTTTTTTCCTTTTGTTTGAGGAGTCTTTTGTAAACCCAAAAAGTGTCTCCCAGAGGCCACTTTCTCATTTCTCTGACTGAAGGTGAAGCAGATCGTACACTTCATGGATTTGGGTCTCAAGATAAAGGCAGTGTGCAGTCTGGCTATTTCAGCACAATCCTTTCCCCCCACAGGTGGATCAGATCCCTGCGGCACAACCCTAACCCCTTCTCACCCAGATGATAAATATTTCAGGAAGAGAAATCAGTGGATATACGGGGAGCTGTAAAGCCGCTCTGTATGACTTAGGAGACTCAAGTTCACATTACAGGGATGGGAGGGAAAAACTCTCAGGAGAGATTATCACTCGAATATGGTTTGTACGGTTAGCTGCGCGCTCGCACACACGAACTCAAGACAATCCAGAAATCGAAAAGATGTGGACCCACACTGCTAAAATACAATTAAAATCTTTATTTGCGTCATGCTTTAAAAGCTCCTTTGAAAGTGATATCAAAGTGATTTTTACACTCATCAATTATACAAGAATTAACAAAGTGAAGATTGGGAATTAATCATTAAAAATTCTCTTTCTCGTATAGCTATTGTTGATGCACACACCACATAATGCTAATGGATTCATGGATAAAGAGAAGGAGGCTTGATCCAAAGTGATCACAGGAATAAGGATATGCTATAATCCTCTACATGTTTCACTTAATTCCACTATAAGAATATGTCAGACATGTGACAACCCAACAGCCCCGAGCACACGGCTATACATCGATATAATTTAATGGTTCTATATATGATTCACCCAGCTTCTCTTTACGGTCATTAAACAGGTTGCACATGCAGGTCGCCGGAGCTTTTCTCTCTGTCACTCTTTGCCATCCAGACAGCGCTGTTTTATTACAGTTACTAGAGCGCGAGCTAAAGGACAGCTCGGGGAACATTCCATCCACCTTGTGCCTCTGTTGCTTGGTTCATGTGGAGCAGGTGAAGGTCAGTCTGAAGCTGAGGGGATATCAAAGCCACTGTGTCTGTTAGACCTCTCTGTCACTTTATGTTCCCTTTCAGTAAAGTCTCCCTCTCTCTCTTTACTTCTTTATACCCAGGCTTTCTCTCTGACCTCGCTATCCTCCTCCCCCCCCTTCCCCTCTCTTTCTCCGTCTCTTCCTCGCTCTTGGTATGCCCGCCAACTTCCCCCTTGCTATCTTTTTTAGCTCTTCCTTCCTCTTTGTGTGCGTTTCTGATTCAACATAGCCTCGATACAAGTCACTTTCTCTTCCCTGTGGCACAGTCGGTTGAAGTGCTGACTCCAGATCTTCACATTCAATGAGTCCCATGCAGCCTGCACATCTGCAAAGCCTTCACTACACAGTAAAGCAAACATCACTTGTACCAGGGGAGGGATAGTCGTATGTTTAACTGGCGGTGATATCACTGGTGGCAGGGTACTGTAGCATGATCAGTCTCTATGATCAGTCTCTGAACATTGCTCCTAAAGGCGCGGGTCAAAAAAATGATGAAAAGAAGGGGAAGTATTTCCTATATGTAATGGTGTGTCTACTGTCTTGCAGTTAGCCGAGGAAATGTGCATCATTCAAACTTAAAGAAGAGGAGTGCAACAGTATATGGCAAGGTTGTAGCAATAGAGTCAACACTTACCATAAGCAAGTGCAGCTATACAGTATACAAATATGCAATTAATGAAAGCTTCTGCTTTTTAGCCTACATATGTTTCACATGCAGCACCACATAAGTGATTAACACTATACTCAGACTTCACTTGGTCTATCTGACAAATAGACCCTAATGAAGTCATTACTAAAACAAAAGTTAACATTTTCCCTGCTAGAGTATTGTTTTTAAGTTGCCAGCCACCACCAGCATTTTTGATCATGTTCACTAATCTTTCAAGACCCACAGAATAATTTGTACTATGAATATGTAAACAGTATCAAACTAAAGAAGAGGCCTTCTGTTTTTAAACACAACATTTTATTGTATCTTATTCCATTCCTTTTTTTTATCAACACTGGAATATGTGCATTTTCATTAAAAAAAACCCTCTTTCAGATAAAAAAGTTTTTGTCAAAGTACAAAGTTTCAAGTACAAAATCAATTTTACATTTACTTTTTTTCTCATTTCCATACGTCAATTTGAATTGTATTAATGAAAAATAATAATAATAATGAAAATAAATATTCTGTGTGAGGTACAGGGGAACGTGTTGCCACATTCAATGATCGTTCAGTGTTCTGTTGTATCCCTCTCCTCCGTGGTCGTCTTGGAGATCCCATTTTATCCCACCATTGTTTGCTTCTCTGTCCAAATTGGATTCAGAATGTTGATCAAAACAGAAATTGTCGGAGTCTGAGATCATCAGTATCTCCACGGCTTGGGCAACCGTACACTTTTCTGTCGGTGCGGTTTATAAGCTGCTACTTTAATCAAAATCGTCTTCCAGTTTCCAGCGGATCTTCTTAGTCGTTTGTTTTCGGACATGGCAGTGCTGTTCTATTTCACACGATGTGTAACAGCGCCCCCTATCTTATAACAGTGAAAACACGAATTGCTGAAATATCTCGTCAGTGGCGGGGAAGCATTCCGTCATAAATGACGGAAATTTTTTTCAGTGGCAGGGATAGTGTTAAAGATGTGTGCTAGCATCATTGTTGGTTGCTGGGTGAATGTGTGGCTAATTAACTGCAACTTAGTAACTTAGCCATGGTAGTAGGGCTAGGCAGTATGGCCTAAAATCAATTTAACGGTATTATTTTGGAGGGATGCGGTGACGGTATGATATCGCGGTATCATCTCTTTTTTTTTTACACCTTAAATAAAACAATTTAAAAAGCCTTACAAGTCTAGGATGGAAACTATTTATAGTCAGAAGTAAAACGGTTACTAATCCATCTGTTATTGTGTATAAAACGTTATATAGTATGTATAAACGTTAGAGAGAAGAGGGAGGGCCGACGGCTCCCGGGCTGCCTTCTCCCGCGGGCCTAGGTTTGGGGTGGTCGGCCAGGCAACCTCCATCACGTAGCGAGGGAGGTGCATGAGGCAGGCAGGCCGGCCGGCGGTATGCGGTATGTTACAGTCACCGCGAATACCGCCCAGCCCTACATATTAGCTAACATCAGTGATGGTTGATTGATCAGCGCTTGCAAAACGGCCTGTTTTCACCAAAAACATTTGTCTCCACTCTGTGCAATTACTGACACTTTGTAGCAAAAATATTATGTATTAAAGCTGTATTTAACGAGACCGTGTGCTTCATTGTCATTTGTGGCACGACAGTGATGCAGTCAGGACGTCCGTACGCCTCACTGTCGTGCCACAAATGACGTTAAAAATAAACCCAACTTTTTGTGACTGTTGTCTCTGTTTTCATGGAAAAACATCGGGTCTGACTAATAACTGGAAAATACGTTGGTAGACTCCTATACATAATGAAACCTAGTTCACTACTCCAGCAAGTGGGTCGTGCCATAGTATCAACCTAGCAACAGACCAGTTTTCTAGTCCCTGTTGAGTCCGCCAGCCAACATGAGCTTAATACTTTCGAGAGGTCCATATATAAGCACAAAACTGCTTTGCTAGCTCAATCTTGTTACAACTAAGATATCTGCTGGAAAAGATCATTTTCCATAAACAGATTAACTTCTACATCCACAAATTTAATATGTATTTTTAAGCTAGTAGCACCGTGTCACCGGCACAGCCGATGGAGGACACCAGAGGATGCCAGATGGTTCCAATCACTCAGGAGCATTCTAAAGTCCAAAAGTCAAAATTAATTTAAAAAAGTGGATGTATTTATATCCAAAATCCACAATATGTTTCTATCTAACCAAACTTTCTGCTTCAATCCATATTTAATGGCATTCAGCCTGTCAAAAACAACTTCACTGCGGTCACACTCCAACTTGCTGAACTCCAGAGAGGCATGCACCTGCATTGACGTGAGGTCGAGTAGCAAACAGCACTATAAATATATGAATTAAAGAAGGTTGATTTTAATTTAATCTGATGAATCACTTAACCTTCACGAGTATGTTTGAGAATTTTATGCAAACGCAGTGGTTAAGTTCAAGTTCTGGAATTGTTTTATTTAAGTTAAATACTCTGTAAATGTTACTAAGATATCCTAATAACCTATTTTTAAGTGGCTTTTTGCTCATCAGCTTTTCAGGTCATTTGAAATAAAGAACATATATATAAGTTTAATAAATGTTGACTTCCAGTATGCTTACTTTTTACATATTAGCCTATATAATATTTTTAAGATTAAGAGTTTTTCTACAGATTTTAGCCTATATACATGAATACATACAGAGCATGTGTGTGTCCAGTATGTACCAAAGCGTCAGCAGCAACAGCCAACCATTCATTAAACTAAGTCTGTTGTATAGATCAGAATTAACAACAAAAAGATCCATTTTTGTTGCCCTCTGGTATTTGCTCCTGCAGTTACAAGGGTGCCATGGAAATAATTTGATGATCAATTACCAATCAGATTGCTTGGTCAGAACTGCTTGTATAATACTGCAATTACAGATCCGGCGTCAAATGAGGCATTAACATTAACATTACCTTCTCATGCATGTCCTGACTGAAGTGAAGTATTATTAGAACCAGAAGTAATAATAATAATAATGGCAATTTGTTAAGTTTATTTATGATTATGAATATGATTATTTTTTAATTTAGATTTCTATCAATATTAGGAGGCTGGGATGTGTCCCACATACACAACATATTACGATTACTGCTTGGGTAAATGAACACCCATGCTTACGCTGTTTTGCTAGCATAAAGGTAGCAAATGAATTCTGTTTGGATAATTGATACGAGATTAAAATAGAAATTCTTATTTTGTGCATTTTTTTTTTTTTTAAGTCGAAAAACCAAACAGACTTTGGTTGCTAGGAAAGCAAAAGGCAAAAGTGGTTCTAGGTTGAATCACTGTTGCATAGTATTACTTTAAGACTTTTGTAACCATCCAAGTTCACTAAGTGTGCCTTTTCATTTAACACAATGACCCGGGGCAGTGGTGGCAGGGAAAGAGTGGGTTCCACTCATACACACACCTGGCAGCTGTCTTCACAGCTACGTGTTTATACTGTTGGCTGCTGAGCATATCAACCGCAGCAGTTTGGCTTTAATGGTTTGCTCTGGGAAAGTAGTTTTTGAGGCTTTGAAGAGCACTTTCTTCCCAGCAGTTTTAGGGATTTGACTGGTGAGCAGTCAGCTGGTCACAAGATTTCACAAAATCATGACAAATTCACTTTCGGGCACATGGTTGGCTAAAATTGGACTGGTGTTCAAGCACCAGCAACCCTGCACATGCACACCTGTCTTGTAGATTTTCAAATAGCTGGCACAGCTCAACAGCTAATTTTCTTGCATTGTGAGATTGTTGTTCTCCTCAAGCGTAACACAATAAACACAGTTATACTGACAGATAACATGCACCCTCCTTATACATGTATTCAAGTGAAAGTACTCTAAATGTACCTGTGAGAATGGTTCTATCCTTTTATGCCTCATGTAACTACGAAATGTACTTTAACCACTTGTTGTAAGTCTTTGCAGTACAAGTAAACCCTATATAACTGAGGTATGTAAGGAATATGTTAGGAAGTAAAATAGTAATGAGTGTAGCCTGGCGCCTGTAATGATGAATCCAATTACCATATTTTATTTTCCATGCTTTTTAAAATTTGGTAATGTGGTAAACAGTCCATATCCATAACAAAAGAATGTCCTGAGAGAAAACGGATGTCCTTGTGCGGGAGGTTCATAATCGCCACAAGCGAATAAACAGTACCCTAAATTAAATTGGCATGGGAGGAGAAAACATATGTTGCTCCGGTCCTGGGAGAACTGTTGCCCAATGGAAGAAATAGCTCAATGACATTGGGCAAAGAGCCAAACCGAATCACCATCGGGCCGCACAGACGATGGCTGCAGGAGGGGCCATTCGCCAGCCAATCCCCGCCATAAATCACCAATCAGTGTATAATGGAGGGCTTTAACGATAGACTCACATTTTTTCAAGTCTGTCTTACAAACAAAAGATTTAAATAGGTTTTGCCTGCTGCTATCATTCCTCCTGTTCTCACTGGCCAATAAAAGATCCTTTAATAATGCAAATCTAGTGGAAGTGATGTGGGACAAAATCGCCATTCCCAGTCTTTTTGTCACAGCCCCTCCACTATAGCTCAGAAGGAATTTCATACTAAACATTAACTTTAAAAGATTTCAACTTGATTTGATTAAATTTGCTCTCATAAACATGCACAGCTCTTTGCTGCTGCATTTAGCGCAGTGTTTGGAGTAATGCCTTATGCGTTACTGTAATGTACTTTTAGCGGTAACTACACACAAAGCTAATTACGTTCTCATATTTGAATAACTAATTTAAATAGACATGTTACTTGTTACTTTTGTCTTGGTCGTAGCACACAAATGCAGCCGAAACCCAAGATTTTTTTGGTTATGATTTAATGTCACATGATCTTTCCCTCTGTCATATACATAGATAAGGGAAGTGAAGGTGGAAGGTGGACTATTGCACACAGTTAAGTTATTAATAACTATTGTTACTTGAAACGCAAGGGACCAGCGGGTAGACTGGCGCATTAAAGGTCACCTGACCTAATGGCAGTGCAATAAATGGCATCAATCAATCAGTCAATCAGTCAGTCAGTCAGGGTTAGACTGTCTCTGCAATTTGAGATTGCTCTCCTGGAAATCTGAACATTATTTCTCCCTCCTTGAGATCACGGACTAAAATATAGTGAGTTGTAGTCTATGTGCAGGATTTGAATTACTGTTAAGGTTACAAAGGATAAACAAAAATGTGTTTATTTCTTTGAGACAACTTTTATTTGATTAAGCCTATCATGATAAGGAATTACTGTCAATTTACTGAGACACTTGTTATTTCATTTCACTCTGCCAAGTGTATTAAAAACTGACTTGTGCTGCTTGATTTGAAGGCCTCTGGAGGCTACAATAAATAGGCCTTTCAAATCATATCCTTGGGGTTTTATTGTTCCACGTCTTCTTTTCATCATAGTGATAATGGGTACAAGCATAGATAAAATATGACAGTTGTGTCCCACTTTGTGTCACAGCAACACAAAAATAAAACAGTGTGCATTGCTAACAGAACTGAAGCAAATGTATAATTACTTTTATATGCAGTAATTTGTGAAGTAATTCAGTTACCTTTGAGAGAAGTAACTAGTAACTGTAGCTGTTTACTAGCTTTCAGTTCCTTGCACAACACTTATTGAGATTTAATGATGGTTCAACTTTCTCAACATGCAGCCCTGACTTACCGTGTGACCATGGCAACCACATGAACTACAGTGAAGGAAACAATACAGGAGCTGATTTACTGGTATCTGAGGTACCTGAGTGATGCACCTTTTCATCAGCAGAGCACTGACAGATCAATGAGGGCAGCTATCACTCGTTGTCTGACAGCATCTTAATTTAGACTTATGACATATCTTAGTTTCAGATAAACATTTAAATACATGTCCCCTAATGCCATCAGACACCTCAAACAGTGTTGGGATCGTTCCTTGAAAAGTGTGTTCTGTGATGTATTATTCATTACTTTTAAAAAGAGTAATGCATTACTTTATCACTCCCTGTAGAAATTTGTTACACTACTCGTTACATTACTTTTGTGTTACTCTGCAGCATTGCCTGAGATGCACTGTTATGTAATTTGCCATTTACTAACCCTAGCCCCTTTGTGATGGTCCGCCAAGCTGTCAGAGTAAGCATGGAGTCCACACTGTAACTAACTGCACTCCCTGAAGAAATATCATATTTTTAGAAAAATAAAATTGTGATTCCAGAGAGAAGCAGACAGCGGGGTCTACAGTCTGTGTTTGAAGGATATATCCAGGATGTCAAACTGACTCAGCAGCAACAGGTTCAAAAGACAAAGATAGTTAGAAGCTAAAGCCGAACTATAGGCTACAGATCACAGTGTAAAAGTGAACCACCACATCAATGCTGATCAGAACAGAACAGAAGCCAAACAACGTTCATCTGCACACACTGCGATGACACACAGCTGGTTGAATATGAGCAAAGTTTCCCTGCTTCCCTTCACTGGTTCCTGTACAGCAGGGTCAGCCCTTTTTTTCACTGTTATAATCATTAAAAAGCAAAAGCAGCATGTGTATATACATTCAGTAGGCTATATCTTTAGTAGCTAGCTAGCTAATCGTACACTTTAACAAGTTTTGTTTTGGAACAGGGATGAAACGTATATTTCCCTCCAACCTGTCCAGGTAACAAGTATTAATACACGACGTGCCCCAGGCACAACATTTAGCTAGAAATCCACAAAACCAGCATGAAATGAAGGAAGTCTATTGCGTGAGAGTCTATGGAGTTGAGCTGTGTTGTTTTCAGACCCTTGTTTTCATTTGCAAGTTAACAACAATACGTTGAACCTTCCGTATGCCCACATATCAGCAAAATACACAACGCTCAGGATAATCAAGATGGCACTGCAGTAGGCTCTAACTGCCTCAAAATGAAACTCTTACCAATTTATAAAAGAGATTGGCCTTTCTAACGCCACATGGTACAAATATAAAGTGCCTCAAAATAATATATCAATAGGCCTTAATAAAATACTATAAGAGACTAGCCTTCCTTACACCATTAGATGATGACAGACTTAAAGGGAAAACAAATGGCATATAAACCGATTTAACAGGCCAAAACAAACCTACTCGAGTCACTCGCTCACCAAACTATGGCTTTATAGCAGACTAGTCCAGCTTATTTGACATGTTTATCACTAAAACAGTGGTTATACCTCATACGGAGGAGATCCTGAAATTGTTTGTCAGACAACCTGTTCCCTCAGGAAAGACTGCTCAAGCTGAAGAGCCTCTCTGCAGGTGCACTGGACGGCGTTGCAGTTGTCGGCGTATCTGATTTTTTTCCCATCCACCCATTATGCAGATAATTGAAGAACTTAAGCAACCCAAGACACAACATCATTGCTAATTAGTAACTGTAATTTAATTACTGAATTTAGAACAGTGACCTGTTACATTGGTACATTACTGACAAATGAAATGTGGTTACACTAACTCCGTAAACCCGACACTGACCATTAAGTTCTCATATTTCCTGCTGCCAGGGTCATCTGATGCAATGACAGAAGACTACCTTTATGGTAATGAAAAAGTGAAGAGAATAATGCAGAGTAAATGCCTAAAAGCTGCCCAAGTTCTTACCATTTATATATATAAAAAAATAAAAGTAAAGAGTTCCTGATTGGTGATGGCACTTGTAAATCAAAATAAAGTTTTGGATGACAATCATTTGAACCATAGCAGCATGTGTGAATGCAGCTTACTTATCTTGCTTGATAGTATTATGAATAGATGTGAGGCAAGCTTTTAAGTGTAAACTTCAAAATTAGTCTTGCACATGACTGTGCTGTGGACTTTTGACCTGGGCAGAGCAGGTGGGTGATGCAGGAGCAAACCTGAGGATCTGAGACACCATACACTGACATCAGATCCCTGTATTGCTATATTTGGCACCATTCAACAAATACTCTTCTCAGATCATATGCAATGAACAAATTAGCTTATTTTACTCACTCCCTTTTGATCTGATTGATTGCTGGCTGCTATTAAGTATCCTCAGTTCTATTAACCACTGCTGAATGGGCTGAGTCGTTTATTCCCCGTGCTTGACTGCTTAACCGAAATAAACCTTGGGATAATTGCTATAGGAGTGGATGGGGGTGGCAAATTGAGGTTGTGCAGTGCCCTACAGCCTATTTATAGATGTTCAGCCAACTGCTTTATGAAATAGTGTGAGCTAGCGTGTGCAGTTGTGTGGATGCTAATGTGTAGGTGTGGGTGCTAATGTGTGGGTGTGGGTGGCAACTTGGAATATGTGGGGGTGATAATAGGTGTGTGCACATGTGCGAGTGCAATTGTGTTTGGACATTGTGTGTGCAGGTGTGTCTGTGTGCTGGATCAGATGTGCGTTTCTGTTTGCAGTGTTTATGAACATGTGAGTTGCGTATGTAACATGGACTCTACAAGGTCATATCTCTCAAAGGCATGCAAAGACTTCACTGCCTTTGTTCATCCGCAGGCTTTAATAAATGCTCATCCATTTAGCAGACATTCTCCATGTGTATCCTGAAAAGAGCTTATTAGCTGTGTCGTGACTGATCGAAAATGAAGGTTTTGTATCTTGGTAAAACTTTCACCTTTTTGCATCAGCCCATAACAGCATCTGTTTGTGCGGGTGAGGGATTGCACAGGTGTATTTGGGATTTCAAAATCAATATGTCATTTTACATTTGCGATGTCCAGTCAAAGGCTAATCTCGAATCATCAGAAAATCAAAGGCAGCAGCAGAAGTGGAATTCTTTCGTAAAAGCTTAATAGTTTATGAGCTAGACCAAGTTTCTTTCCTAAGTTATCAGCAAAGTTGTGCTTTATGAACACGACAATAAAACTTTTTCTGAATAACATCCATTTCAGATGCTCTTTCTCTGGCAGGAGAAAAAAAACTGTAGTAGCTGGCAGTTGACACAACTGGACTGTAACTTGACCGTCTTGACTCTGCGTGGTTGGGAACATTATGCAACCAAAGAAGTAGGTTATATGAACACACGTTCTAGTTTCTTAGTGTGACCCCCATGTGGCTGTGATGACAACCACCCACTCACACTTCACTTTTAGAAAACTCAACACTGACTGCACCTACACATACACATTAGTCTTAGCGTACACAGTCCACATCCTGAACTTTAAATTTCAGCTTTACTGCTACATTACAGGCTTTATCCTGTTTTGGTACTAGAACAGGATAAAGCCTGTAATTTCAGCTTTACTGCTACATTACAGGCTTTATTCTGTTCTAGTACCAAAACTAAACCCATGGACAATCAAGTGCTGCTTATTTAAAAAATGCTTTGTAGGTACTTTAATTCTTTTTCCGAATCAAAAAGGGAATGTGTTAGTGTCGACAATCATGAATGGTCCACTTGTTTTATCCCTTCCTGCTCTGCCATACTGAGCCAGTCTGGTAATAGTTAAGAGATTTCCATAAAGAAACAAACAATAATGTCCTAGACAAGAAGAGTTGAAAGCATGCATATAAATCACTCTAAATATGATGCGTTTTTCTAAAACAAATTCACTTTTCTGAAAAACTGTTTGTTTGTCTGGACCAGTCAGATGCTCTTTAAAGATTTGGATATGAAATAAGTAAAACGAACAAGACCAATCTACAGCCATGCTAGCTCTGTTGGGCTATATGCAGCGATAATTTGAACTGATTGCTAAAATCAGCATGCTAACGTAGTGACAACAACAATGTAACATGCTAACGTTTGGCAGGTAACGTCTACCATGATATCCAAGTTTAGCATGTTGCATACTATTTCTGGTTAAGTAACACCAAGCAGCAATCCCCAGGGCTGAAAAATGAAGCCAGTATGGAAGTGCAGAAAAACTGCAGTTCCTTAAATGGCCACTTGAGGCTGGCTCCAGGAGCAACTCTATCCTCATGGACCCCCATGTTAAAATTCCCAACTTTACAGCAGAAATAAACCTGTTTACAGCCTGGTACAAAAAACAGCTTTGGTCATCACAATTATACAGTGGTTGAATTTTCAGATAGTTCACCTGTTTACATTTTACTGAAGCCAAAAGTTGCGCATGTTTGAGGGCGGGGCTGCTTGTGTGACCCACTGCTGTGCGGCGTTGCTACAGTCTATTAGTCAGATCCACACCTCGCTCATCCAGAGCTCCAACACCTTGGCCAAATATCATCCCTTTTGGCTCCAACAATTTAAGGTGGCGACAGCTTAAATGCTGAACTCATGGTTTAAATCAACAGTCAAAAAAATTTTTTACCTCCTGATGGCGCCAGAGGAAAAGTCAGCACATCAGCAGTCATTAGTGTTAATCCTCTGGACAACATGGATGTCTCTATCAAATGTCATAACAATCCATCATCTAACTGTTAAGATAAATCAGCCTGGTTCAAAGTGGACCGTCCAATGGACATTGCCATCCCCCAAACCTTGAACATGGCTATTAGTCTAACCGATACAGGGTTTTCCCCAGAAAAGTTTAGTCCAGGTGGCAAATCTGTTGACAGCCTCCAGCAGCCCAGTGTATTTTGTCAGAGAGACCTGCAACAGACTTTATTGTGAATTTGATATGAACGACGCAGCTAGGTTGAATTAAAATTGTTTTTTATATAGAAAAAGTAGTATTTGGTCTCATTTGCATATGAAATAAATTTGGCCAAAAAATGATTTTGCATTGGGCCCCAAAAACCACTGGACAAGCTGTACCTGTCATAGAGAAAGGAGCAGCATGTTGCCAAGGACGAAGTACTATGGAGAGATCTCACTGTGATCTAATGTCCCATAGAGAATGAAGATGAGTTGGTAAGTAAGAGGTTAACGAAGTGACGTGATTTTAACTGTAGTGGAGTTCTGGCCCCTCCTAGCTAATGTAACAGCTCACTAAATGCAAACGTCACTGCTCACTCGTTTGACAGTTTGATGTTAACAGTGGTTATAGTTCCGCTAATGTTAGCTACCTGATAACATTACCATTATACCAACAAGCTTACCTCATTGACTTGGGTTGTATTCCACATTGCAGCTGTGTGTGTGTGTGTGTGTGTGTGTGTGTGTGTGTGTGTGTGCAGTCAGTTTCATCTTCATCCCTGTTCAACAAACATAAAAGAAATTAAAAAAAACTCCCCTGATGCTCAGGCCGGGCAGGCCACCTGGCTTGCAATACACTGGCAGAAACCCCTCTATGGTTTCCATTGAAGACCTAATAATGACTCCAAAATTAACTATAAACCCAACTCTAACAAAACTAAAAATAACCGAGGTTCACATAAGGCTCACAATGCAAGTCTAGACACAAACACACAAAAACAAACAACATAAACCGCAGACATACACACACCAAATTAAATCAAGCATCAAATGAAGGTTCCCAAACATCTGCCTGACTCCCTTCGTTAACTCCCCTGTAAGGTATGCTGAGCAAGACAGTAATGAAAGCGACTGTTCATCTGACGTTAATTGATCAAGCAGGTCCCGTGGGGACATTTATGTGAACAAAAGGAACAATTGCATTATTCAAGTCTCTTGAAAGGTTGAATCAATTAGTTATGTATCAGGCCCTGTGGTATCAAGGATAAAATAAATGAGAATGGGAATCCTTGTATTTCTCAGACAGACATGTGAGGTAGTGACTCAGAAGACGACAGAGACCGTAAGTACATTTAGTACATCTATTATTACTTCAATAAATATTTAAGGGGATTCAGACTGTGAGGGGGAAACAACTGTCTAACCAGTATTATATTTCTATCACAGACATGAGAATCACAACAGAGTACTTTCCAAATCTATTTGGCAGGGAATGTATAACTGTACTGTGTTTCTCCTAAACTGTCGGGGCATGGAACCCCATTTAGGATTAGAGTTTAATGGGGCTTTTGGGGCTGAATCTGCTCTCAACAAGGCTGTTTCCCAGTCGAGCCAAAGCACCCCCGGCTAAAACTGCAGGTGATTATGCATGGCTGTCAATTCCATTTAGCCTACGGTTACAAACTTCAGAAATGGACATGAAGCCTTCTAGTTTGTGTTTTGCCCGGTCCATTCAGATGCTGGTGTTTATTTACCCAATACAGGACACCACTGTGTGTCTTGGTAGCGATAAGGAGTAATCTGGAGGATACACATTTGGCAGAAATCATTGTTGTGCTAGTGATGGTCCATGGCTCAATTCATATTTCATTATGTCCACTTCATGACTGGCATCTTCAAGTTGAGGATGTGAAAGATTCCACGGAGTGACACATCATCCTTCTGTTCCACAGTTCATTTAAAAACCCCAAACCTTCAAGCCCTGAGAAATATGTCCAAGAAATCATTGTTTAAGGCACTAATTTCAGTGGCAAGCCTTGAAAATCTTATCGGGGTCTGCTGTTATTTGACACTGCCTTGGGCGCTGAATGTTTAAACAAATCTTCTCCCAGCTGCCCTCAGACAAGAAATGCGCGAATGAAAAAGCTTGAGTGGCTCCAACCAAATTAATTTTTATCTTCTCCTGTTGAATGTTAGCTGTCCTCAGAGAAGATCAGGCCAAAGTTGTCTTTCCATTATTTTTGTTTACTCTGCAACTTGGCATGTTGTGTTTCTCGCACCCCTACTTTTGGAAAAAAAATCAGGACATCATTTTGGGAGAGGGCCAGGACCAATAAGGCTGTCCCCAGTGGGTTAAATCCGGTATGTGGACATGATGATAATTCCAAGTGACTGTTGTGGCAGATGCATGAGGATAGTTAGGTTATATTAAGTTGGCCCAGTACTTTACCTCTGAAAGCTGGGCAGAATCTTTTATTTAAAAGAGCAGCATTTTTTTAAAAAACCTCCAGTGATTTAGTTATAACCCCTGACAACTACATCTAGTTGTCAAGTCATATTCGCCAAAACTCCCCCTACTGCCTGGGACCGCTTTTGTTGCCAATAAATGTAAGATATTTTTTTTATTTTATCATGAAACATTGGGAACGACTGAAGCTTTTAGTAATTTTAGACACATAACTCCTCTATGTCTGTGGTTGTATCGCTCTGGGCACAGCTATTTAGTTTAATATGCAAAACGTAAAGCACGGACTCAATCTTTATCCCCTCCAAGTCTTCAGCACCAACGTAAAATCTGATGATTGAAATGAATCAATGCCAAAGAAATGAATCACATACATACCCGCAAGTCACCGCAGTGAACTTTAACTGTTACACATTTTTAACATAATTACATGAAAGCAGCCTTAAGGTAAATTAAGCCAAAAAATGTGGTATGAAATACAAACATTGTTTTTAATTATCTTGGTAAAATCATAGTATTGACTCATAAATTGGATTGGATGTGCTTTGATACATCCAGCTGCTATGCATGATGATGCGGCAGAGCAGTGTCACTGCATAAGGGCTCATTTATGCTCAATCCTAGATATGTATACGGATGCAGACACAGCCTTCTGTCTATGCTCTGTGTTTTTTTTTTCGTCTGTATTTGTGCACGTTTCCTGAAAGCTTAGGGATACAGACGAACAGAGCAGTACTACTGGACATCTTGGGGCAGTGTAGCTTAGTTCAAGTGAGACATGACACAACGGAGTAGGGCTGCCCACTAATAGTCAACCAATGATAGTCGACCAGAAGGGTCATTAGTCAGCAAGATTTCATTGGTCGCTTAGTTTCAGGAAAAAAAGAAAAAGAAAAAAAAAAGGTGAAAACTCTATTGGGAGCTGTGCCTTGTCAAAATAAATCAAAATCTATATGACTGGTCCATGTTGGAATTTAATTTGAAAGGACAGATACAGGAAGAGGCCACGCTCAGCAGTCAGACAGGAGTCACGTTACAAACCAATCACAGCTGACAGATATCTTTCCCTTCTTCTGTAAATATTCAGTCTAATAAATACAGAAAAGTTGATCATGTTAGTGCAGGGCTACCCAGAGCTTTACATCTGTCCCATGGACGATAGACCTACACGCTTATAAACAGCACCTGGAAGAAGATCAGCTCGGCACTCAGCAGAGGAGAACTTTCAGGTAAATAGGCGATACGGTGCTGGTTAAGGTTGCTCAACAATCTCAGACGCAACCTGTTGCCGCGCTCTTGAATACTGGAACAAAAAAGTAGCACCCAGCGCCTGACCTCACGTTTTCCAGGCAGTTAAAGACGCAGCATGTGTGCGGCCCCTAACTTACAGAGCTGGTACCTGCGGTTATTCCACAGGCTAGTTAATAACATGTCGGGCAGGAAATCCAAAGTGTGGGATCATTTTGAGAAGGTGAAGGACGAACCCAAGGTGATATGTAAACTCATCTTCATTGGTCGACTACAGACATGACGTATCATCTGAAACATGTTAGTAGCTACATGCCCATTAGCCACTTAGCACAATCATTACTGCTTTGCCGACAGCGTCATTAACAGGCGGCTCGCTCAGTGTGTGACGTGCACTTGTAGATAAAATATAGGCCTATATTAATGAAGGTTCATTAGTACGGTTTTGTATTTCTCTGTAATGTAGCACAGTGTTAACAATGTTACTGATACTATTCTTTCTCACACCTTCAACTCAAACCATTGTGTTGCCCCGCCCAAAATATATCGTTTAATAATTAAATTAATGTTGTAAACATGCGGGCGACTAGTCGACTAATGGCCCTAAATGATGACTATTGGTCGACTAGGAAAGACAGAATGGCAGACTGGAAAAAATTAGTTATTTATTGAAAATAGTTGTCTGTCCATATGTTACGATGTATTAAATGGCCTCACAAACAGCCACCTTCTGCAACGCTGCCTCTGTTAAAAGGTATGTTATCACCACCTCCTCTGTGGTCACCATGTTTCTTGTTCTCAGAAACTTTTGTCAACATAAAAGATATATGGAAGGATGTGGGCAGTGACGGTCACAACATTTGAAATGTCCATATCTATTTTTGTATGTAAAGGGAGTATAAATGAGTCATAAGAGCTCACAGCCCTCACTTGTGTAGTGAGACCTCGATGCAATCTCACTAAAGCAAAGGAATAACACACAACATGAATAATCTTACAAGACAACTCCGCGCAGTCTCATTTCATCTGATGAACTGAAAATGGTGAAAAAGTTCAGCATCAGCGAGCACCTACCTTGGCTGCATTAGCACCAACACGTTGGCGTCATTCTAGTGATAGAGAGTGTCTTTCAGAGTTGCTCGAGAGACTATATTCTACAAAGAGGAGACTGAGATTGTCCAGTCCAGACCGTGAGGCAGGAGCTTGTCACCTTGTGGAAGGTGCAGAGAGCAGAATTGGGCTAGTAAAAATGAGAAGTGACAGGATATTGATTTGCTTATCGCTGCTGTGCAGACACACAGATGTGAAGGGCAAGAGAAGGGGGATGCGGTGGGGTGGCAGTGGTTATCAGGCTTTCACGTCTGATAGGGAAACTGGAAAAAAAAAAAAAGAAAAAAGAAAGATTTATCAGCTGATTGCTTCGCCTCAATTTTTGTTCCACTTTCTTCATGTGCTTTACTGTAAAAGGCACATACTTTTTGAAAGTAAATAAAACGGTGTGCCCTGATTATTTGGTCTGGTAAAGGGACGGTACTATCTAAAATAGTTATTGATGTGGCTCATCAATATTCCGTGTACTGTAATTGCAAAACATAGATAGACGTGTTAATTAAATGACATGGTACAATCGCAGTGTAAACTGACAAAGCCTATTTCATGGCGTTTAGCTACCACTTGGAGATTGACTTTTTACATACAGTATACGGCATGAAGCTGATCTTATCCAAACTCTTATCCAGAACTCAGAGTAAGTGTAGGACCAAAGTGAAGTTAAATTCCTCCTTTTTCTGCAAGTGAGCAGTACAGGGGTCATAACAAGGATGCCCTGAAAATAGTCCCATGGCCATAAAGTCACCATCTCTTCTTAAGAAATAAAAAAGACACAATGAGGGAAGCAAAAGGGAGTTTTTTGAGAACAAAGCAGAATGAATAGAGTGCAGAAGTAGGAGAGGCGATATGACTCATTTTGGAGAGGGAATGGGGCGATTTGATGAAAAGTCTACATACAATTATACATTGCTGCTGAATTAGCACTGCTGCTGAAATGATTAACACATGATTTAAATATTAATCATGTGTTAACATTTTGGTGGGAACAGCTGATAGCAAAATATGATAAAAGGCAAAAGCTACAGTCATCCCACAGTGTCTAATTTAATGTTTAAGACCTGTTACCCAAAAAACCTGGCATAGCAGTTCTAGATTAACATAAGTATTAAGAAGTTCTGCACTAAGTTGAATAAAAAATGAGTTGAGATTTATTTAGAAACATTTAGAAACAATGGCTCGGCAGTATACTTTCTGCTTCTTTATCGTAATTCTTGCTTCAGTCACATTTCAGTTGCATCTACAGCTGTAAGACTCGCCACGAGGATACCAGACAAACTCCACTTTCTCATGCCAAATTGTCAAAATACGTTTAACATTTTCTCAGACATCATTACGACAAATCCTCTACCTGTCAGCTGTATCAAGTGATTAGCCTGCCGAGTCTGCCTTTCCTATCAGGATTATAATGGCAAAATGAAATGTATTATTGCTCATGACACCAAGACAGAGACAGAGAGGTGGTGGGGGAAAAAAATAAGGTAATGATGAAAAAAAAATCTAATCACAAAATCTATGCAGGTAATTTTGCAAGAAAACTAATGTGTCAATATGAATGTAATTACGACTGAAATCAAATATGGGCCGTGTGGATGCGTTTTCCACAAAATCTGTATTTACAAAGTTTTCTTCCAACCAAAGTTTCTGCTAGTGATTACATTAAATGTGTCACATCAAAAACTAGTGCCAGGATTTGGGTCCTGACCAAAACTAAAAGGTCAATAAGCTGATCTTGCCTGGACAAACATGTCCATACATAGATTTTGAGGGATTTCTTCTAAGGCCAAGAATTCCATAATTTCTAACACAGTGAAGACTTACGCCTTGTTTCCACTTGCGTATGTGACTGGTGTCCAATAGATCCATTAATGTATGGATGAGACCTCTAGTGTCCAACGCAAGGAAGTGCAACTCTTTACGGATGGATAGAAACCTGATTAAAAACTACCTGTACCCTTGGAGAGAGGCTTGTTGTGTCCGATTTTCGCCATCCAGTAGTTTGGAATATGCGCTTGGAACATTACTGGGACAAAAACAGGACCTACCAGGTATGTGGCATGTTTTGTGAAATATTTAGTTAGAAAGATGTATGAACTGCTGAATGGGTCATAATGACAGTCTGCCTGTATATAATGTATAACCATATTTTAGCAGAATAACATTACTATGTTCAAACTGGATAAACAAGTTCTTTTTAATCATACAAACTCACTTGACAATCAACTAAGGCACCTGAATTGAAGGAAATAGCCCATTAGCTAAGCTAGCACACGGTCATACAGTCTCTCCGAAATCCACCACAAAAGTTCAATTTTTTTTTAATGGACTTGGAGCAAATTCCGCACCGAAATATTACAGAGGGGTAGAGTTTTGTAGGCACGTTGGATATCACGGAGATTCCCATAGGAATTAGTGGATATCCAGTTGCCTCGTCTCCGTACACATACGTAAGTGGAAACAAGGCATTAAACTGTCAGTGTGCTTCAGCCGAAGTGCTTGTCTGTTTGTTGAAAAATGTTTGAAACCCCATTCCCTGACACTTTTCTGATGGGGGTGTTGGTCTGTCTGTCAGAGACCGAGGATCTTACAAGCACGGCCACTTCGCATAGTGATTGGCCGGCTGAGCTGAGGCGAGAAAAAAATTAGCACTTCTCTTTTGGCTCACCATCAACCACTACGTGTCAAAAACAAATCAATAAGTTAATAATAAATAAGTTGTTAAACTTAGGGGAAACAAATCAAAGACATTAAATTATGAAATAGTGGAAATCAATGCCGATGGTCATTTCATTAAAGTGAAACTTCACTTTTCAAAATGGTGTCAATTGCACTTTGGAAAAAAAACAAAAAAAAAAAAACTGCTTAGTTTGTTTCCACCCTTCCAAATGTACATCCTTATAACATAGATTCATTATATCTGAAATCAAAAGTGTAGCAGTGGTAGAGGTAAGCAATGATGGATTGTCAGGAATTACACTGGATCAGTATCTTTCAGTTCCACTCCACTACATCAGTGGGGTATTGATTGGACTATTGATAAGTATCAGTCTTAATAAGCAGCATCATTACTGATATCAATAAATTCCTGACAGTACCTCAGCCTACTAACTACCCAGCAGTTAACTTCTGTACCTGTACTATTACATTAATATTTAGCACTATGAGGTCACTGTCAGTGTGTCGATGCCACTCCTCTTTGATTGATTGTTAGGTGTTATCAGTCTCATATAAAGCAAGTGCAGAAGAGAAACTAAGGAAGTTGTTGTGACAAGAACTATCCCTCATCAAATACCCCAAGGCTGATTATCCAAATGTTCCAGACAGTTTTGTTTTTTTTCCTCACTGAATCTGATCTAGTAGCCCCTGTGAGACTAATTTGAATTAATCAAACTAGTGGAAGTTCTGGAATCTTTATAAAGTTCAAATAACATCTTGTGCCTTGGAAAGAAAGGACTGGCCATGGGAATTTCATTGGATAGTCTTGTTGCTGGCGATAGTGCTTTAGAGACTCCTCACCCTTCTGGATCTTGACTGGTGAGTAGCGAAACCGACAGAGAGGGGAAAAAGTTGTTGGCAGAATCTGACACACTTTGGCAAGGTTCACATTGGAACAAGGTTAATCCCAGCTTCTTTTGGCTCTGAGACAATAGAGTTGTCAGCTTAGTAAGAAAAAAAGGAGAATGTAAATTGATCTCTCAACTACTATCTTTAATAGAAAGATCACACCGTCGCATGGGAAAAAGACAAAAAAAGAGAAAGACAGGGAAGGCCCGAGAAGGGGACTGATTAAATTGTCTTCATTTACTTAACCGGCTGCTAATATTTCAATTAGAGCAACTGGAGGCAGTGACACTGTAGGGTTAAAAATGGAACAAGGGGAGAATTAGTCCAACTGATTAATAGGAGGAAATGAAGACTTCTGCGCACACAGGAGACATCCCTCTGGTGTCGTTCATCACTGACACCATCCTCAACTCAGTGCCGTCACTCAATTTGCGGCTAAAAAAGACACCTTTTCCCTCTTTACTATATGCAGACCACAGAGAGAGTTTGTGCTACACAGATTGTCAACCTGCAAAGGTGCATGCTGAAGCTGCCGGCAGCTGCGGCCAAGCTGAGGCTGGATTTGACAGAAAACACATTGGAGACCTCCTCTCCCCTCCTCTGCCTTTTCCCATTACCATAAACCCACTCACTCATGATAACCATTAATGTAGCGTCTTATTAAAAACCTATCAATACAGCCGCTGCCAGTGCACTAATGGCCAGGAATCCCTCTCAGTTAAATCTCGACTTTGGTCTCCACTCCGGACTAATGAGAGCAATCGCTCAGCATCTCTTTGGGCTAAATCACCTTTATTTGTATCTGCCTTCTCGCGCTGTTGGCAATTTATAGAACAGAGTGCAATGAGAGATGCATTGCAGCGAGGCCTGGGGCCTGAGGTTTGGGGAAAGGAGGGGGAGTGGCAGCGGCGGTGGGGGGTTTGGGCAAGCAAGGGAAAAGTGAAAGAGAGAGACAGACTATGCTTACCTGGCCATTCTAGTGTTTTGTGCTAGGGACCACGGTGAGCCGTTAATTGTCCAACATTGGAGCTCTGGCAATAAAAGAGGACCCCATTGCTGCTGCCACTGATGAGGCATTGTTGTCTGGGAAAGTTTATCTCCAGTGCCGATTCACAGGGAGGGCACGCTTGATGCAGGAGTGCCACAGGAGTTTGCCCTTCTAACTCAGGGGAGGAATTGAACGTTGCTCTATCAATCTGGGCATTTTACAGCTCAGGCCTCCCAGCCGTGAGAAATGTGGGGGAGTGTTTATACTGCTGCTTATTGTCTAAAGCAAACACTCCGTATGGTTTGGGAGGCGTTAGTATGACAAAGGCAAACTTCTCCTCCATTGGATGGGGATGGGAACGCCATGCCACAAGCTAATGAGAGAAACACATTTCCCACAACTGAATGAGATGCATTGCGTTGCAGTGCGACGATTTAATTTAGTTAGAAATTGAGTTCATCTCTCAGCCTTGTACTTGGCTCAGAAGAATAGGCTTATTGTTTATTAAAAGAAGGAATAAGTAATGGCTTTTGTGTAAAAATCATTCAGCTGTAGATGCAACAAGAGAAAACTCAAATAACAGAGTGTAAGTGGTACTCTCTACCTCAGGTTTACTCTTATTGCAGCACTACGGAGATCTGCAATAAGAGTAAACCATTGGCTTTATTTCCTGAGAGGAGATCTGCTGAACACATATGCTCTTTTTTCACCCTCCTTCATGCTCATTTAGTTGCTCATATTCACACCTTTAGCTGCCAAGTAAATGACCGTCTCCACTAGTGAGCGTTAACCCCTCTTGCCAGTGACTCAAATCATCTTCCTTGTCGACTTGCACCCTTCAAGATATTCATCGTTCCTATGCTTTAGTCTGTTGCCAGATGAATACTGACTGCTCAACATTTTTATTCTACATGTACAAAAACATCAACTGTTTTTTTTTTTCTGTGTACAATGATCTAAATTTTATACATACATATATAGGATCAAAGACACATTCTTCGGTCTAGGGATGCACAATATTGGAGTTTTTGCAGATATCCGATGATGTTGATGACTTTCTTCTGAATCCTCTGACTGTCGTTTGTGAACAGAGAGAGAAACAGCTTATATAGGATGGTGGCATGTATACTATTACCTAAAATGGTGCCTTGACACATTTAACTTGACCTTTTGCCAACTAAAATTAGTCTAACTTGTCCATTCATCAGTAAGCCTAGCACTTCTGACGCCATGACGTCTATCATAACGGAACATGATCATCAGGGGTCTTGACCAAGTATCCACTGGTCAGTGGAGATGTAAAAATAAATACTAACAGCTTTCTAAGGGCTTTTTATTTTGCTGTGGTTTAATAAATTTGTAAAACAGAGTTTACTTAGAGTTCAAATTGAATGGGTGGTAATTTGTTTGTTGAGACAGTCTATCATGGGGGCGAAGAAGAAGAAAAGGGTCAGACCTGGCAACCCCTGGAGAGATGATAGCATTGAGGAGAGCAGCCAACAGTTAAAAGGAAAAAGAAATAAATAGTGTGCTGACTGTAACCATGGGAGCATGCAGAGTGGGGCTTTTATTCAGCTAATTTAGCTTTCAACTAGTGTGTACTTTAGCTGGCTAGCCATTAGCTAGCATAACGGTTGAGTTAACGTCGATTGGTGAACGAAGAGAAGATAACGCTACATCAGAAGAGAACATTGTGTTTTTCTGGCATTGGCCATTGGATTTAAAACTGTTTTTTTTTTCTGTAAAGGACTTCGTTAGGCAGCGGCCTCTGGATGTACCATGGTCAGGACAGTGCGGTGTTGAAAGTTACTGAACTCTGAATGCACTGATTCACTCCTCTAAGCTCCAATGTACATGCTACATTGGCTTTAACAGACTGTAAAGGTCACACATGTGAGGGGCCTAATTATTTTGTTATTTTGTATTTTTATTCATAACAGTTTGTTAATGCACTGATATGACAAACTTATTTGGTTGTTTGGTTACTTTATGCTGATTGTGAATATTATTTTCAAACATTGGTTTCAGCATTTCGTACTTTATTTGTAAGTCCTTTTGCATCAAAAGTTAGTAACCGAATCATTAGCACTTAAAACATGTTATCTTTGGTTAATGGCTCTTTCATTGTCATTTACAATTTACAATTTATCTTTTCAGCTTTGTTGCTCTGGTGGCAATTAACGCAGTAGGAGGCCACTGTGAAAGGGTCACACTCATTCATTTTATCATCTGATTATCTGTCTGTTTTAATTGTTATTATTTGTATTCTTCATACATACTTGTATATCTTTTAGATGTGTTGCTTGTTACCTGTGCTGTATCATGTACCTGATGTTTTGTACCTGTTGACTTAGTCAGTGAAAAAAAAATGTTTTGTCATATTGGCAGAAATTGGTACGCTGGCAAATTCCGATATTTCATGTTAAAGCCAATATCAGCTCATACCAGTGATGTTCTGATATTGTCATGCATCCCTACTCAGGTCAATTACTGTCACTGACCCAGGATTTGCTTCACTCTTGTTATCTGTATTAGGCCAGTATGCAGCACCGTCAAAGCAGATAAAGTAAACTCTTTTGCTACTAAGGCTGGGTATTGTTTGAAAGAAGTTATGATACCAGTACCAATACCAGTATCCTTAAAGTGATACCAATACCAGTACAGTACTTCATGCTAGACCCCACAATGTGAATAAAATGCAGTGTAGTGCAGCCATGTTTTTGAACGTTTTTCTGGACATATTAAACTGACATGCTTTATACAGCTGCTGCTGTGGTAGTGTGAGCTCTGCACAAAGAAGGCTGTGAGACTCCTCTAGGCTGCGCACACACAGTGACAGGGTTAACTGTTAGCATCACATGGCTAATTATGACATAGCTCCTAAAGATAACATGGCTCCTTACTAACCTAATGGTTAGTAAGAAGTTTAAAGACAGAGTCGAACTGTTTCAGTGTCAGTGTGAGAGGGACTGTTCGACAGCTTGGTGTTGGATGTTAGCCACCGCTGCTGTGTTAGCGCTTGCTAACCAGGCAGATGTTGAACTGACCCTTTGCTGGGAGGCAAGCAGCTCCAGAGATGTTGGCAGCAGAAAGTTTGCTGATCAGGTGGGGAATCAGGACAGTCTGGGATCAGATCTCTGGCACAAATAGGATTGAATGCAGCTGTTGTTTGACTGGAGACGTTTAGACCCTACTTACTGGGTTACTGGGTTAAGTACTGGGTTATTTTGGTCGATACTTTAAAGGTATAGAGTACTGACACCCAGCCCTACAAGCTACACTACAGTAATACACTGCAGTAATGCAAGATATGTACATTTACATTTAATTAAAGCATAATGAACACTATATGTGACTCTTTATATTATAAGCCATTAATTACAAAGTATTTAATGTACCTTATTATCAACTAAGTAATAAAAAGCGGTAATTGCGGGTTATTGACGAGTTCCACAATTAGTCTAATTCTGAACTGGTCTTTGTTTGTGGTGCTACTTTTTCTGTCCTTAACACTATCATTTTTTGTTGTCATCCACCACCACAGTATCGGCAATCATAACTGCACTACAAAGGTTAAGCCCTCAAGAGATACATAGCCTAAGTAGCACTACAAAGGACTATTCCACCATAGAGATCTGAACTCCTTAGAGGCGTCTCTCTTTGAAATGTCCCCTACTGTCACCTTTGTCAATAAGTAAAAAGCTAAACAGCTACGGTATACATGACAAAGGCTCTGGCTGGCAGCAAAGGTAACCAAGGGCAGCGAGCCATTTAATATTTATGACACATGTCGAATCACTGAAATCACCTATTCATTAGTGCCTATATACGGCTACAGCCCCGGAGAAGTGGGGTAGAGGGAGATGTATGTGTGGGTTTTTGATACACTTGTAATAACCATCACCAAACAAGGCCAATAACAGTTTTTATGTTATAGCCATCGTAATCATCGTCAGTCTGGGAGGCGCTTCAGCCTTAACCGCCAGAGAGGCCTGCCTGCCAAGAGTGCTAGTAATATAAATGCACTTTGAAGAATGGAAGGGATGGCATGCTCCTGGATGGGAGCCAGCTACACATCCAAAGCTGCAAAATCACAGCCACGCTGACTCAGGCAATGGCACCATCTTACTCCTTTCTTTCTCCCTGGACTCGCCTGTAGAGTGCAAGCGGAACTCGAATGTCTGTGTTGCATTATGTAAAAGGGACAAACAAATCATGTCACTTAGTTTAGAAATCAAAGGCGAGCTATACTGAAAGGTCGAGCTATGCTGAGAAGGGGTTGCTTTATTTTAAAGGACAAACCACAAATCCCATTTCTTTGATGCTGGGTGTCAACTGCTTCGTGCACTGGGGGGCAGCATTGCTATGTGGGGGCGTCTTAACTTTGTGCATAAAGACTTAAATTAGCCATGTTGACTAAAAACTCCAGCAAAATTAACAGTCTATCAGTCACAACGCACAAGGACTACAGATGTGCAGATGCGAGGAAGGGGGGGGAAATGCGTCCGCTAACAGACTTGAGCTGACATTATGATCCACCCAACTGAGATGTGCCTCTAAGTAGCTTCCCTGGTTTGTCCTCAGCATGCTACAGTGCACTCGTAAGAGAGTTTGATTCATTACTGCATAACAAGTGGATGAGAATGTGAGAGCTGCTAGCAATAGTAGCAGGCACTCATTAACGCTGATGTGGACAGTATGCTTACAAAGAGGAAGGAGAGGGGAAGATGGGTTCAAATTTGTGACGGGTGTCCTCTTGATATAAAGCTAATGATAGACCTTGTGAGATGCACAGGAGCATAATAACTACGTACTGTGAGTAATTCTTTAATAAGCGTCCCAGGATTGTGGGAAAGTGAGAGGTTTCAGACAGCAACAATGGTTTTATGGATGTTTCTTATGTCCTTCCCAAATCCCCCCCTTCATCTTACGAAAACAAACGTCCCTGGCAGATGTGGCAGCTATAGCGTTCATCCAGCTCATTGTTAAACAAACATAACTTTTGATACATTTATTCAATGGCCATACAAGCGTTTCTTGATTACCCACATAGAAAAAGAAACATACTATGGAAGGACAAGGTCTACTCTGACAAGGAAACAGCGCCTGATGAGCTTTATCGCCCCTAAAAGCTGCAAGACTATTCCCGGATGGATGTTTGGAGCGCTGCATGCGGATGAGACAGATCTGAATGTCTCCTATGAGTGTCGTTGCACCCAGTAAATGTCACAGAACTAGACGATATATGGCTGTCATGCAGCGCTGCATTAAAGCAGAGGGGGGAAAAAAAGCTGCTGCGAATTTACTGGACATCAGTGGGAAATTGACTGTCAAAAATTACCATTGTCATTTACTATCATCATCCTTAGAAATTGCTGCTGTAGATTTATGCACACAGACAGATATATGTCTTGGCGTGCATGTGTCTGTGTCTATGAGAGAGGGGGAGAGGGAAGATGTGGGGAAAAAGGATGGCAAGAAAAAGGATGGAAGTGGAAGCGAGCGAGAGAGAAGGAAAAAATACGAGAGACGGAGTAGTCTCTTTCTTTTAGTCTCGATCTGTGTGTGGGCTTGTGTGTATGTGCGCAACTTAGAAACCCTGTGCATGTTTGAGTGTGTCAAAACAGTGCAACGCTCCCATCCAGCTCACATCGCTCCAGGTTTGTATCCCTCCAACTGCAGGTCACAAAGTGACATTGTGCTTTTATGGCTGCTCTCCATGGTGCTTCACATAAGCCCTGAAATGACTAAATCCCTCAGCCAGTGTCCCTGACCCCCAGCATCCCTGTTAGTGCTGCTGCATTCACACTCTTTGATGTGGCCCTGAATTGGAATCGGTCATCGGCCTCATTCCAGGGATTGATACCGCCTCTGCTGTTCACATGCCTACAGGTCTTCAGAGCTCGGTGGTCGGCTGGTGTCTGTCTGATTGTCTGTCTGTGTATCTCGTCCTCTCTCCAGCGCAGAAATGGGCGGAATTATAAGTGCAATAACCTTGGAAAAGAAAAAAAAAATCTCCCTCTTCTTACCATGTTTGAACTAGAGAAAAGAGCTCATCAAGCTCCGCTAAATGTCATGAGAAAATGTCCAGCTGCTGTCCACCCACATTCTCTTCACAAAGTTAAATGAGCGCTGACATTCTACAACCTGCAAATTAATCAGAGCGACTCGAGAAGGGAAAGTGCGTTTGTTATATCACTTTCGGTAAGTCACATTGTAAATATAACTATTTATTCAAGACACGCTTGTCAGTTGAGGTACAGTTACTTGTTAATGGTGTGTGTCCATGCATACACACACACACCTGTCAATCATGCTGTGTGTGTGCGTCCTCGACTCCGGAGATTAAGTGGCAGTCAACTGAGTGATTGATATATCCAATCGCATCTAATGCATCCATTTATACTGTCACGCTTAAATCTATCAGCACACACATGGAGCTCTCCTGTGTCTAACAGTGGCTGGAATATTTTAAAAAATGTAGGACAATAAATTATCAAGTGAAGAAAATGCACAATGAAGAACACTGCAATTATTGCTCTCTGGTCTATTATTACTTTTTTTTTTTTTGCCTCGGCTGATAATTGAATTTAATTATTCAGGGTCTGTCTTTTTAATATGTTTTCCTCATTTCCTGGCAAATTGATTATGTATACCAATCTTCTCTTGTCTTCTTTTTGCATCCCCGTATCTGTTGGCGTGGTAGACAAATACAACTCTCTTTTACATGTTTAGTGTTAACTATAGAGCATGTAATTGTCCATAAACGTACTGAAAGTGTACAAGAGAGTATTCAACACTTTGAAGTCGTGTTAACTGTTATTTTGTACTACGACTAAGAATAACTCTTGTACGTAAGAGGCATCAACTGCTCCTGTCACTGAAGTGAAAATGAAGCTTTTACTTGTGGCACACACACACACACACACGAGTAAACTGCACAAAGTGTTCTCCTTTAAGTCTTCCTTTCGTGTGCTGCCGCTCGACCTCGATATAGAGGACCAGGTGATATTGACCTCATTTTTTGTTTGTTTGGTCTCACCTCTTCAGCTGGCCCCGGTCACGGATGACAAATGCATTATTAAACAGCAACTTAGCCAACTCAAACTTCACATTCATAATGAAATGCAAGCCAGGGTGAAAGTAGGTGGAGTTGCTTAGCGAGCCAGCAAAGACATCTAGGAGATTTTTAGATAGCTGTGAAACAGCTCAAGGGTATTCTATATGAGGCACCGTCCCCCCTGAGATTTGCTCTGGACTCAAGCCGGGCTGCTGGAGAGATATTGCAGGATACAAGTGTTAATGAGAATATACTTATCACAGCCAGAGGTGTTATCTGTCGGTTGTCTCATCTTGGCTAGTTCAATATGTTGTAGTTTGTATTTAATATGTTGTAAGATTAGAGGAAAAATACCACGTCACACAACGAGGTGAATTCAGCCCGACTGTACTTTGCCTTACACTCTCGGCAGCTCAAAATATTTTGGCCTCCTGAAAATGTGTTATTCATACACAATGCCTCTCAGCGGAATACAGTGTTTGGGATACAGTGCTGCCCTTACTTCCCAGCAATGCCCGGATATATTTTTTGAGTATCATGGAACGGGGTTCTCCTCTATGCCACCTTTCACCAGATCCCTTACTAATTGTTTCTGTCTCCAAGGTAGCATGGCTGCTCTTTGATGTTCAAACCCCTTCCTCCTCACAAAGGAGACTGACGGCAGGAGCAGAGAGAGAGGCAGATGGGCCGCGACAGGATGCTGCGAACCTGACGTCTCTCTCCCCCTTTCAAGTGCTCTGGTTCAATCAGCCCTTGCCGCACAAGCTGTTGTGGAGCACCTTTGAAATCATGGTGTCTGCACAATAGTCTTGACTGTTAATGACTTCTTGTAAAGTTCCAAAGCGGCTCTGATTACACACCCTCATGCACACGCACGTGTACCGGCGACTGCAGACAAGAACAACGGCGTGCATAAACATGCTCGCTCACACACACACACACACACACACACACACCACTCAAGCACTTTAAGTGGTGTATGGGTGCCCAGAAACATGCTTCATATCTTAGGCAACACCCTGGAAACCAGTGAGGACACAAGTAAACAATTAATATGTTAATTAGGCTGATCAGTGGTGCCGGCACACTTGTATGGAGGAAGATGTTCACATCAAATGTTCACAGTCCACTGGAAAAGTATCGGCATTATGCCATCTGTGTAAACGTCTGATAAGCGAGCATATATGTGTTTTTATACTGGTGTAACAAACATGCAGTTTGATTGGTGGCTGACTGTGAATCTGTGCTACAGCTTCAAAATATTAAGAGCGCACGTAGAAGGCATATGTGATTACAAACAGTGTTTCAACAGCATTCCGCACTGGGTTTGATTCGGTGCCATGTCACATCTTTTTATAAGCTACCAGACTTCTTCAGCCATTTTAGAGAAGTGGTATCAAACGGTACAAGATGTCAAACATGCAGGTGTTCACCCCTAAAAATATGGCACCACAGCTAACAGCGTGCTCTGAAAATACAACTAACGTATTGGACTGCCTTGAAGGAGATGGGGAATGCAGTTCTCTCTGGAGCTGAAACTGCAAGGACTGGCCTTAATTAGGTGGTAGGCATGGAGAAACTGGCATGTTGAAGTTTGTGTGTGTGTGTGTGTGTGTGTGTGTGTGTGTGTGTCTGTGTGTGTCTGTGTGAGTCTGAGCAGGAGAAGAAAGACAGTATAGTACTGTCCTCAGCCTTAACTGGTGAGGCTTATTACTCAAACGTCTCAAAGTGTTACCTTGCTGTCAGAACTGTCAGAAAAGGCGCCACCTCTGCTAACCACTACCCAAGTGTGATAAGTAAAATTTCTCCTGGCCCAGTGACTGCTGTACATCTGCGGGGTTTCATGAGGTTGTTGATCAGTGACACAGACATTTCGATTACGTCACCATGAAACTGGGAATTCTAGCTCTTGAAAGTGTGCGAGCAACCATCTTGCTTCTAGTCCTCCCCCATCTACTCACCATGAGCTGGTGACCAGTATCATGGGATATTTTACACCCAGTACGAATAAAACAGAAGACATTGCATTATTTTATACACAGATGCTTTATAACCTCTGTATTGTACACTTTTCTTATTGACTCTAATTAGCTACCTTGCCTGTATTGTAAAAATATAATTTTACAGTTAATGATAGTGTTATGAGAAATTGGACACAGGGTTACCTGCGGAAGTTTCACTATTAATGCAATTCTTACCAGTTGCTAATGAAGGGCAGTAAAGGTCATTGCTAATGTGATCGAGCCAATTTAAGCGCACTTTTCATATCCTCCGCTGTGTCTTCAGGTTATATTCCCTTTGACTCGATATAATGCATCTTCAGTGACATAATACACGTCAGAGTGCTTAATATTAGAGCATGGAAGCCTCAGCCAGTGCCGCCTGTATTAACTGTCAGCAGTCTGTTCACATTCGCACGTTCAGTTTCTGTGTTCTTTCAATGTTCTCGATAAGAACAAACAGAATTATCACATTCGAATGGATTTTCAAAGGGTACAGCATATTAATAACTCTATTTTTCTCCCTGTGCATGTTGCAAAGTGTGGTTTTCCTTTGGGGAAGTTGTATTTCGGTGCCTGTAGTGAAAGGAGATGCAGTAGGGGGACTGTCAGAGGTGATCCTACACCACAATGGACACATTCTTTATGATACTTGTCAGTTTTATTTAGTGGAAACTACGACCCTTTTAATTCATGTTTCTGTTTCATTTTATATTATTCTACCAGTTCTATATTACTCAAAGGTTATTGCAGTTATGCCAAGAAGACAAAGTAAAAACACTCTGACTCTTACCAGTGTCTGTCAGCCGCAACATCTTGTATGCACAGTATTAAGGCCGTAAATTTTAGCTTTGTATTTTCCTGTTGAATATCATGGTGGCTGGAGCTTATAAAAAGCAAAAGAATGAACAGAGCATTGACAGGATTATGGGCAAACAGATTCTTTTCACTGTTATGGTTTCTTAGAGTTGATATGCATATGTATCAGACCTCTTGATTTCTGATACTTTCAGCAAAATATGGTGTCAATTTCTCTGTGACACTCCATTTATGACAGTGGTTCCCAACTGCTACGCCATGGGTCCATTCTGAATGGACCGCAAGCGATCCGCGAACGTGTAAAGTTCGTAAAAAACACACTTTATTCTGGAGTACAGTGGAGTGAGTTACTCAACAGAAACAGCAAACTAGCTCAACAACATGGCCAAACGCAAGTATGACGCTGAATATATTAAAGTGTGTGGACTAGGGATGCACCGAAATGAAAATCTGTAGCTGAAGCCGAAGCCGAAGCCGAATAATATTAAACGCTTGGCCGAATACCGAGTACCGAATACCGAATATTGTTGTTTAGTTTTTCATTAGTTTTTGCAGATGAACCCCCTCCAGATTAGTGTTGTCAGGGTACCAATATTGGGACCCACTGTACAATACCAATGAAAATATCATGGTTCTGAGTAGTATCACGATACCACAGCGAAAATGAGGCAGATGTGCCTTTTGTCATTTATAAAAAGATAAATCACTTTTCTATAATACATCAATGATATTTTAATGGAATAAATTACTTATTGACTTATTCATACTTCAAAAACAGCATCAATGAGTGATGAACATAGGGGGATCAAAATACAATAAATAAATAAAATAAGAATCAACCAGCCACCCTCCTCCCCTTCATAAGTAAGGAACAGTCCCTAAAGTACGGTGAGGTTTGTGGACCGTGAACGGCTCGTTTCTCCTCTGACACATCACGTACGGTCTGTGTTCGGCTGGCTCGGCTGTTCAGGTACTTCTGGGCAGTCCACACGCCAAGAAGAGGATATTATTGGAGACGACTTCTCCGTCGCTGGTAAGCCGATGGCCGCCGTATTTGACAGGAATACATTACTGTCTGTGTCTGTGACCCTGTGAGCCTTTCGTTTCTGCTGCTGGTTGAAATCTGTAGGCTGCTCGCACAGCGTGCTGAATGATTTAAGCCTATTTTGCTTGCTCAAAACTATTTTTAGTCGCAAATCCGAGTGCGGTGACGGGCGGATCGTCACACTGCCGACATTTTACTCCGCCCGTCACGGCACGCTGTTTGATTGTGTTATCAAAACACGCCGCTGTTATTCGGCCTTGCTTTTAACTAACCGAATACCGAGTGTGTGTTTTTTTGCAATATTCGGCCGAATATATTCGGTTACTGAATATTCGGTGCATCCCTAGTGTGGATCTTAAACTAATGACTAAGAAGAAATCTGGAACCCATGGCAGGTGGGAACCACTGATTTATAGTACATGCACGTCAGACGGCTAGTGCTGAGTACGCCACAAAACTTCTCCTTGATACATTACCACTCATCATATCTACGTTTACATTAATAAAGATAAAATACTAATGAGTCAGCATCCTACTTTTATTTGTAAGCTCAACAGGATGTTACAGAAATGTCACTGACAAACAATCTGTTGTTCTTCAAGGGGCAAGTATGTAGCAGACGTCCTAGTTACCTCCACAGCCTTGTGCTACACCCATGTTGCCTCAGAATAATCTGAAAAATTAGTTCCTGATCAGATTGTGCACCTGATCTGTTTCCTCTTTGTAGCATCCATGTTGTTTCCACTCAACAACTCAAAGCTCATGAAGACACCAAAGTTGAAAGAATGACCATCCAAAGAGCACCTGAATGCACCCCTGACCTTGGGTGGCACAGGTCTCAACTGAAGCCAATTTAATCGGTCCTAGCTTGTTCATTCCATGTCCTTGCTGCAGTATGTTACAGTATAACAACAACATGAGCAGCAGGAAAAGCAGTGCAGTTTTGGTAGCAGGTCATTCTAGTTTAAGTTTTAAGCTGACTGCTCTAATGCTATTCATGGAATATAGCCCAAAGTTATTTTGTCTGGTATTCCAGGCAACGGGGGGTGAGTATATCGAATGTAAAGTAGGACATGCAATTTTTGCTAAGCTGTGTATATTAGAGATATGACATTTTCTAAGTAATGAGCCCATGCCTGTATACAGGTAGGCCATGTAAGCCCAACAGATGTTACAGAAATGTGATTTCACTGCATCGATTTGTTGTTACTCCTGGCCAAGCAACAGATGTCCCACTTTTAGAGAAAGGTTCATCCAGTCTCGTTCAATGAGTGTAGCTGCCAGGCTGCCTGAACTCGAGTCCTCTTCAATCGCTCCTCGTTCACTCACCGTAGCAGCCAGCATGAGCAGCACCCTAGGATAGCAGTGAGTGGGAGAAAGTTGGAGATTCATAACTGTCAAACGCTAAAAAGAGTCGTTCAAAAAGACTTGTTCATTCATTTTCGCCCATCACTATTGACAGCTTGAGCTGACTACCGCATTGCAAAGGCTGAGTTGCATATCAACTATGGCAGGTTAGTGTCACACTGTGATTGAGACAGAATTAAAATTGCCTCAATTCTATTTTAAACTATCTGTGCCTCTTAAATTTAGATTAGGAAACATGTTTCATCTTGCTTTAAGCATTAAGTTAAATAAACAATAATCAGTTAGAGAATATTAAATTACTTCATACAGACCTGTAAGTGAAATGTGGATGCGCACTGCTTCATTTAGATATGTTGCTGAGGAAGAGATAAGAACTCAAACACAATAACAGTCTTGTCTGGCTTTGGCAGACAATGGTTGATTAGCCTTATGACTCCTGGACAATTATGTGCAGCCAAACTTCGTTGCTTTGTCATTTATCCACATTAACATGGGAAGCAGACAAAGTAAATGGCTTTTTGCGTAGAGCTCATGCATTTTTGCAAATAAATGCAAACATCTCTACATCTAGACCATAGCATACATGTCACTGATGTCTTTTACTACTCACTAAATCCATATCGGGGAGACCTTGCATCGAGCCCCACGGTCAAACCACTGGACAGTTCCACCAGTTGATGTTCGATACTAATGCCAGTGCAGCGATTACTGATGTTTGAGGGAGCCTGTGGTAGGGACCTTATGATCTGAAACTGTTAGCAGAGTCCCTCCCCATCCATAGAGGTAATTAGGTTAAACAAATCGGTTCAATGGAAAAAATCAGATACTTGCCCAGTCTACCATAACCAAATTAGTGTTGTAATTACCTGCTGGACATGTCTTCATTAATAATTGCTGCATCTTTTGTTGCAACAAAATATCAATAGTACACACCTTAACTGAATTGAAAGCCGATATCAGATCACTCTCGGGCAGAATTTGGTGTGTTTACTCTAAATTTGTGCCTAGGAGAAAAAACAAACAATTAAACTTGACTTCAGGGTTAACTTTCATACAGCAAGCTGTGAGCTGCACACTGACAAAATGTTCAGTGGCATTGCCATGTTCCCTGAATGAAAATACATAGAATAAGTCTAGACTGTGGAATTCAATTGGTGGGCAAATATCAATGCAGGACAGACAAAGGATTATGGAGCTATTGAAGTTCATGGCTATAGCACACACTGCTGGATAAAAAAAATGGAAAGGTTTCAGCTGAATGTTTTATGCTATGATATTTATTTTCTCACATTTTGACACAGCATCTTTGCTACTCACAAGGCACAGAGCCAATGTGTTTCTCCGAGAACTAAAAATGCCAGACCCTTCAAATTCTTCCAAAGCAAAGCAATGACAGCAGTGCAAATATGACTAGTGTTAAAGCAAAGACAAAGAAGTACGCAAACACGCCTGTGTGGGCAGCGATTAAAATCTGATTGAATGTCTTGTAATTACAAAATCAACATCGGTGTCCAGGTGTTAACCGATTGCTAAATGCACGTATGCATCCCATATTTGCACAGCCAGGCCATTAGAATTGGACCAGCTTGACCATCATTAATACATTTCCCTCTTTGGAATTAATTTCTCACCTACCAGTGGGTTCAATTGATTTCATGTCGCAGCATCATCGATGAAGCATTTGTCTTGTCGACTACTGTTTTGGATGTAAATACATTTCGCCTGGTAACCTTTTTTTTTTATTTTCATCAGATAATAATAGATTCTGGGAATAAAGTGAATGATAATATTGAAATTGGGTGCATGTGGTGTGGCAATTTGTTGTTAGATAATAGAGTATACAGAGTGTGTTCATTTTTGGCTTTTGGCTACTATATGTCCTTCATATGGTGTTGTTTGGGTTATGTCGCAAGTTCGACAACACTCACCAACTTAAGTCTTTAAAGCCTCCCCCTGCTGGAATTGAGATGGGACCCCTCACGCTTCTTTAATCTCTGTTGATATAGGCACCAGCACATGTGTGTATATGTGTGTATTTCAGGGAGCAAAAGCCTTTGATTACAGAACTGCTTCTCTCCCTGTCTGTTGTGCAGACGAAAGCGTCTCAGTGCTAATGACAAAATGAGGTTAACATTGAATCTCAGAGATGATGCGTCGCATCCCACCGGACATCCTCTAGTCCTTGTCTTTTTTTATTCTGCCACAGGAACAATGCAGACAAGCAGAAGTGATTGTGTTCTGTGTCAACATGACGTGACTGCAGCCCAATGTTTGTGGCAATAGATGGACCGTGCTGCCATGGGAAATCAATTCCATAGGTGTCAACACAGACGACTGAGATGGCCATTGTGAGGTGGGGGTGGGCCAGGGTGGGAATGTGCACATGCGCGTGCGTGTGTGTGTATTGTCTGTATGCACACAGGCATTTGTCTATCTGGGTCTCTAACATGTGGGTCTTTACTATTTCTGCATTCATCCCTTCATTTCTAATAATAGTGCACGTGATCGATAAATGGGGCATTAGAGTGCTTGGAATAATTGGTGGAAATCAGTCAAATGACATAAATACACTCTTTAGACACCTCACGAAGCATCTATCAACTTTAATGGCTGTTCATTGTGAGGGTTAATTATTCTGTCGTACATATACATTTGTAAAGGGAAGCTTAAGGGTGTTTGACTCTGTCGTGGGTTCAGATTTATCTTCAACACCAGTGGTTAAAAACAGAGATTAGAAGGACATACTGATCTATAATCAGAACAGCACTCAAATAACATTTGATTGTCTGTTTTAAATAGCACATGTAACCATTCTGTTATTTAAAATAAAATGTGAACTGCTTAGACTGACTTAGACTAATGAGAACCAAAGTAATGCATGTAACGTCATCAGAGGGAAACCGAAATAGTTAAGTGCTACATTCCACACTCACTGTTGAATACCATGGAATACCATCAGGGTATGAAATTAACAAAATATTTTGGGGGCAATTTTGGCCCCCACGGTCTAAAAAATGGGGGCATTTTTAAAATGTTTGGGGGCCATCAAAAAATTGTAATTATGTTATAACAATAAGCACATGAAAAGCAAAACCAACTAAGATAGTGTCTTCACTCTTCAGTAGAAACCACTAAATGAAATAAATAATGGGTTACATAAAGTTATGGTTGCAAAATATCACTCAGATTTCCTATAATTCAACCAGTTTAAATGTGATGATTTAACCATTAATCTACTGATAGCAGTACTGATGTTTCACCACATTACAGTTACTTTTACTGTTAAAAAGGCCAAATTACTATAAATTCCTTAGATGCCATCCTGGAAGTAAGTTAATTTAAAATTTAACATTCATTCTACCTTAATTTTTCATTAATTTGTCATTGTGTAGACACAGATCACTGAAGAAATGGTTAATTTATACTTATGGTACAGCAAAGCCCCCTCCCCTTCTCTGTCAGATTACTCTCACGTAATCAGTGCAATCTCGTTGATTATGTCTGGAAAACGAGTTGTAGACATGACGGTAAATTAATCTAATGAAAATAAAATTGCACTTTAATGTCAGATTGTAATACTGTTAAAAATATAAATACATATAGTTGTTTTGAAAACTTGAGGGCAATTTTGGCCCCCGGAACATGGCTTTTGGGGGCATTCTTGGATAAATTGCGGGCCTTGCTCCCCCCCCCAAAAAAAATGTTTGTGATGGCGATCGGATAAATATATACTCAAGTAGGGCTGCAGCAATTCATTATTTTAGTAATCAAGTTTTCTACTGATTTATCCATCCAACGATTAATGGGGATAAGAAATACTTATGCTTTATTAAAGAGCAATAGTAAATATACAAAAGATAAAATAAGACATGTCTCTTCAAGAAATAGGTGTCTGTAGCTATGTGTTCATTTAATTATATGTGATTATGTCTTAAGGTATCTAACTTTGCTCAAGAAACAAAATTAACAAAAAATTGTTGCAGTCAATATGTGATAGCCTAACCTGGCATCATATTTTTTTACATTCTTTAAAGGGAAACTTTGCTGATTTCCAACCAGCTCTGTGTCACCATAGCGTTCGCAGTTTGTACAGATGAATGGTGTTTGGATTCCCTCCCTGCTGCTCAGAGCTTCCTGCTCATCTGCTAGCGGGAGTCCCTGGAGTTTGTGTCATCCAGCGAATGAGTGGTGACTGGCAGCCTGGAGTAAGGCTGAGCATTGTTCATCTGCATTTAATGCTACTGCCCACATTTCACTGACACAGAGCTGGTTGAAAATCGGCATAATTAGCCATAACTAATGTGCATTCTTTACAAGCCTTTATCTCGACTAGCAATCATATTGATTTACATTAAATGCTAACCTTAATGTTACCTTGTGCGGTCCTCTCTGCGGACTGGATGCTTTCTGTTTTGATGCCGAAGCATCTTAACAGGTAGGCTAGTTCGGTTTTACAGTAGACACTCTGTACAGAGTTTTGTTTGTTTCGGCTTGCAATGATTCCAAACTTTGGACACTTTCTGTCATTTTCTCTGGATCCTTGCTATTTTATCTCTTCTTCCAATTTGTACTCTGTGCTATCAAATCAAGCCTTTTATTTTGAGGTGTCCCCTCCATGTCACCTTTACACAGCGTAAGTCCGTTGTGCCACAGTAATAATCATCTCTGTGAAACACAGTGCGTTATATATAGTTAAATGGATTAAACAAAGCTTTAATACAAATTATTTGCGTTGATGATTAGATCAGTCGACTAATCGAAAAAATAGGTGAAGCCCTACACATAAATGTATTTTAAGTTTATCCCAGGTATGTTTGTGTAACAGAAGTATGATAATTAACAATTAGACTGTTTGTCAGGTTTTATGTGAGGTTGGTATTATTATTATTATCAATTTATCTGTAATCATAGAACTAGGGTCTTAACACATTCACAGTAATTTTGACACTAAAAACTACAGATGGACTAGGCCTGATTTGTGAGATTTGTGTCTTCTTTTAACAGTGATTTTTTATTAAATGTGGGTAATGTGTGTAATCAGTGCAATCTGCACATTTGGCCCTAATGGAGTTAAACGTCTTTATCCATGAAACCCTCTATGAGTCACATTTGACACATATATTTTGCACATGGATGATGTCTTGCTTCCATTGATTACACATCACAAAGAAAAGAATAGCTTTTTATCCTCTCACTGTGATAATGATGATAATTAACCAAAGTAGCATAAATGAATTTGAGCAATCAATCATCATTTTACGAACCGCTTCAATGAAAGCACAAAAAACACTCAGAAATACAACTAAGACATCGATAGCAGATGTTCCTACAGCTGTAATCTCTTCCAGAAAGAGAAAATGTTCATTTAGATGAATCAGTTGAATACCTCGGTCTATACTAATCGCATTTCAATGGCTTTTGATGGCTTCCCATTGAGTCCTTATGGTAGGCATCTTTGGGCATATGAATAGTTTCCAATAAACCTGGAATAGCTAAAAAGTGCTGAGATATATGAGACATTGGCTTCTGAAAAAAATTAAAAACTAAAATGCATTTTTAACAAGTGTAATGAGAAGTGCTTTGATAGTTAACATGATATAAGCAGGTAATTGGAGCACGCACCTTGTTTAATGAAGTACTGCATTAATGACAAGTGCATTGATCTGAGCCAGATAATATCATCTTTGTGTTGTAGCCACTTACTTGTGCTCCTTATATGTCACTGAAAGTAGTTCTCTGTAAAAAGACTATTTACTCTTTTTTGAGGGTTTACCATGCAGGAAAGTCGAATGCTGTTTATAAAAAAGTTTGTGTGAAAGTAAAAGCCAATCCCAGATTCACTCACGTTTGGCGTTTTAACCTCGCAATATTTGCATTTTTTCGGCACTGTCTGGTCTCTAACTGCGCTGTGGGGGTACATGCCCATATACAACCCAAACACAGAAATTACAAAAATAAAGGCAGAGTACACCACCACACACCTTTGCTGGATCATAAGTGATGATTGAGATTACCTCTTTATGAGTCTATACATTGTGTCATATGTATGTATAACCCATTCTCGTGGACTTAGCGATGAACTGATTAGATTTTGTTTGTCCAAGATCAAGGTCACTGTAACCTTGTCCATCTCATTCTCATGAACTTTTTTTTTTTTTTTTTTTTTTTTTTTTAATGGCCTGAGGTCTTTTTAACATCATGCCGGAGGACTACAGTTGAAAATTAGCCTTTGGCTGACACCGGCACATTTACAGCAATGTTCATTAATGTGCACTGTCCTCTAAATAAATAAATAAATAAATAAAAAACTTGCTATCTCAAGAACACAGTTAGGGAATTTAGGGCACAAACATCCACTTGGACTTAACAATGAACTGATTAGATTTTTGTCATCAAAGGTCATGGTCACTGTGACCTTGCATCCATCCCCTTCTCAAGAGCGCAATATCTCAACACCTTTAGAGATTTTTTTCAAATTTGACACAAAAATCCACTTGGGATAAAAGATGAACTTCTTAGATATCGGTGTTTAAAGGTCAAGGTCACCGTGACTTCATAAAACATATTTTTGTCCATAACACAGGAATCCCTAATTATGACAAAATTTCACACAGATGTCTAATGGGATAAAATGACCAAGTGATGACATTGTATATTGAAAAGGTACAAGGTCAGCTTCACTGTGACATCATCATGTTCTTCATAAAGACTTTTCTGGCCATTGTTCAACGCCATAATTCTGAAACAGAAGCGGAGACATTTGGATGCCGACACTAATCTTGGGTCTTCAACTTGAAACTGTGCTGATTGTATACATCTTCTGTGCTGCCAGCTTGAAGATGTGTGTGAGCCATCCATGTTTTAAAATAGAAATTACTGTAAAAACTTTAAAGCCTTGTCCCAAATAAAACGCCCAGTCCCTTTTACTAGCCTGGTGTGGCTACACAGTTTGACAAATAAAGGCCTGTCTCAATCAGAGGCCGGGTCTGCTTGCCAAGCAGCTCATTTTTCTTTATAGAAGTTCTTCGGATGACTAAAAGCGGGTTGTTTGCTTCTTCAAATTATGTGTCCATTCCTTGATTACCCTGTAAATGTATTTATATTCCTTTAGTCCATAAGGGTCCTCAGATCAAAAGAATTAAAAAGGATATTCAGAAAAATGAATCCAAATTGTGAGTATCGTTTTAACAGGATAAAGTGGTGTTGTGTCGGTATGCTGGCTGCCGTAATCCTCGAGTGCTGTAACTCACTCTCTCTCTGGTGCGCTGTTTGAGCTAGATCAAATGAATGGTTCATAATATTATCCCAAGCCTAAGTTTTAAACAAGTAATATTCATACTGGTTTAAATAAACAATTTGATTGTATTTCCCATCTTTGTTGAGCAACAGTTTTGTGTGAAAGGGAATTAAAGGCTTGTCCCAAATGAAGGCCTATTGATTTCACTGATTTAAGCAAATGATAGCCTGGGCTATTATTTGAAATTTTACAGTAATATGCAACGATGTAAAAGAGACATTAATCTAAGATGAACTTTAACAAAATCCCTTTACAAACTTCCAGATGAACTTTTATCCAATCCATGGACACACTGCTGTTTTGGAAAATGGGCTTTTTGCCCAACAGCATTATTCAGTGGGATATTTGGCCAGTTTTCAACCAGGTCTCTCACCGTGGTGTGGGGAGTATATGCAAAGTATCCCTGGAACACTTTATTGGGCGTAAGAGTAAGTAAATATATTAAGTCAGGCTCAAATGCATCAGTGCATTAGTTTCTAATGGAATACCATCCATTTCTGATGACATAATATCTTATACAGTGCTGCCATAACAGAGGACAAAGGTTTTATATCTACAGTATGTCCACCAATATCTCCAACTAATCTTTCACTCATTTTACTTCTTCTTTAACTTAAGTGCTAATCCTGTGTTGTGAGTGGTGGAAAAATAAACACATCCTTACACACCCCCTACTCTCACCCACCCGTGGACTTCTGCCCCTGAAGTTCTTTTTGAAAAATGGCCTCATTAAGTCTTACTTGTAGCGACACAGTCTTCAACGTGGTGTTTGTGAAAGGCTAAGCTACTAGCATCATCATGCACACATGGTGATAGTCAACACTGAATTTGACCCAAATACTTAAAAGTATTTTATGACTATGAACAAACGTACACTCCGACCACCCCCCCACCCCCCCCTCCACCAGTGGTATCTGCCAGCAATTATTTGGAGCAACCCCACAGGAAGAGCCATCTGTAGCTGATTTCAATTTCCACACACACACAGGGGGATGTGTGCCTTAAAATCTTTAATTGAGATGGATTGGGTCATCCAATTAACCCTAACACACTTGGGTGTCCTTTGTGCAGTTGAAGCCTTTGCTTTGGGGTATTGTCACAAATCTTTAAGTCACCACAGAAGTAGTACACCTGTCCTCACTGTCTTTATAAAGCTTAATTGGGTTGAGGTCTTCTTCAATCAAAAAGCAGCTTTCACCCCACTTTTTCCAACTTTTTTTCTTCCTTTTTACAGTTATGCTGTGACAAAGCATGTGTTCATTTAGACTATATGTGATGACAAGGCGGGGGCATTGTGATGTGAAACACAATTATCAGCCAAGAAGTCGGACCGCCACTGATCAGGGTTGTTGATTCAGATTTGTCACATGGAATGTTATAATTTTCCTTGTTAGTTGATTTCAAACGCGTGGCTTTGTCAGTGCTGTCAGCGGCATACAATAAGATTATGCTCTGTTGCCTCATCTCACACACATATCAAATGTGACTGTTCATGTGTAGCAGCAACATGTGTCACAAGTGCTATGATCTGAAGTGGAACGTGTGTTCTATTTCTGCCGCGCAAATTGATGGAGCACGTACCACATTGTACATCAGTGAAATTGCGATAATGGAACAGTTCCATGATAAAACATTTATTCTCAAATCTAAGTGGGGTTGGTTTTCCTCCCCAACTAGCCAGTAAAATGACCCCTTACCTTGACCTTAATGTTTTAAACAGCAAGTGACGGTCTCCGAAGATTCATTAGAGAGGGTGGCTTAAACAGAAAACAAAGAAAAAACCCAGCAAAAAAAGAGAGTTATCTTCTCAGTTATAAAAAACGACAACAATAAAAGGTCTGAATTAAAGTTCGAGTCACCACGCCTCCCTTTTCCTTGAATTATAGATAATAAGACCTGCCATATTTAATTGTTCGGGGGAAGTAACACAGGCTCATCTTTTGGGGCAATTTAATTTGAAACGCAGTTCTTCAAGGCAGGGAGAGCAGCCAGAAGTCATGCAGAGAAAATAGTCTTAATTGTTTAATCCATATCAGTTATGCACCATATGGGAGAAATTACAGGTGCTGTGTGATGGGATAAACACTACAACTAAACAAATGTCTGTGGGGCAGTCTACACTAGTTTATGTCTTTTAAGATCAATTTGTCCCGGCTCTTCCCCCCTTAGACCAGCTAATAATATGTGCATGAATTAAAGCAAATCATTCCGGCTTTAAAGACTCTGCTAAAGCTCAAAGTCTATTTGCCAATACCTTATGAATATACACAGACAGACCCTAAAAAATGCATTGTTCAACCTTGCCGTTATTTCATCAGGGCCTTGAATATGACATGCGCTGTAAAGATAAGTCTCACCGACACACTTATTGTAAAACAACAGTTTATGTTCGAGGACACTGTATCAAACAGAGGGTTCAAAGGATAAAGCTATGATATATTTACAGAGTTTCACACATTCTACTCAAAAGGCCTGGGCAGTAAATCAATATATATTGATATTGTGTTATGAGACTAGATATTGTCTTAAATTTTGAATATTGTAAGTGTTATCTTTATCTGGTTTTATAGGCTGAATTACAGTAAAGTGATGCAGTTTTCTAATCTTAACAGATTGTTCAGCCCTTCTGGGATTTTGTGGTGTTGCCATTGCAACAATTAATGCAAATCCAACCATTCCCCAATGATTACACACAACCTTGCAATTTTGTCCAATCAACTTTTCAGCAAATTTTACCAATCATTACAGTCCCTCGCGTAATGTCGCCAAACTCACTACCTTGTTTGTGGTTGTAAGGATGCAGACATGGGTGACTCGTATGTCTCAGGTTTAAGCAACCAAAAATTACTGCTAATGACCGTGTGAGGCAAATCCCTGAAGCGGGGGTAAACTGCGTTGTGGTGGAACAGAAATGACATTGACTGACAAACACATCTCTGCCGCAAAACACACCCCTGCAGAATGACAACAAACAAGACAAATCACCATATAGGCTGTTGAATCGAGATCTGTTGTGCTAAAAGAATCAAGGTTAGTTGGATTAAATATGCACACATAATGGAAACTGGTGTAGTATAAATCACAAACTCAGAACAGTGTGGTTTTATTGTCATTGGAAAAAGTTGACTTTGATTTTTAATTAATGATACAAAGAAATCACAACTATTT
The DNA here is from genome assembly GCF_041903045.1 of Epinephelus lanceolatus. Lineage (NCBI taxonomy): Eukaryota > Metazoa > Chordata > Actinopteri > Perciformes > Serranidae > Epinephelus > Epinephelus lanceolatus. The sequence continues at coordinate 26,679,542 of NC_135740.1, read as the reverse complement.
TTTTCAATTATTAACTGCTCCAGCAATTTATTTCAAAAAATAATAACTAAAACATTGCAATTATTTCAACAAGGTAACAAAGTGCTTCACAAAGAGCATGAAAATAAGACAAAAATCAGAGTACAATATTTAAAAATGTTAAGAAGAGCTGAGAAAATAGTGTGTACAGGGACAAAAACAGAATGAAATGAAATAAAGCAACAAAAAGTACAAATCGGGCATTAAAAGGAGAATCTTCCCTGAACAAATATGTTTTAAGCAACTATTCAAAAGCAGATAATGTGCTAGCCAGCCTAATCTCCTCAGGCAGAGAATTCCAGTGCCTCAAAGCCTTGATGGCAAAAGCCTGATCACCTTTAGTTTAGTTATCAGCCTCGATCTAGGGACGAGTCGTTAGGGTAGGCATGAGGATCTCTCGGCACGAGTTGTAGCATAGGTAGTCAGAAGCTCAGCCATATAACTCAGGGCTAAACCATGTTGTGCTTTAAAGTTATTGAAGAATCTTAAAATCAATTCTGAAGTTTACAGTCAACCAGTGGAGGGAGGCGAGAATTGGGGTGATATGTGACCTATGATTTGTCCCAGTTAAAATATGAGCTGCAGCATTCTGTTCTAGTTGAAGCTGAGCTACTGAAGATTTACAGAGGCATGTAAACAGTGCATTACAGAAGTTGAAGCATGAGAATACAAAAGCATGAATAAGCCTTCCTATGTCAGGAAAAGACACAGCTGATTTAATTTTGATGATAATTTGTAGGTGGAAGCAGCAGGATTTAATGAGATTACTGACATGTGGTTCAAAATTCCATTGAGAATCAAAAGTGATGCCTCAATTTCTCCCATAGATTTTATATTAGTTGCCAGAGTACCAAACAGTTGTAATTTCTAGGGGTGTAACAATCCATGGATCTAGATCAATATATTAATTAAAGGATCTACGAGCCAATGTCATTGATGCAAAGTGAAAACGTTGAACCATTTCGAAATCTTTAGGTTAAGCCTTAATTTTGAAAGTCTGTGTCACCGTCAAACAGCGACAAGCAAATGGCAAGCAGCCAAGAGAAAGACAAAGAGGATAGGGCTGACCCAAAAAATTTGAAGCTTTGTTCGATGGCACGGGATTCGATTGTGAAAAAAAAAATTCGAATATTTGGCCTTTTTTTCCTCCAGTTTTTTTGGGGGACCTTGAACGCAACACTAAACCCAGTAGGCCGAGTAAAGAAGTCATCTGGTCTGATTGTTACATGAATTGCCTAAAAATGTTTCACAGTAAATCAGAAAACAGGGATATTATTATTGCCACGGGTTACTTGAAATGGACAAAGGCATTCTTTACTGGTGAGTTATGTAATTAAAAAAGAAAACATCTCCGACAAGGAAATAGAAAGCCTGACGTGCAATGAATGGAGACCTATTATCCTGCTTGAACACAGACAACTAAATTCTTTCAACAGTGTGACTCAAAATAATGATAAAATAGATTTTATTGATGTAAAATAATATGCTGATGGTGACATTTTCCACCGGTCCACTGTGCACTGAGGTGGTGTCAGTGACACATGCTGCTCTGAGTCGCGCATCTGTCTGCTTGTGCTGCAGTGTGCGCCGAGTGTTTTAATTTTAAGTGTTAAATCAAAAGTTAAACACTACTTATCAGCAACCAGAAGTGTTTTTTCGTTTGTGAATATTTATATCTTAATTCTAGGGTTGCAAGAAACTACCTTTTCGCCATAATTTTTCTTCATTCTGAGCTCCGAAGCTTCAGTTTTCCAAAATGAAGTCGAAGGTAGGGCTGCCACTAACGATTATTTTCACTGTCGACTAATCTGTCGATTATTTCTTAGATTAGTCGACTAATCATTTCATCGAAAAATGTGTTAAAATGTCAGTTTGTCTCACCCAAACCCCAAAATTACATCATCTAATGTCTTGTGACGTACTCACGCCAAAGGGTTTTAGTTCAGTGTCATGGGAGAGTGTGTAAAGCTGCCAATATTTGAATGGAAGAAGCTGATATAAGAGTATTTTGGGGTACTTTTATAGTACTTTTCTATGAAAAATGACTCAAACCGATTAGTCGACTACTAAAATAGTCACCGATTATTTTAATAGTCAATTAGTCATCGATTAGTCGACTAATCGTGGCAGCCCTAGTCGAAGGTCAGCCCTGGAACAGGATGAAGTTATTTACCTGGGTACATATCATCGGAAAAAATACAGGTCAACAGACTCACATGACGAATGTAAACAATGCTGTTGCGAGATCAAACACAATGTAACGCTACCTGCCTTCACGAACATCTCACTCCGCTACCTTCTCACTACAGTAACATTTGCTGCTCTGTTTCAACAATGTTCATCTGAAAAAACATGCATGCAGGCTAAAATTCAACCTTACTGTTCTGTCAGGAGATGCAGTGACTTAAACTAGCTGTGAGTTAGAAATATAGTAACACTACGTGTCATTTGTTAAGCTATGGGTAGAGGAAAAAAAGTCTGCTAGCCGCTAGGCTAATTTAAGCAATGTAAACATGCTTAAGCTGGTAATGAGTGACTAGCAAAAGTTTTGTCTCTGGACCTTGACAGTTACCACTGAGCTGAATTTGATACTTGTGTTAAATTATGTTGTCATTAATTCATGTTTTATGGCTGTTGGGAGAAGTTTGCCTTCAGGGCTTTAGGCCAGATAGTCCTGAAGTTTTAGGAAAAAGATGATGGTTTGGGTTAAAATTAAAAGATTTATTCCAGAACAGTATTTCTGGACCTTTACTGCACTTATGTGGTTACAATAACATACATTATTTATGTGTTGTTTTTATCTTTTATGACATAAAAGCATAAAAGAAAGGGATGGCAGCTTCTTCTGTAACAGATTGTGTTAAATGGGCAGATAACAGCTTTTCATATCGATCACAGGCCCCTGAATCACATCAAATCGCAATCCTATCGTGGCAGACTTTGTAATATTGGCAAATATCGTATTGTTGTCCAAAGAATTGATAGGATATCGTATCGTGATGCAACTGGTGATCTGCACCTCTAGTAATTTCCTTTCTAGGTGATCAGAGTCAAACATTATTACTTCTGCCACTTAGTCATTATATAAACATTACTGATGATTATTTATCAGATATGTCATTGTATAAGTATTTTGTGAAAGCAGCAATAGCCAACCCCACGGTCTTGTTGCAATATCGATACTGCAATATTTGATTTCCCTCATATCTCTACTTCTGAATGAAGTGTAACTGCAGTCCAACACTCTGCTCAGCTTGCAGTTTTCTTCATTATTAAATTTAAAAAATATGGCACCACTGAGACTCCAGTCTGTCTTGCCATTCATATACATACGCTGCCAGGGTAAATGAATGTTAGCTTTCAGCAGACATTTGTTCTTTCACCCTTGACAATGGACATTCTATCATCGGGATTTGAGGGTTTTTATTCAATATGATTTATTTTGACCGAGTTAATGTGTTTCGCGAAGGGGTCGCAATTACCATACCATTAATCATACTATAATTAGAGTCAATGGCTTAATTGTGACACAAAACCTCCATTTCCTAAAGGAATTAATAACAGCACTGTCATTTAATGGTAGGAAAAAGTATCTTTAGACTGTTCTCTCTCAAACTGCGAGGGGTGCTAGACACTGGTCATTTTCATTCTTACTCATTTATATATGTATGTCCCTCTCTCTCTCTCTCTATATATATATCACACGTAGTTTGTTGCTACAATGCTTTGGTTGCCTGGATACAGACTGTGCCCTGGAGTTCTTCCATTGTGGAAGTCTGTACATGAAGAACAAAAACTGCAAGAAGAAAAAGAATGTGATAAATGGCCCCGTGGGTATAGGACTAGTACACTGTATGTTGGTGGGCTATTGACAAGTACATGGTTTCAGCTGTACACTGTAATAGGTGAACTTTCAAATGGTGCAAAATAAATAAATAAGTAAATGAACAACCCACACATAAAGGCTTGCAACATTTGCCAAAATGACTCTGCTGAGGACTTTTAGAGGAAGTCTGTGTAGCCACACAAAAAGTAATGTGAATATATTAATGATAATAATGATGATGGGAATGTGTTGGGCTTTTTGTTTCCATGCATAACTTAACCCTGCACCTGCTCTGTGATTCTGAAGTCGTGATAAGATGCTGCTTTCTAGTGAACCACTGAAAGTTGCTACATGATGTGTACTCTGGTCTGCGGACAGCCTTACAATTGTGTCATTTCTCACAGAGCCTGGAAAGAACAGATAAATACAGGTGGTAATGAAGCTCATTGTGTCACAAGACATGCACAAACAACATATCAGTCACCGGCACTGAAGAATACACAAGGATACCTTTTGCTGTCTTTCTTTTGCCTTTTTTTTTTCTTTGCTTCTTTGACCAAACAGAATCATGCAATCTGCTCTTCAAACTCTTCTCCAATTCTTCGGCCTCAAAAAGGGTTTCGTTTGATAGCAGCAATCCTGGAAAGGTCACAGGCATCAAGAAAATAGACGGAATGAGCCAAGAGGATTTCAAGTTGTATTAATGAGGACCCCCTCGGCCAGCACCCGTCTTAGAGGTCAGGCCATCACCTAAAATGATAAAGATTTATCATGGGGAGGCAAGGCTGGTCAAAGCGTTCTCTTATCTCGGGCTCTGCCTTTTTACAGCAGCAACCACTGTCAAGAGTCTCACATGGATGAAAGACTTGGCTACTCTCCACCACTGTTGCAAACCTCCAGAAATATTCTGACGTGGGTAAATAATTCATCCCCTATATTTTGTACTCTTTGAGAATTTTTGAGGAGGTGCGAGTACATTATGCCATGCTCCCTACACCGTGAGACCCTCACTCAAAAAAAAAAAAAAAAAACAAACAGAAAGGATGGCACATATGAAGTTAGCCACAGCTTGAAATATTTGTTTTTTTAATTCAGTGCAGTCTGCATGCAAAATTGTTCAGCTGTACTGTACATACTCAGATTAATTGTCTTGCCATGATTCAGATTTCTGCCAGTGATACTGTGGATCGTCAAATTGAAACTGCTTTATATCACTGTAATGCAGGCTTTGAATATGTGACATACATATTCAGCACCATAACATAAAAAATTAGAGCACATAATATGTATTTGGAGTTATCTTGAATAAATGCTGCAAGATGAATTATGATCGGACTTTTATTTTTGACATAGAACACTATATGTGACATTACACTTTAATAGCAGGGGATCTCTTACAGTAACACGGTGGTGCTGCAAACCAACTTCAAATGTATACAGCAGGTCATGTATATGTATTTGTCTCTGCCAAAGCAAGCCTGTGATGTTGAAACACCAGTGGCCCCTGAAGAGAAAAACATTGTTGATATGCCAGCCATGGATTTCTGTTTTTTTTTCCTCCAGTTTGAAGCCTTTTCATGGATGTTTTCTTTTCTTTCTTTTTTTTTTTGGTGAAAGCTGCTTTGTAGAGAAACGCTAACAGCAATCATCAGTTTTGCAATAATTTCAACCACAGGGAGAATATACCATGCTGGTATATCCAGGGTGATTTGATGTACAACTAATACACTTAGCCCAGGAGCATGTACATACAGGTAGTGGTCTTTTCCTCCCAATTATACAGTGTCTTTTTCTTTGTGTTTCTTCTCTTGACCTGAATTTTAAAAACAAAGCCAGAGTAAGATGTGCTTTCTTTTAATTGTAAGTGACTGTTTCCCTCAGTTTGAGGTTTTCAGAGGTTTAAAAAAGGACACATTTAAATCAACAAATTGGTGTCAACAGTTAAGGTCAGGTTTTAGATTATCTTTACTAAAGTCAAACTCCTTCAGGCACCATAACACCTCCTGCGCATATAGTTTGGGTTAGGCCAGATTTTGGAATTATGTATGAGCTTGACCAGGATACCACCCCCACTGTTTTTGCTACAATGATTAGGCTAAGGCTAAGTTTCGTGCCTGTATTGGCAATTCTTGACCTTTTTGGTCTTACCAACTCAGGCATCCAAAGGAGCTGCATATGTCTGTTTCGATGCCCCAAAAACATGTTAATAACCCCGAATTGTGGGCTTCAGTCTTCCACTCTTGGTTCCCTGTAAACATGGATAGTGAACATTGAAAGCACAGACAAAAGTCTGGACGTATAGATGAAATAAGGTGTGTTTATGAAAGGACACTTGCTAAGCATTAGAACTAGGGATGAAATCAAGGATGCTGGGGCCATAGACTGTCAATATAATGGACGTAGCTACCGTGACATTACCCAGTGGTTTGCTGATTTGCATTTCGAGCCAGAAATGGCCATATTTGGGGGAGAGGCTGACACTGTGGAGGAACTGGGGGTGGATCTGACTGGGAAGCCGAGGACTCTATCAGCAGGCAGCCTGTCACTCAAAGTGAACTGCCCTTAATTATGCATAACTTTAAGCCTTAATGAAATTTCAACAGGTGAGTTATATCCTCCTTAGACCCTGTGTCCTCTTATGAGAACACTACATTTTGGGTTTCTTGCACTTTATACTTCAGTCTGCAAAATGACAGCCACCAAGTCAGCCTGCAGCCGGTCCGACACAAAAGTGGACAAGGTCCAAAACTTGATCACATTATATGGTTGAAATTAGTTTATGTATAATTAATAATGTTTGTAGTTTGATATGCCAACAAATTTGACCAATTTTATCAACAATAACAAGATGCTGTTAAATAGGAGGTACTCTTCTTAGGACATGTGATCTTTATTGTCGTCTCGTTTGAGGACATTGGGATTGGGACCAATTGGTGTGACTGACTGTCTCAACGGACAAAGGAACATTCCTTGCTTGTAGTATGGAACAAGGACAATTCATCCAGTTACAAAATGAACAAATCAAAAGAGTTTTAGATTTGTTGCATTATTACAACAATGTTCAGACATTGCAATAAACATTTGTATACTTTTGGAGACATTAAGAATCTGTACCAAACAGAAACTGAGGTCTCAGGAGGTTGTAAAAATTCAACCACTGTACACTTGTCATGAAGAGGGAAGTAGCTACAAGGACCAGAACTGTTTTTGTACCAGTCTGTAAACACATTTCTGCTGTAAAGTTGTGGATTTTCATAAGGGGTCTATAAGAATTTCAGCCTTGGAGGTTGCTGCTTGGTTGTAACGCATGACTGTCTGTACAAGCACTGGTGACTCAACTCCTTTCCTCAGTCTCCTGTTAGACTCAATTTGCTTCGAAACCCCAAACTCTCGAAGATGAGTTTGCTCTTTGTAAATTCATCTTTTAAATGCCACCACAGTGCTTTTAAGACACTGTAGTGACAGACTGAAAAGGACCAAGTGGCAACCCCTGGAGCTGAAAAATTAACCCAAAAACTGCAGTTCTTTGAATGGCCACTTGAGGCTGGCTCCAGAAGTGAGTCAATCCCCATAGACCCCCATGTTAAAATGCCCAGCTTTACAGCAGAAACAAACATGTTTACAGCCTGGTACAAATAACAGTTTTGGTCTCCATAGCTAATTCCCCCTTCATGACAACTGTACAGGGGGTGAATTGTTATATAATTCACCTGTTTACATTTTATTATGGCTTAAAGTTAAGTATAATTGACTGTGTGCTCACAGTGTCCTTGGCTTCACAGCCAGGTTCTTCCCTCATTTTCACTTAAATATGGTCACTTCTGGCTCCAAAAAGCAACATGATGATGGCCAAAATGCCTAACTCAGGGCTTCAGAATGCAAGGCCATGGACCAATGGGTGACATTACGTTAGCTACGTCCATTATTTTTACAGTCTATAAAAATAGACTGCTAATATAGCAATTATATTACGCACTTCCTACACGTGACACATAGATAAAGGTGTCTGTTCCGAGGAGCCCACATGCTCTTGCCAGGCCAAAATCAATTTTCCAAGTCAGAATTTTTAGTATTCCTCAGCCGTCCGAGCTATATATTTTAAATAAAGTAAATATTCTGGAGAGAATGGGCAAACCTCCCTGTGGACAAAATCATAACATCACAATTCTTAATGATTATGTGATGGTTTCAACGACACTTTCTGATGTCAGCTTCCCCGTGAGACCGTTTTCAATTATGATTAAGAATAATGGAGCACATTCAAGTGACAGCATTGCTTTTCAATAATTGCTATGCTTTTCACCAGAGACTGGTCAATAAGGGAGATGCTAGAAACTAGATACAAATCAAAATAAAACATTCAGCGATTTAATACATTTGTGGGCTGTTGTGGGTTATTTTCAGCAGAGCAGAATCATCTCAGTTTTTTGTTTTTGTTTTTTTTCTTTTCTTCTCTCAGACTGCTGTTGTTAAAGACCGGGCAACAGCACATGGCTCAAAAAGATTTGGCACCAGCATCTTTGTGGTGTCTTCCTGCTCCCAAACCACGTTTGTCTTGGAAATAGAGTTCAGCAGCCAGGAGCAGCCATTGCAGGCCACACCATCCGCTAAATGTTTAACTTTCCTAAAGGAGTCATTCAAAACAAGAACGGGAACTTGTCTATTGGGAAATACCTCCGGATTAGGGGGGCTGAAAGATTGAAAAAGTAATTTGAAAAATAATGGGCTTTTTAATGACTAAACCTATGGGACACCCAGATGTGCTCTTTGTTAATTTTCACTAGTGTAATGTAAAATTCCAACTGCTTAATTACTCTAGGACACACAAAGCAACTGGTTTTTAACGAAGCAATTATGGGAACAGCTTCTACTACATTGCACCACAGCTTCCATTCCCCACCAGCTCCTTCCTTGATGAACCACTACTTTTTTTGGGTACAAAGTTATCAAGCTTTTCATGTCTTAAGCAATGACAGAAAATCCAGAGTAATTTTTTTTTAATCAGAGGTTTGTTTTGGCTCCTGAGACCTCAGATCATTTGAATATGGCCTAATTCTCAATTTCCTACGGAATAAAGTAACTTAATAATGAATGTTTCATAAATAATACCGATATTTACCACTAATCTCAGCTGGTCTGGAATTCCAGAGATTTATCTGAAATGCATCCAAGAAAAGCAAAGATGAATAAACAGAAATATTTTATTGTTATACATTGTATTTTGTGTAAGTCGCAGCTTTTGTAACTGAAGGTGGCAATTTTTTAGCTTTGCTGTCGCGTTCAGAGGTGCAGAAATATTGTCAAGGAAAATATCTTCTGACATTTCGGCTGTTGTTTTTTTTTTTTCCCTTCTCCCTCCATAGATCAATAAAGAAAACTACCCGGGCAGCATTAAACCCCCTCCCCAACCCTCCTGGGAGTAGCTGAGGAACAGCTGTTGGTAAATATCATTACAATATTACATGCTTTATCGTTGCTTTAATGGTGAAATATCAGATGTCCCAGCTCAAAAGACATTAACATTTAGGACAATCAATATAAGTTGCACATTTTACGAGAGACATTTTCCAGCTGATAGAGAAACTTGCACGGATGCCTGAGGTGTCATTCATTAAGGCATGCTGTAAAGATCATTGTGATTTGTGGGCTTTGGGAGGGAATGTGATCCTCAAATGGACTTGTCATGTTTTTTAATCAGGCTTGCCCTACCTGGATTTACATACATATTACAGTAGAAAAAAGGACGTTATACGCTTATGCATTGAGATGACAAAGTCGAAGTCCCTTTGAGTTTGTGTTTGCTATAAAGTTGTATTATTTAGTAATTCATATGCTCCACAAACAAGAGACAATAGATTTATATTCAAATGGCAGCAGCATCAATGAAATGGAATTGCATTACCATCTCTTTGTTTTACATCAATAGGAACACCGGTGTAACCTTTTTAATAAATTATACCAAAAGGTGCAGCACTTTCAGTGATAGATCATTGCATTTTCAACTTTTGTCCTTTATTTAATTTCCAATTGTAAAAATACTGTGCGTTCACTCGGCGCTCCTGAACATAAAAGTAATAGAAGGCACAAAAGGGAAAGAAGAAGAAATCAACCCTCCTCAGCTCCAACTTCAAAAATTAAAATTGTGCCTTTGAGATGCAAATGCTCAAACAATATTCTTCATGTTGGATCTAAATTGCTAATGTACACAGCGTATAAGCCCAGTGTGTCCCCTTTCAAGACTGGATATCTTGGAGACATGAACCTGATGGTGTTAGTGTTGATCAAAGGGCCAGCCGTGTCATGCCCCCCCCCCCCCCCCCCCCCCGGAGACTGAGGACTCATTGACATGCAGCGAAACATGCATATTCCTTGTTAAATGTTTATGTTGTGTAATTGCGCCAAACATTTAATTGTGCAACCTTTAAAAAAAAAGGTCAGAGAAACAAGGAATTTGGAGAAACTACTCTGAGGATAAATAGATAGAAAATAGCGACATAAAAGTGCTGCAAAGTCATCATTACCATCGTATTATTTTACTCTAAATGAGACACAGAGAGAGGAACAGGTGCAGATAATCCCCATCAAAAACAGGGCTAAAATCCCTATTCATCAACCTGAAACAATCATTTTAAATTCAGGAGGTGTTTCTATGACAGCAGGCTACTCCTTTTGATCCCATACAGGGTAGCACCTTGATAGACCAACTATATGGATTAATAGCACTAGTTACAACACAGCCGTAGGCCCCCTGTATCTACGTTAATAGAGCCTATCCATTCCTGTCAGCTACTGGGGACTGATGGAATTGCAGGGGTGGCTTTGTATCCACACAGCAAATCATCAACCCTCAGATATCGCTTGAGCTGGATGACTGCAATTTTCATTTAAAACCAAATGTATTACAGTGAGATCTATCAAACGTGGTCAGACAGATTTTTCTCTGAAAGAGGTCTCTCTCCATCTGCGCACTGGACACGGGGAATAGCTTCTCAGTGCAGGTTGCTTGTCTTCATTTCCAGTTAGGTAGCCCACACACACAAAGGCATACACACCTCGTAAAGTCCGATCTGACTGATGCAAACGTTTGTCTTTGTGTGCTGTCGTCGAAGGAGCAAGTGTATCAGAGCAGAAAGAAAAGCTGTGTTCCTGCCATAATCTATCATGTCACAACTGCCGATCTTCCCATCCAGACATAGTGGAGCCACCTGCTTGGTTTGAGAGACATGAGCACTTGTATCAGCATCAGAGCTGGGAGTAATACAAGACTTAGCATTGATTAACAGCCAGTTTAACCGCGACACATATTTTTGGAAAATTACAGTCTTCTACCACATTATGCCATTTCTATCATTTTCATCTTGGCAAAGTGTTAAAAATCTTGTAAGCTCAGAAGAAGAAAGCAGCTTAAAGATCCCTTCGACACATGTTTTAAGACTGTTTTGAATATTGTGCATCTGGGGAAAAAAACAAGTCATTTTGCCTTTTTAAAAAATCATAAAATTATAAGCAGTCCCTCTCTATAGTCCATTTAATTGAAAAATTCAAAACCTATGAATATGCAAATGTAATTCATATTAAAGGTTTACCCCATTAGGGTTTTTTTTGTAAATAAACAAAGTTACTCTTTATATTAAGAGTTACAAAGCAAAATGCATCGTCTTAATCCTTGAGGCCTAACAAATGTGTTAAACGCATTATCTTCCTCATAACAGACCGCCAGGCCTAAGTCTCGGGGGGATTATGTGTTCAGGTGTGTGTCTGTGTGTATCTGTCCTTCTGCAGATAATCTCACATACTACTGGACCTGTCAGCCTAACATTTTTTGTGCACATTTATGACTGTATGCTCAAGGACCTCTTATTGCTGTGGTTATTTACAGTTTTTCAGAAGGCTATTTTACTGACTGTTTTCTAACGTCATTGAACCCTCATTTCTTTTAACCGGCTGGTAGGAGCCGCAATTGATCAACAAAATCACAGCGTAAACAAGCCATAAACAAACCTGACCTAGTCTGTTGCAGGCCAGGTTTTGGCCTTCATCATCGCTCAGAAACTGACATCCCTAGAAAGTTTGGTGTCATCTTGAACCAAAGCATCTGCAGGTTCATTTTATACCTGATGTGTTTTGATTCACTCAAGTTAGGCACAATACGAGATATATAAATCCGTGTTTTTTTTCTTCACTGTCATCTTGACTGTATGGGAGGAGGGACGAATGAGTAAGATTCTTCTTTGTTTGGAAAGGGAGAGTGAGGAAGACATTGTGTCCTAGGTTAGTCTCCTTATAGTCTGACTACTCTGGTTACACCTTGATAATGATATTTGTAAGGTATCTAATATGTTGAAATCTGTAACGTTTGCTGATGATACAAATTTAGGAGATGACATGAAAGAGTTACTAAAAACAGTAGAAATGATATTAATCATGTTGAAAAAATGGTTTGCCTTCATTTGTTATTACTAAATGAAAATAAAAACAAAATATATGGTGTTAGGGCTAATTGTGAAATAAAACTGAACTTAAATGTTGTTGAAATTGAAAGAGTATATGAAACAAAATTTTTGGAGTGATGATAGATCCATAAACCATGTTGGAAGCCACACATAGAACATATTAAACAGAAACTATTTAAATCTATTGCTGTTCTTTATAAAACAAGGAAAATGTTGAATAAGAAATGTTTGAATTGTATTGTTCACTTGTAATGCCATATATGTCCTACTGTGCTGAAATTTGGGGAAATGCATACAAAACAAATATACAGTAGATCCTATAATTAAACTTCAGAAAAGAGCCCTCAGAATAATACAACATAAAGCAGGTTATCAGTAATCTACTAATCCGTTGTTGATTGTATCCTACACATTGAAATTTCCAGACATTGGAAATACTTTTTCAAGCTGTTAGCAAAAGCCTTCCTGTCTGTATTTAAAGTTTTAGATTAATAGAAGGAAATTAAAATTTAAGAAGGTTGTTTATTTATGAAACATGTAAAGTGAGAACCAGTGTAAAACACAAATGTGTTTCAGTTCTGGGAGTCAAACTATGGACCCAGTGCTGATTTGAAACCGTGTAGCTCTCTGTTGAGTTTTAAAACAGCTTTAAAATTCAAAATGATGTCAAATCATTTTGAAATATTTGTGGATTATAATTAAGTTTATAATATATTCAATTAGTATCTTTTTTATTTCCTTTCTTTGGTATTGTTGATATTCTGGTTTATCCTTTAGTTGATATAGGATAGGCGAAAATAAGACTGGTGGTTCAGCCTATTCTTTTTTTGTTTGGGGTGTTATTGACTGCTGATGAGGTGGGTGTACTAATAGGTAGATGGGTAGGTTACTGCAGAGGAAGTGGGTTCTTGCCTATATATTCCAAGAGCGTTTTGGCTGATAGGTGGGTATCCTGTAAACAACCACAAAAAGAGGTGGGTGTAGCCCATATACCTGCGTATACCCTCCACTACACCATCCCCTTGTCTCCCCACTGCTGTCAAGCATACAGACACCCAGTCTGCCCTGCACTCCCAGTTCCCCACACCTGGTGGAGATCTGCACTCTGTACAACTCTTCAACCCTGCCTTGTTTACATCCACGTTTGCTTGTTAGCAGTCTTCTTCTTCTTCTTCATTGTATTTACTGGCATGTTGTTAAATTTTTTTGATGCGTTATCACCCTTATTGCACAGAGGAACAGTATGAAACCATTGGCAGCAATGGGAATCGTGTCACAAGTGTGCATGTGTGTGTCTTTGTGCCGTTGCATAAAAACAAACAGATCTCCTAAAAATATCACTCACAGCGCTACTGACACTGCAGGTTTGTGTAAGTTGCTTGTTTGATGATGACTGGCGTCTAAACTTGCTGTGATGTCACAAAATCAATCTTGTATCTCCTCTCTTAAACTCAGATTGAAGGTAAGCAAAGAGAAACTTTCCCTCTAGTGTCAAACTCATCCGGATCATCCTGCACTGTGAAGCTCAAACACCCGAGTGAAGCAACAATAAGCAACACACATTTCTTGACATGAAGGGGGGACTTTAAACTTTTAAATGGTTAAAGTTTGGTCATGGTTAAGTAAGAAACAATTTGGCAAAGAAATGTAATATTCACTCACAGTGGGAAACTGGGTTGTCAGAGGTGAAGGCAGATGTATTGGCCCGTCCAACACCCTGAAAGCAGCACTTACTTCTCGCTGCACAAGTCAGGAACAGTACATCTACACTCAGGTAATCCTTACACGCTGGGTAAATTTATTTCTTGCACTCCTCATGCGTGGAGCTGGTATTTTAAGTGGCATTGTACTCATTTCACAATATTTCGAGAGACTAGGTGCTCAATTTAGTCAAATAAAAGTCACACTCTGCAGAGATTTTGATATGCACTGCAGCTAAAACTGCTCTGCTTTCACTTTGCTGTGTCTCAGAAGAGATAACCTGGAGTACACATACAGTAGATTGATGTCAAATGCAACACACGACTTCACTCAACTCTGGTTAGCGTGAGAGGCGTGCATGACAAAAATGATTTAAATATACCTCTTTCACATGGCATGCTCATTAATTATCATAGCTGTCCGGCCTGGTACAGTACTTTGATTTTGACAGTGAGTTATGGATCATTTTGCTGCTATAAGATAGATGAAAGATCAGAGAAAGCCACAGTGTAAACAGAGCGACTGGGACAAACTGCACAATATCTGTGTAACCTTTGCTAAAAGGTTCAAACAATAGGGGGGCCATTTGGGGTCTGCCTTCAAATAAAATGTCTCTGAGCAATGTGACAATGTTGATCACGGGAAACTAACTCCTGCGGTGCTAATGGCGCTACCAAAATCCCAATTAAAACAGCAACATTAATGCACTTCAATGCTGGTACAATATAAGCATCTTGACAGAAAAAAGGAGGACACCTTGAAAGAGGAAAGCAGAAGACAATATTCACTTCTGTCAAGTTGCATATTTCTCCCTCTACAGCTAATAATGACATGCTCTTTGATGCAGGCGAGACAGTTTTTCATTTTCTACTGACTTCAAATTCCAGGTATTTAATCCTCACTGGAAATGCCAAGCTTTGAGGATGTTACCCCAACTGTTCTTCAGAGTTCAGTGCCTCAGGAGAGCAGAGCAAATATGAAAAACAAAGCGTTGGAAATTATTTCCTTCTTGTTGTTTTAGGTTCGGCTCTTGTTTTCTCAAAAGTTGCCGGCTGGGGCTTATGCTCACCTCTCGGTGCGAACGTGACTCGTAGACCCACAGCTGTGGTGTGAGGAGAATCCGGAATGAGGAGGACCCTCAGCCTGTGATTATGGAGGTGTGCAGTCAGGGGAAGCCATAAACATATCCGTGCACGGCCGTCGCACACATTCACGCGGCTGTGTGTCAGAAAGACACGGCGCGCGCGCACACTCGTTCGCTCTCGCATTCACAGAAACACAGGCAAATGTCGGCTCATCCGCATTAAGTAAGCGGGGCGGCCAACAAAACAGCAGACAGAAAAATGGGTTTTTCCACAACCCCGTCCACATGCCCTCTCAAGAAAAAGCAGACATGCAGCATTTACTCAACAACAACAGCCTTATCTGCCATTGAACAATACTGTATTCTCTATATGTGACAAACTGAGTTTTCTGCATACTGTATGAGCACTTACAGGCTGAGGCTACACTCAGAGTGTTACTGACTGCAGGGATTATTCCAGCACACTGAGAGTTGTTTCAAGGCCCTTCCTCAGAATACTATTCAAACCTTTTCAACTAAAAAGCTTTTCTTCACTGTAAAGAACCACGTGTGCAACAATTTACGGTACAAAAGTCTACACTTTTCTGATACTTTCAAGGTCCTCAGTGAGCCAGGCGACCGAAGATGGAGTTCATGATGACCACCACAATCCAAATTCTGTCTATAATGATGATTTGAGTTGGGATCAATCAACCCTATCTGCTTGCTGTAATGGCCGATGAGGCTTTGATTTAAGAGCTGTAATTGGTTTCCTGTAGGGTACAGTGTCAGTTTTTCTATTCCCCAGTAACCCGGGTGTACAGTTTCAGGACATGGCTGCTTGTCACAAGTGCAGGCTTGACTGGACAGGGAAGAAGATATCCACTGGAGACACAGGGGCTCTTCTGGCACGACTCTTTGTCCGTAATGGCCTCCATTCACAGGCTCTTCATGAAAGGTTTTACATGGGAACTCCAAAGGCTAATTGGCCCACGGAGATCAGGCTTATTGTTAGTTCTGCATGGCTTCCAGCAGCCATGGCTGCCATATGAGTGCCTAATCACCACAGGGCTCCACACCTGACTAAACAAAGAGCACTTTTCTTAATTCTTATAAAAAGTGTCTCTCATCCTTTATCTTTGCTTCTTCCTGCTCCACCTCCTCCCTCTCTCTTCCCCTCTGTCTCTTATGTCTGAGGTTATATAACAGGTCAGGAATTAACTGTATTAATACCTATGGATTTTTATTTTTAATTAAACCTACACTACGCTTGAATGCTTAAAGCCAATCGTCAAATGACTCCACAAAAAGCCCCAGAGGTCAAGCCAGTTGCTTTATGCACTCACTCAGTATTGTTGCCATGTAAACACTTAGAACTGTGTGTGATTGCTCTGTTAGAGACACAAAATGTCAACAGCTATTATGGATTTTTTGCAAGAAAAAGTCCACTGCATTTTAAACTTGTGCTTTTTCCTAAATAGGTGTAGCAAAGGATAGCGGGCTCCGCTCACCTATTTACGCCGGACTCCATTCCATTACTACTAATTACCCCATAAGTGAGGACACGGTGGCATAAAGTAAATGACGGCATAATGAGCTGTTTTCCCTGCAGTGAAAGCTCCGTTCGGTGGATACCTGTGATGACTCAGAAAACAGTGAAATTCCCCGGAGGTTTAAGTTTAAATCCCTGAATGCATAAAAGCGTGCCGCAATATCAAAGGTTTGTAAAATGTCATTGAGCTTTAATATCCTTGTCTGTCATTTTGATTTGAATACACACCTGATTGCTGCACGCTGATAAAGCTTTCAAGCGCCACAGGGTTCCTATTGCAAAGACACTTCAGCCTGTGTGAGCTCTGCTCCTGAAGTGGGCACAAGGATGTTTTTTTGTGTACTGATGTGCCATCAGAACATTTCACATCTGTAATCTTATAATACTGCATTCTGTGCTGATAAGCTATTTCAAAAGAGTCTGGTGCAATTTTACAATATTCTAACCATTGTTGCTTAGACTCACTTAAAGCCTGTGGAATTGTATAATGGGAGAAGTATTAAAGGGAAGCATATGAGCCACTTTCCTGAAGAGGCTTGAATATGGATCTGATAAACATGTTTTCACCTTCTGCCTTCTGAACTACTCGCTAGAAACCCCCAGACAAGCCACAGGAAACATAACTCTACACCAGCTCATATGTGACTGTGTACAACAAGCACTGAGTGTTGATGTCTAATAGCAGGCAAATCAGCCTCCTTACTAATTAATGAGAGATTTGTTGTTTTCATACTGTATGTTAGTGGATCATGAGACATGCAGGAGACAGGAGTGGTCCCGAGCAGTTAAGTAGCTCATTATGTGATGAGGCTCCATTTAGAAAGGATACAGATATTCTGCAGGAAGAGGTATGTTTAGTCCTTCTTTAACTATTGATGATTCACTCACTAACCCCATTGATCCATGTATAATTTAATCTGCGCCACTCTGATATTTAATCATTAATATTTATTACAAATGTTCCTTAAAATGGGGTAAAGGAAAGTCTTAAAGGTGACAAGTATGGCATAAGTTGTAGCTCTTGACAGCATTTTTTTTCCCCTCAAAACTGATCAAAGTAAACAGCCAGAAAAGGGATTTAAATTTATGTTCCTCGCTGTCTGCACTGAGGGAGTTTCAAGATATCTATTTTAGTATTTTTAGTGCTTATTTTAGATGATGTTTAAGGACAGGACCTTATACCGCTGCAGAAAATGTAAAAACAAAAAACCCCGCTCAACCTATTCCATCTCTGTTTGATCCCACGCTTGTTGGCTTGACATCAGTTAACAGCAGATGTAACACCACTGCGTGGCTTGCTATGAGCAGCCTGAGGTCACAGTTTGAACAAAGACGGTGGGACACAAGATGGAGATACGACTGCGCGGTCAAAAACGTGCCTCAGTTTCAATCAGAGGCACAAATTCAAAAAGCCAAACGGTATGAGACATTTATCAGGTCTGGAAGCAATAGTCGGGCCACTGTTGTATCACCCTGGCATCGTAAAACAAATGGGAAAATGGGGAAATACCTGCAGTTATTTCCACAAACAAAAAGATATATTCAAGATGGCCTGCCATTGAATACTCATTAGGTTGAAGTAATTTGCGACCTAATTGGTACTTACTGCACAATAGTGCCAGAAAATTACTTTTGGATTGAACAGGGGCCTTAAATTAACACTTTAAAGCAACGTAGGGGATTAGTGCAGTTCGACAACAATGCATTTGAAATTATATTAAGAAGTGATTTTTCATCTTAATTGTGCAGTCATCTCATTAATGAGTGCGATGGATGACCTACATAGAGAACAGTAGTCTTTTTTGGGGGGGGGGGGGGGGGGGGGTTCTTAATTTAAGATAATAAGGATAGTCCTCTCAATAACACAAGAAGTTATTTTCCCCCCCAAAAAAGTGTTTCTTAACAATTTAAGGGAATTAGCAATTGTCCTTGTATTTTGTTTTAATCTCTGTGAGGTACTACTCTTAAAGTAGAGACACTTTAACAACTTGGATAAGACAACACACAAATTCCTATTCAACCCTGCTTTCTAATTACTTTAAATATCTGACTCTTTAAGAATATCTTACGGTGAGGATTATTTTCACTAAACAAATCCACACACGCAGGTTGGTCTGCATAGCAACCTGCCAAACAGGTCAGAATGCTATTTATACATTTTCCTCTGTAGTTTGATGCCAGATCACCATGGTGTATTATCAGTTGTATTTGCCCAATGCTAAGTACACAGCCAGTGCAGTATCTGATGGGAAAGCATATTCAATTATTAACTGATCTACCTCTGCTGGTGCCCATTTCCTCACAGATAAAAAGGCCTATTAGACTTATTTCCTCCTTGTAGATAGAATGAAATATCATGTCTTTTAATGGATAGACCTATTTTAATCTCCCGCATTAATACTTTAGTATGCAGGATATTATTGTTCTGTACCAATGACTATAATTAGTTTTGTTTAATAATCTCTGTCAATCCTAAAATTGCTCACTTGCTTGGTTCCACATTTTGCCGAGGAGATCATTAATTTCTTGAGTCTTTATAGCACGGTGGGATGAAGATCGCCCATCGTTAGATGAACTGGTGAATCCAGTCATGTTTAAGGCATGAGATAAGTAGCAAAGAGGTGAACTGTATACATAAAACAGCAGTTTTTTTGTCTTAGGCAATTAAAGTTTTTTTTTTTTTTTTTTCTTTGCAAGGCTGCATAGATGCTGTGTTATGTCTTAAGGCTGGTATGTATCGTATGGAGGACATGGATCATGACTCAAGAATGATCCTGCCTCGGGACAGAAGCTGTGAATAAATGCGAAATATACTTGTTGGCATGACCTTTAGAATAAACAAATAATGTGGAAACCATTAAGGAGAGAATGGTGGTAATAAAGTCAGATACATTTAAATCACTACCACATAATCTACATTTACACATGCCGATAGAGTTCTCTACTGCATGGCAGATCTCAGTGGGGGAGGCCTACAGCGCAGGTCAAGTTAAGTAGATTTGTCATTTCATGACTTACATTTTTAATTGACTTTTTTCCGTCAGGGTGAAACCTTTGTGAATCCGTGTCTCTATCCCGGACTGCACTGTAGTAGTTCCCTCGAGCATAAATTGTATCCTTAACGAACAGATATGTCTTGTTTATAAGCGTCCGACTGAAATAATAAAGGCTGAGATGTCTGTGACCTGCAAAGTGGTTCACAAATGTGTTGAAGTTATGTAAGAAAATCAAGTTTGCAAGATGAACTTTGCTGTTGTTGCAGTTCAGCTTGGTGCCAGAGGAGAGAGTCTGGCTATCAGCTAAAAAATATCCATAGTATTATAACACACTACCTCTCCGTCCTTATTGATCACATCCAGTGCAATATTTATGAAGTAGAGTTAGGACGGGGTGCTTTTCTAACATGCTCTGGGCCAAAAGCAAAGAACACTTAAACTTCATTTCAATAGTTAAATTTAGAATATTACTTGACTCCTTCAAGGGAACACCCTAAAGTGATAGCCAGTCCGTCACAGAGACTAAGATGGACAAACACACCCACACTCACAGTCATAGCTTTAAGCACTACAGCTTCTCGTCCACCTGACCTGCATGTCTCCCCGCAGCAGGAGGAAGCCAGAGCATGGAGCTGTTACAGTTTACTAATTTCCAGCACATTGAAATACCTGTGAATCCATTCGTCGCCCAGTTGTTGTAAACAATCTCACGGCGTGATCTAACTGTCCTCGACGCTGCCTCGCGACAGCATCGTCGCCCCTTTATTCCCCGTGTCTCTCCGCCTCCCTCTCTCTCCTCAATGGCAATGTCAAAATGGCAAAGCCCTCCAATCACATTACTCTATACCCGGGAACATTTAAATGCTAATGTTATAAGCTCACATGCCTAATATGATAAGCTGACAAGCTTATTATAAGCTCTGAAGTTTTAAGAGTTTCTTCCATTAGTTATCACAGGAGGCATTAAATTGCATCGCTGCACAGTGCCAGAAGGTATGGAGTTAAATTCCCCTGCAGAAGAGATTATTTTGGCTGGCTTCTGACAGCACTATACAGTGGCAGGATTGTACATGATGGTTTGTCAAGAGAAGGGGAGGTGCACAGGGAGTGGAGTGCAAGTGGTTTGAGCGAGATGCGTATATG
The DNA here is from genome assembly GCF_041903045.1 of Epinephelus lanceolatus. Lineage (NCBI taxonomy): Eukaryota > Metazoa > Chordata > Actinopteri > Perciformes > Serranidae > Epinephelus > Epinephelus lanceolatus. The sequence continues at coordinate 26,658,790 of NC_135740.1, read as the reverse complement.
TGTGTGCGCACGTGTGTCTTATCTACTAGTTTGCTCAGTATATGTGGCTATATAGAGGATAGTTTATCCGATAGAGAGCTGCATTTTCTGTCATCCTTCCACTCCTTCTGTCCTGATAACCTGTGAATCAACAGACTGCACTCAGGCTCATCACAGTACACAATTATACCATGTGGATCACAACATAAAACTAACACCGTGTCTTTTTAAACACATTTTTATGTTGATAAAAGATTAACTCCTTATCCTTACCTCAGATCAATCTGCTGAATTTTATTGCAGAATTCCATGTTTTAATATTACCACGAAAACACCAAACACGCCAGTCATGATGAGTCATGAAAGTGAGTCTTGAGCTCCTATGGATAATTCTCAAGACTGTGGTTTTATGGCAGTTGAACACAGAATTCCTTTTCCTTTCAGAATTCAAAATAATATCCAGGTATTATCCAATCCTCAACTTGTATGTGGGAATCTCACAGGACATCCAGCATACCCAGCAGTCTCAATAGGCTCTGTTGGACTTCCCTACTGAGTTCCAAAAGGATAAAACAACAGATGGTAGAACTTACCTGGCAAGTCGAAGAAAAACCAAGGATTGCTCAACACTTCCTGAGAACAGTGTATGAAAATTGAGATTGACTAAGTTTCTTAAATGTCCTTGATGAACCATGAGATGATGGACACCCATGGCTAGGGTTGGTAGCATTTAGGATTTTTTCCAAACTGGTGTTGAAACAATACTTTTAAAATGCTATTGGTGCCAAAATGGTGCCTGAACCAACCCCATAAAAATAAAAGCACAAAAACGGCAATTGGCATCAGTATTGCAAAGGCAATTTTGAACGTGAAATTGAACAATATATTAACTTTAAACAGTTTAAAGCAGCGGTTCCCAACTGGTGGGTCATGGTTCAAAAAAGTGGATTGTGGGTCCTTTCTACATGGACCGCAATTGACTCACATGTCAAGTTGGTAAAAGACATTTAATGTTGAAGTACAGTACATTTTCGACACAAAACTTTAATTTTCGAGTGCTGTTTCCTGCTGCAAAGTGGCCTGACGACATGTTAAACTGCATGGACCTTGGACTAATAATTAAGGAGAAATCTGGACCCCGTGGTTGAACCAGTTGGGAACCACTGGTTTGAAGTATACTTAAATATATAAATCTGGATGAATACAGTAACAAATTCACATAATAAATAAAACCTTGCCCAACTAAAACAACCATTATAGCAGTATTGACCGCAATTATTTTTTTTTTAAGTTGGGATCAACAATTGTTTCCCCAACTCAGGAGAGACTCAGCAGACAGACATTTATCCATTGTCTGTTCAGGAGCGCCTGAGATTATCACTACAATGAGAATAGCTGATCCACCTTAACAGTCCACCTTAAGTGAGCCTGATCAGGCTCCAGTACGAAGCTATCTTTGCTTGCTAATTTCAGGGCTAACCCCCTTTACTTTAATTAGCAGGTGGCAAGCAAGACACAGGAACTTGGCCTGGCTTGTGAAATCAGTGGAGGATACTCCTATAGGTGACATCTGCAGCCACATGGAGTGCCACCCAGTGGTGGAGGTGTCAAAATCACCCCTCCCCCTATTTTCTTTTCTGTTTAATTACAGTCATAAGGGAGAAACGATCCTAATAACTAATGCTAGAGCATCGATGGGTATGGTGGAGTTGAGTAAATGTGGAGCGCATTAGAAAAGAGAAAATGATAGGCAGAAGCCATCCAGAGTGTGGTCAAAAATAAGAAAGAGCTTGAAATTTGTGAATTTGCACATACCATATTTCTTTCATTGTTTGGGGTGGCTGTTACTCAGAGGTAGCGATGAATCAGAACATCAGCGGTTCGATCCCCGGCTCCTCCAGTCTGCATGTCAAAGTATCCTTTGGCAAGATACTTCACCCCAAACTGCTCCCGATGGGCGCTCCATAGGTGCGTGAATGGTTACTGAGTAGCAGGTGGCACCTTGTATGGTAGCCTTGGCCACCAGTGTGTGAATGGATGAATGTGACGCAGTGTAAAAAGTGCTCTGAGTAATCGGAAGACTAAAAAAGGTATACCACTACTTCTACTAATCATTATTATTTTTTAGTTAAGATGTTTATTTGTGTTGATGTCTAATGAGCTTTTGCTTGTAATAAATACAATAAGTATAAAAGGGGGATCTTGCCTAGGGTGCTGAATGTGCTAGGTCCGGCACTGTAAGGAGTCGTAGCATTTATTCCCAGAAAAATAGCCTGAACTGTGCACACATCTCACTGCCATGTTAACTTCATACTCTCTGCTCTGATTGCTGTCATGCTTCACCGTCACACACACATGCTCTCTTTTTTTTTTTTTTTAATGACCACACGCTCCCTACGCACACATCTGACACCAAAATGAAGCATCGGAGTCTGTGATTCAGTCTGGTAGGTATTTGTCATATAGGAACCGCTGCCATATTGGCACTGGGTTTTGGTACCAAATGCTACCACTTACATGAATTTTTAATGATTGATGTTGGCTTCTTACTGATTGTTCCATTACTCCTGGAACTGTGTGTGAGAACAATAGAAACCTGATTCCATGTGTAACGTCCTTGGCAAATAAAGCTGATTCTGATTTTAAGTGTCAGCTCATGTCAGCAACAGCACGAGCCAAGAGATGACCCAGCATAGTTCACATTGTCGTCTGTCCAAAGCGTTTTCAGCGCTGACAGTCTATTTTGATATTCACAAAACCCAGAACCATTTACAAAGTATAAGAGATCTCAAGAGGAAACCTTGTAATGTCCCATGATTCAATTGAGTCATTTACATTTGGGGTATTTACATTTTAATCAGGTCCTCTGTTCCGCAGCAGTCCCATTGATTAACCTTATCATTGGATGATATACTTTGGACACATTATGAACGACGGGATGCGAACGACCAGCATGGGCCTTGCTCCATGAACAGTCGCCGGTCTCAATTAGTCAGTGATACTGCATCTGAGTAACAGCTGGCAGCTTCTGTCTGTCTAATCTCTCACTGCAGCTGTGCTGGAACAGGCAACATGCTAGCCTAATTAGCCATGCTGTCTCCATGGGAAAATGAAGCCTTGGGGTCCTAGATCAATGTTGCCATCCCTTATTCACTCTCCTCCTCCACCATGCATAAACAGAGACACTCAGAGCCCCCCCTCGCTGAAAGATACAATAAAAAGCCATTGTTGTCACTGAAATGGTTTTATTACCCTCGGTGAGGAACTGTCATCATGTTGTTTCTCTGTTAGCGCAAAGAGATGTTTAGATATGTGACAAAATTAGACACTTGCGTCTCCCTTCACTGGCGCACTCGTGTCAATTTTCTGCATTGCTACAGATGTGATTTTAAATTGATTGGACTAGATTACTTTTTTATCAGGTTTTGCAGCTAATGATTTGTTTACTACGCCAACAGCACTGACACACGAACACACACACACACAAGCAGCTGAAGCAGTTCAACGTTTCTGTGTTGAACAGTTTTTTTTTTTTACTGTAGTCAAGGAGGCAGTGATGGGGAATTGGGTTTTTGCAGCCAGCATCGGCAATCCTGGTTTGGCACTTACTTCACTTGTTTGTTGTTAGCATCTTAAGTATTGGAGGAAAGAGTAATAAGGCCAAGGATTTCACAGCATGCTTCGGGTAATATACAACAGAGCAACTTGAAATTGACGACTGCAGCCCCAGTGTCCGATGCTCGTGACAAAGTTGGACTGAAAATAGCCTCACACATTAAAAAAAAAAAAAAAAAAAGTAATTGCCTGCATATCACACCTGAATAGAAACGAACCGCAAAGTGAGTGAGAAATGAATATATTTTTGGTAATTAAGATATAGCACATAATCAATCTCCCTGCCTCAGTCGAAGGTGCCTGGAAATACACCATACCTTCAGTACTTCAAAAAATAGCAGCAATTATATTAGACTGTACAGTGTCACCTGCATTAACACATTTTTGGCACATGGATGACAGTCTGATATGCTCAGTGTCAAACTGTTAAACCCTCATTTCCTGCTCCTTATTTGGGGAACGATCAGGTTACACTGAATGTCTGATTGGTTGTGATGACTCTGGAGAGAAAATAGCCACATTAAACTTTAACAAGTGATGCTTACAAACTTTGTATTCACTTAGTATATTTATGAATTGAAACATGCACATTTATTGTGTTTTTCCACCAGGTTAAATCCAACTGGAGAGGCGCATTTAGGCCAGAGGCAAAAAAAAAGAATAGATTTTACATTACTTTGCAAGAGACATTGTAAAATATTGCCCTGTTTTTTTACTCATAACATCCGGTGATTCCAACTTGCTGACTCTGAAGGTATTGCTTCAGGGATTTCAGGAAGTTTTACTTCCTTTAACGGGTTTCAGGCTGTTTTGTTTGATGGTGAGATGCATGGTGTCATTGCTACGACCCCTGTTTGCTGTAACACCACCCCCCTCCTCCACCCCTGCTCAGCAGGGCCCAGTGTGGGTCACAAACCTGTAATAAACAGGAGGGGCCAAGGCTCGATTTGGGAAAAATGGGCACTTTCCGCGGCATCTGAAAACGTCTAGAGTAATGCACTAAATTATTGGGGTCAGTGACTCCACCCGCTCTGTTGATTTGTCTGTGGACACAGAAGGCTCACACTGACATTGAAGGACATTTTTCCACCACCAAGGACTGTAAATTAAGAGACATGCCTGCACCAGAGCAGCTTATGTGAGGCAACATGATTGAAGTGTTTTACTATAGCACACCCTTGCCGATGCAAAGCAAACAAACACAGCCCTGCGAGGGTTTAAGGTTCAACGTGTGGTGTGTACGTGTTAAGACGATGGTGTCATTTCTTTATTAATGATAACAAATAGATGTGCCGAGTGTTCAGTCAGAGGGAGCTGCAGAGTATATCTGTCATTTAACCAAAAACATACATGCACAAAGCACCAGGAGTGTATTTTTAAACATCCGGCTTCCACAGAGTTGCACAATTGCAGCTAATCAGCCTAATGAGCCAAAGATTGCAGCAGTAATCAGGCGTCATTAGGTTTATGAGTATTTATTATCTGTGGCACGGAAATAATAAAGAAGAGCACCTCTTGTTGATGGCACACAAAGGAGAGAAGCCCTGCAATCTGTTTATTAATGGAGCTCTGTCACCTGGCCACCACAACTCAACAGGCCAGGTCATCCATCAATGCTGGGCCCTGACACAGAGAAGATAGATGTACTTCCCTGTTCTGACCTGAATGTTAGACATTTCAAAGCTGGCACAAAGAGGCACACATGGTTCAGGGTATCGTGTAGGTGGCCTCGGGCAGAGCTGTCCCCCCCTTGTTTTCTCCCATGTTGTATGTCTGCGCGCACGCGGGGGCGCGTCCACGTCCGTGGCAGAGAAACACAGCATATGCAAGTGTGGAGAGTCGATTTGTTTGCCTTCAATTCCAACCGTGCCTCATCTTGTTTCCCTGTGAGCAATGTTTCATGCTGGTTCCAGCCAGTTTGGGTGACTAGGGATGAAGCCTCCATGCAGGTCTCCTCCATGTTTTCTCCCTTTTATTTTAGCTGCTTGCAAGTGATGTCATGCTTGTTAGGAATCAAATTACTTACATACTCAAACAGACCACCCGGTCCATCTCGCTTGCTTTCTGTTTAAAAAGCATTTTTACATTTTTAGGTTAAAATTGGATTTAGAACTGTATTATCTGTATTTCATTTTTTTTTTTTTTTCAAATGCTTTTACCATGTTTGCAGAAAATATTGGAAAAATCTGAGAGTGTGAGGGCAGGGGTGTTTGTGTGTGTGTATGTGAGAGGTGTAGACAGAGATGGATTCGTGCAACATGTCAATGTGCGTGAAATACAACCTGCACATTGCTTGTATCATGTGATTCCTATTGAAACAGGAGTACGCAGAGATTAAAGGGGATATTGTGAAAGAGGAGTTTTATCTGCGCCTGTTATTTGTGTTTCTGTAGCACTTGAATTAGTGTCCTGTGCATCTCCTTAACCCACAGAGAGGCTGATGTGGTCAAGCTCCATTGAGGAAAACACAATTGTTTCACTGTATATTGTTGTCGTTGTCTCCCTATTCCGTGTCTCTCGACTGAAGCACGCTCTCACCACTGAGAGAGACTTTGTGAGAGGTTGAGAGTCATTTCACTACAGAGAGAACATCACAAAACAAAACATAAAATGCAAAAATAAATTCTTTGTTTGCCAGCGCTTGCTGTTCAGGCAGCAACAGCTCCACTGTGTAAGGCTGGAGTTTTTTACTTCAGTATATGTCGATTAAAATGCAACTTGTACAGCTTCTTCACCCCACCAGATCAGTGTTTGTGGGCAAAGCGGTCCCGCTCCCGTAGCCACAGATCCAGCTCACTGTATCTGAAAACAGGCTTACATTAGCCAAGAGCTATTTCACAGGGACAGCCAAGCAGAAAAATAATTCAAAGGTTTGCTTATCAAGAAAGCTGGTGTGAAAGTTCAACAAATGATTATTCCCGAGTCAATGTTCACATAACTGGTGGTCTGAAATGGGAATGGATGTCAGGCAGAGATTTCTGATTCAGTGAATTAATTATCAGAATCAGCTGGGGAGGATGGGAGTTGGAGGCGGCCGACCCTCCGCGATTGCCCCGCAGGACCTTCATATCTGACAACACAAACAGATTCAGTCCGAGGTGGGGATGATTGGTGCAAACTATTCCCTCCTTGCTTTGCCACATGTGGGCAAATTGGTGTATCACTTTATATGAAGGCTGACTTAAATATATATTAAAGTGTTGAACTGAATGTTTCGTCTGGGAGAAAAATGGAAAACAGGTACGTCTTTGCATATTCCGCAGAGGCAGTTCAATCCAACATGTTGGATGTACTTTAATATCAAGACTGAAAATAGTTCCTTTCCAGTTCTTGCCCAGTCTATTAGGCAGTTGTGTCAAAGCAAGTTTTTTTTCTCATTTCCATTTCATTAATCTATTCATCACAAAGAAAAATGCATGAACCTCTTGGTAATAAGTTGTTCTGCTAAATGTCTTGAAACTGCGGCGGTGGAAATCAAGAGACATATGCTTCAAAACCAATCTTACTCTGAGATATTTTAAACTCTCGGCAGCGGGTTGAATCAGGTCACTTCCACTTTTTAGCAGGGCACAAAGGAGGTCTGCACACTCTAAGGCTCCAGATAAGTAGTTTACTTCTCTTTATCTCTTTTCAAGACAAGATCTTCCTCAGGACACTTCCCACTTCCTCTCTTTAGCCAAAGCTGTATTGAAGGCATTGCCGGTTTGTTGGTCATTCTATTACTTTGGTCCAGACTGAAATATCTTGACAGAGATTAGATGGATTGCCATTAATATTTGTACAGACATTCATGGTGCCCAGAAGATAAGTTGCACTGACTAAGGTAATCCCCTGCCTGTTTCTCTATCGCCACCATGAGGTTAACGTTTGTATTTCAGAGAGACGTGTTGATAAATATTGGATGGATTGCCATTAGATTTTCTACAGATATTAAAGGTCCACAGAAAATGTATCTTAAAGACTTTGGTTATTCCCGACATTTCCTTTAGCACCACCATGAGTTTGACTTTTTCTTTTTTTAATATGCTCTCCGTCCATATCGTTAACATGATATCTGAGGAATGCCCTTAGGGAATTTCTTATATTTTGTCAAAAACTTTAACTTGGACTTGTTGATAAACTGATTAGATTAGATTTGGGTGTCAAAAGTCAAGGTCACCATAACCTTGAATCATTCTTGTGAACACAATCTTTAAGAATGTCTTCAAAGTTTTATGCAAATGTCCACTTGGACTCAAGGATGAACTGGTAAGATTTTTGGGGTCAAAGGTCAAGGTCACTGTGACCCTCCGTCCAATTCATTCCTTTGGATGTGATATCCTAAAAAGGGCATGAGCAAGGACATGAATTTGGCATGAACATCCACTCGGACTTAAGGATGAACTGATTAGAAGTTAGGGTTCAAAGGTCAAGGTCGTTGTGACCTCAGAAAACCAAGAAACTCAAGAATTCATTCACTAATTGCAACAAAATTTCACTTCATTTCAATTTCAGTTGTCTAACAGGATAAAATTATGAAGTGATGACATTTTATATTAGAAGGCCAAAGGTCACCTTCACTGTGACATCACTGTGCTTATTTCTTAGATCTTTTGTGCTACTGGGTTGAAGATGTTTGTGAAGCATCCATGTTTTAGAATATGCAGCTTTTTTGCAGCAACAGCTGTATATGAAGCACTGCAAACTACCATGGATACATATGACTGGACCTACATGGACATAAACTAACTGTAACTTGACTGGGTAATGGAGGAACATGCAGTAATTCTAGTTTTAGTCAAATTATCTCTACTACCATTAGAGGAATTGCTGTTTTTCATACATTCATGTTCCCCTGAGGATGTACTTTTATAACTTTGGAGATCATTTACCTTTTTATTTGGGTCTGTCACCAGATTTTTGTCCAATTTTATGGTTTATGACCGAGTACCTTGAAAACTAATGACATGCTAGGTATGCGTTCTGCATCCCTGGGGCAGTAAAAGCTGAAATGATGCAGTTAACTCACTGTCATAAACATATTTTAATGGGCAGCCGCCATTTCCTCACCATATATATCATGCGTCTCGTGCAAGACAAGATCCTGTTTTGCTCATAGCATAGAAATAGAATGTTTTTGTGGTTCATAGTCTCAATGAGTGAAAGGACAACATAAAACCACCTCAGACAGAAGGAGATAAAGCAAATCCTACGTCTCAAAATGTTGGATCGATAAATTTGTACAACAGCTTTTTAAGATTTTTAATAGATTATCCATAGAAATTATCTTTCTATAGGGTAATCACATACAGTAATACAAATACATATCACATTTGCTTTACTTGATCAACTCAAGATGTGGTATTTGTATATGCATGTTTGTACATAGATTGTATATAAAGATACAGTCTATGGTTTTGTTGTTAAGGTTTTCAGATGTTGGATTGTATTTGTTTAGTTTTTAGATACTTTTTTAACATCGATGAATATAGCCAGAATTATAACCACTGAACATCAAACACGAGTTTAACACTACAGATTGTCAAAAAGCTGAAATTGTACTGGAGACCCACTCACTTTCCTTGGGACCCACCTAAATGACCACCTTTAGGTTCTAGGGACTCACTGCATTGAAAACCTATCAATATTATTGATGCGGTACGTGACAATTGCTTCTTAATCAATTATTTTTTTAATTGCTATAAAGCAATAGTTAACTTCTCCACCATTGTCTTCACAAAACTATGGCTGTCCGATTAACATGCCTATGAATATGACATAAGATACATTAACCTCAGCACATGGATTTAATAAGATAATCATATAGCATAACACGTCATTGTCATATATCATAATTTTACTGACGGTTCAGCCATAGACAAATGTCAGAAATGTTTTCTAAATTGATTCCACCACCAACAAACATGTTCATTTCAGGTGAAGAAAAGAGGAGGGAGAAGAAACAGGATGAAGGGCCCTCGGCCTGATGATGATAAATGTCACACTTTGAATCATATGTTTTTACTAAAATTATCTGACAGACCAAAGGAAGATTTATGAGTCTGCGGAATATTTGTATTTTTTCTTCGGCTTCGCCATGGATGTGCCCTGGCACAGTCAGCACCAATTCAAACACAGCTGGCCTGCTCAGGGAAATTCATCTACCTTCATTAGGAATGCCAAAGTGACTCTGAAGATGCAATTCATTAATCCTCGGCAGTGAACAGTGTTCTTCATATTGTTATGGAAAATCAATGTGATTGAGCTGGAGGGCTGCCAGCGAGGGCTTCTGTTGAGGAGCCGTGGAACACATCTCTAATTTATGCGGGCGGCATCACCAGATCAAGGGAAAAAATCCCAAAACACATCACACAATGTTAGCCTTACTTAACCACGGGGTCAGCATCATCACAGAACAACAGTGTGTTCACAGTGCAGGTGGGTATCTGACAAAGTGTGAATGAGGATGATAGATGATATTGCACTACTTTGCTTCATCCCGCAGTTGGCCCTGTCTTGGATCCACAGGTCCTCAGCTCACCCACATGCAGGGAATGATCATGAGCGACAGGCCATAGCTGCCAGTAGACTCATGATGCAATTGGTTACCTTTCAAGTAAAAACTACTTGCATTCACTAACAGCTGAACAAATGTTTTACAGACGGTACAGAGATGTAATGATACCCTTAATGATACTGGGAAAAAACACCTTTCTCACCATCTGGAAAGCTGTGACTGCTGGGGTTTAAGTGCATATGTATCTGTTTATTTTTTCATTTATTGATTCATTTAGGATTATCATAACATAGGATATTTACTGCAATGATAGTATGTCAGCCCTAGTTATGTTTTATCCTTGAAGGGCTCTGACTGGGGGTAAAATGATCAGAGAAACAGAAAACTTCTCCATATTTAGTTTGACAGCTTTTGGAATAAATTGCATATTAATGCATATTGCACTAATAACATCCATAAGTTCTGGGAGGCTTCTGAAGGGGAGGATGATTTCTAAAACACTTCTGACTTTTAAAAGTAGCCCTCACCATAAAGATTAGGAGTCAGGAAGAGCAAATGCTTATCTGGAGGACCGGTTTGATTGAGCTGCAATGCTAAAACTGCCATTTGATATTAAAAAAAAATATATACAAAACCGAAATTTACAAATTTCAAAATGTCAAGTGCTCAGAGAGCCCATGGGTATTCTTTAGCTAAGTCTTAAGAGTCTGGCAGACATCAGTTTCAGATTCTGTTGCTGTTCCAAGATTATGTCGAGGATCATTTGAAGTATGTTCAGGGCCTCACACGCTCCCCAGAATATGTTATATGGTAACTGGAGCTGACTGGGAATCATCTCGTAGTTTAGATTTTGACATTCAGAGCAACATGTAGCGTATAGATACAACAACTTTTCCCTCTCTTTTTCTCCACAAAGAAAATCTGGGTAAAAAGTACGTGTTTTGGGGAAACAATATTCTTGGCTTTACAAGAGCATTGGAGCTAACTAAAAGGTAGAAAGTGATTTTTGTCAGTGGGATAGGGAATAGAGACGGGGGTATAACCAAATGTGGAGGGAGTAATTATTTTTCCAAATCACCCTCTTGTACTAGAATTATTATTAGTTTTGTTCAAGATGGTGCTGATAATACCCCGTCAGAGCTTTTCATTCATCTTGGTTTGTGTCAGATGAAGTGGTGTGAAATCACAAAGTCTGTCAATTGGCAATAAAGTCACTTACTAATACTGAAAATTAACATCGTTCCAGATGTTACATTTCAAGAGATTAACCACCCATAGACATAAGCACCTTAATATTACATTAGCCACTTCTGGTTTGAACGTTGTCACTCTATTAAAAAGGCGTTAGTAGTGGTTACAAGTGATATGGGTATAGGTTTAAAGGCTCCTGGTACATTGACTCGAATGTTTAGAAGCAGCTATTAAATGGCGGCGTTTCTTGTTATACAGGGACATGAATATTGACTGACTTTGTCATCTGGAGGTATAGGGATGATGGATGGTGAGGTGGTTGCCAAGCTGCAGACAACTGTTCAAGACTAACGGACAGAAACACCGGTTGTTCATTAAGAGACATCGAGATTTTCCAGCGGTGTCTGTAGGTGTTTTTAGCGACCCATTGCTGCAATTCCAGTGACCATTTTGGCCCCCAAACTTCACTTCAACAATGCATCTGTGCCCCAAAACATGGGTGTTTTTTAGTGCCCTGTTGTTGCATTTCCTGCTAAGGGTTTTGCCCCAAAATGTGGAGTTTTTTTAGCAAGTCATAATGGCATTTCAAGCAGCATTTGTCCCACAAAACATGGGTGTTTTTAGTGACCCTTGGTTGTGTTTCCAGCTAAGTTTTATGCCCCCAAATGTGGATGTTTTGTAGCGAGTCATCACTGCGTTTCTAGTGGCTTTTGTGCCCTGAAATATGTTTTTTATTATTTTTTGGGTTTTTTGCCTTTAATGAACAGGACAGAGTGAAATGGGGTGAGAGAGAGAGCAGGGGGGGGGCGGGGGTGGGGTTTGGGGGGGGTGTGTGACATGCAGCAAATGGTCGCAAGCCAGAGTCGAACCTGCGACCGCTGCAGCGAGGCATCGCTTCTGTACATGGGGCGCCGGCACTATCCACTATGCTACCGACGCCCCAATATAGGTGTTTTTTAGTGACCCATCTGCATTTTCAGTGGCTTTTGTGCCACCAAACGTGTTTTTAACCTAAATACATTATTTTTGGTGGCACAGTGTTGCAGTGGTTAGCACTGTTGGAGTTTGCATGATCTCCTTGTGTCAGTGTGGGTTTTCTCCGGGTTCCTCAACTTCCTCCGACAATTCATGCACATTAGGTTAAATGCTTACTTTAAATTGCCCGTAGGTGTGAATGTGAGTGTGAATGGTTGTCTGTCTCAATGTGTCAGTCTTGTGATAGTCTGGCAATTTGTCTAGGGTGTACCCTGCCTCTCACCCAATGTCAGCTGGGATAGGCTCCAACACACCCGCAACCCACCAGGATAAGCGGTAACAGAAAATAAATGAATGACAGAATCAGTTTTCTTTTTGTGCCTCAACATAACCGCCAATTAATCACAACATTATTGACACGTAAAGAAAAATGAAGTTTTGTGGCTGCTTAGAAAGCTGACAACTGCATTCTAAACATACTCTTGGGTGTAGCAGAAGCCTCGCAACATATATCTATAATAACATTGATGACTACTACTAATGTCTATTTAATACAACGCTAGATTTTGGGGCTACAGACGTTTCAGAGGCCCATTCCTCCCGTAACAAAATGCCATATGTCAATGGACCGCGGCAAATTGTAGATGGAGTTCCCTCCTGATCAGTACACATAAGACATTATGTCAACAATAAGTCAAGACAAAGCCAGGTTATACGCCAAGTAGGCCTGTGCCAGAGCGGCAACACGAGAAGATCAGTCTTTTCAATTACAGTCTCATCTGGCTCCCTCCTGCACTCCTCCTTTCTTTTCTTGACTACACAGTTGCAGACAGAGTAGCCTGGTTTCCCTTACAAGGCGGGATGGAGACCTGGTCATCTAAGTCTCAACATACACATATATTTTTATGTTGTTTCTGAGCACTATGAGGACGTGACAGCTTCATTGTTTGCACTAGAAACTCAGCAACAGCTAAACTGCAAGGGTCACCAATCCTGAAAGCCCTCTCATAATGCTGTATATTTTATTCTACACTATAGTGCACATCATAGCTATTGTATGCAAAGAAAACCACTGTGAATTCCCTGGCCTGGTATTGTTCATGGCCGTGATGCAAATATACATATATATATAATATACATATATATATATATATATATATATATACATATATTCTAGAGGGGCCCTTGTCATGTGGTTGGAAAGCCCAAGGCCTGGGACTTCAGCCTGTGCATTGAGGCACCATTGCCTGTAGATGTCTTTTTCTCATTACCAGGCAGTTTTCGAAACTTACATTCATTAGACTCCAAAGCTGGTATCCATAAATGTTTTATGATCAATAATGCGCCATATTGTGAAACATAACAACGTTTACAATGGTTGGAGAGTGGTGTTGGTTTGCTAATAGCAGTGTTAATCAACTTGTCAAGTTGCACCTGTCCTGCTTGACAATGCCAATATAAAGTCTGTCCAGAGCCAGCAGACTGGCAGTGACAAGTTTCACACAGTTTTTTTATTTTCACACATCAAAATCATCAGCATGAGCCCAGTAGTGTCACACTCCAGTTACTGACGTGTCTTTCATATTCTATAATGGCTCATTCAAATCAAAGACAGGCTTCAACAGCCTTCAAAAACAACTGCTTAAATGTTTCTGTAATTCTATCATAATTTCAATCGCCTCTCACCTCTGAACGAACAGAATGCAGAACGTGTCAGTTTGAATAATGGCGTCCAACGCCTGTCAGATTTTATTATATGAAAAGCACAAACAATGTATTTAATAGTCTCATGGGGTGTTCCTTCATCTCTCTTTCTTTTATAAAGAAAAGTTCACGTGTTCAACCGGATCTTACGTAGAACAAGGGAGAGGTACTTTTCTGAAATTATTGGAACTGCAGTAACAACTTGCGTGTCTTATTTGCAACAGTGAACAGATTAACAAACCCTCCAGCTCAACTGCCGTCGGAACTGATCTCCACATCTAAGTGTAATGAGTTTGCAGTATTCTTTTGCGACAAGGTTCAGACCATTAAAAATGCCCTCAATTCCACAACACCAATAACAACCCTGCAGCCACCTAGACACTTAGAGCTGACTCATTTTGCGTTTTTTTTGAGTTCGTCTACATGCTGCCTCGATGTGTTACCCACTAGATTTCTAAAGTCTGTGCTGAGCAGTTTGTTACCACCACTCACTCACATAGTTAACATGTCACTACAATCTGGAACATTCCAAAAGGCCTTGAAAACTGCGGTCATAAAGCCTCTCCTAAAGAAGAGCAGTCTTGATGCCACAGTACTGAACAACTACCGGCCCATTTTAAATCTGCCGTTTTTAGGCAAAGTCCTTGAGAAAGTTGTTTACCAACAGCTTACTGACTTTCTCCTAATGAACAACTCCTTTGATGTTTTCCAGTCAGGTTTTAGACCCCATCACAGCACTGAGGCCGCTCTTATTAAGGTGACAAATGACATCCGCCTGAACACTGACGCAGGCAAAGTCTCAGTTTTAGTCCTGCTAGATCTGAGTGCTGCTTTTGACACTGTCGATCATGAGATCCTTTCACAGAGACTAGAGGACTGGGTGGGCATCTCTGGCACTGCCCTAAATTGGTTAAAGTCCTATCTAGAAGACAGGAAGTACTTTGTTGAAATTGGTAACTGTGTCTCAGACCACATGGCCTTGACCTGTGGGGTGCCCCAAGGGTCAATCCTGGGACCCCTTCTGTTCAATCTCTACATGCTGCCTTTAGGCCAGTTAATACAAAGTAATAATGTGTCCTACCACAATTATGCAGACGACACTCAGATCTATGTCTCACTGACAGCAGGTGAATATGGACCAGTGGATTCACTCTGTCACTGCATCCAACAGGTCAGTGTGTGGATGCAAAACAACTTTCTCCAGCTAAATTCAGACAAGATTGAAGTCATCGTATTTGGTCCACAGAAACAAAGAGAAAGTGTCAGCAGTCACCTCCAGTCTCTCTCTCTAAAACCTACAAATCAGGTTAGAAATCTTGGGGTAATAATGGACTCAGACTTGAACTTTAACAGCCACATCAAATCAATAACATCAGCAGCTTTTTACCATCTAAAAAACATTGCCAAAATCAAAGGTATAGTGTCTAAACCTGACTTGGAGAGACTTATCCATGCATTTGTCTCTAGTAGGTTAGACTACTGTAACGGCCTGCTCACTGGCCTCTCCAAACGGGCCATAAGACAGCTGCAGTACATCCAGAATGCTGCTGCTCGGGTCCTGACCAGAACCAGGAAGTACGAGCACATTAGTCCTGTGCTCAGGTCTCTACACTGGCTTCCTGTGGCTCAGAGAATAGACTTTAAAGCAGCTCTGCTTGTGTACAAGTCTCTCCACGGCCTAGCACCAAAGTACATCTCTGACATGTTAGTGCCATATGAACCATCTCGGACTCTGAGGACCTCAGGGACCGGCCTCCTGCTGGTGCCCAGAGTCAGGACTAAACATGGGGAATCAGGATTCCAGTTTTATGCAGCTAAAATCTGGAACAGTCTTTCTGAAGATGTGAGACAGGCCTCTACTCTGACAATGTTCAAGTCTAGGCTCAAAACGGCTCTATTTCACTGTGCATATGACTGAAAGGATCTTATCTGCACTCTTCTCTTTTAAAGTTCATTTTATAATAATTATTTATGTTTTTATTTTGTATTGTGATTTTAATGCATTTTTTTGCTCTGTAAAGCACTTTGAATTACTTTGTGTACGAATTGTGCTCTACAAATAAACTTGCCTTGCCTTCCAGCATGTAAAGTCTGCAGGAACTATAAAGAGAGGTTAAAACCAAACCATAGTGACAGCTATAGTAGTTAAAGCTAAACATAGACACAGCTAGCCTGAGCTAAAGCTGATTTACTGTTCCTTAATTTCTTGTAATTAAGAAAATATTTGGATTCTCCAACATCTTAGTAGTTGAGTTTACTCTTTTCTCTGCTGCAACATAAGCACAAACATAAGCACAAATCTTGTTACAAATACTTGCTCATCAAATTTATCAAAATAAAATTAAAAATAGTGGTATGAGAAAATGTATTTAATTCCTAGGAGTAACAGTCCAGTCAATCTGACTCAAAATAAGGCCCAACCTAGAAGAAATTGCAACAGTAATGTTTTTTAGTTTTATTGATCCTAATTACACCCTCCTGCATTATATATTACAACTCTACCTTCATGGATTTAGAGGAACTTTCTTTTTGAAAGGTCAAAAATGAAGTTTTGACATTCTACCGTTACATAGTCTGGGTGAAATCATGTTAATATTAGTTTAAGTGACTATTACAAACTATTACAAGCTATTACGTAGTCGATCTACGTTCCAACCCTCACCTATGGTCACGAGCTCTGGGTAGTGACCGAAAGAACGAGATCATGAGTACAAGCGGTCGAAATGAGTTTCCTTGCAGGGTGGCTGGGCTCAGCCTTAGAGATAGGGTGAGGAGCTCGGACATCCGGGAGGGACTCGGAGTAGAGCCGCTGCTCCTCCACATCGAGAGGAGCCAGTTGAGGTGGTTCGGGCATCTGGTAAGGATGCCTTCCGGACGCCTCCCTTGGGAGGTGTTTTGGGCGTGTCCAACCGGGAGGAGACCTCGGGGCCGCCCCAGGACACGCTGGAGGGACTACATCACCCGGCTGGCCTGGGAACGCCTCGGGGTTCCCGCGGAAGAGCTGACGAAAGTGGCTGGGGAGAGGACTGTCTGGGCTTCTTTGCTGAGGCTGCTGCCCTCACGACCCGGACCCAGATAAGCGGAGGACGACGAGTACGACAAGTACGACTATTACAAACAGAAACCGGTTCGGTGTGTTGATAATCCTAATATGTCATACCTGGACAGAGACAAAAAGTAAACAGGACGATGCTGTCTGCTGCTGTTATAACAAAGTGCGTGCAAGCTGCGTCAGTTCAGTGAGGTAGTTGTCACACGCTGCTCATGCAGGCAGTGTGTCCCAGGTATTACTAAATTGCAATGTGCTGACATACACTTTGCAAATTGATATATGTCCAGTAGGGATGCTCGCGATTAGCTAAACAATTAAACGTCCGCCCCCTTGCTTGTCGGCACCAGAAATATTTGTCGGTTAAACCAATTAGTGTTTTATTCATGTACAAGGCAGCTTGACTGTCATGCAGCCGCCCACCACTAGTGGGGGCTACAGAGCCATCAGACAGCAGTAGACTGTAGTTTTAAAACAGCACGGTTGGAAATTGGAGAGATGTCCTTATTGTCAAGCACGGATTGGCGGTACTTTGATCTAGAAAATGAAAACCACACTCAACTCAAGAATTTGGATGTTAACCTGTACAGAATGACGGCTGCTACTGCTAGCGGTGTTAGCCACAGTGACGCTGTGATCCTGCCCGGTCTGAGAAGATAATGCAGCTCAGCTTATCACGACAATGACCCGTCAAGATATGCTTCTGCTTTACTTTGTTGAAAGTAAAGGCTTCAGGAAGTTAATGGAATATGTTGAGCCTGAATGCACTGTGCTGAGACCTTTTTTTAGACTAGTCAACTAGTCTTAATTAAAATTTCCTTAAGTTGAGAGGAAAATTAGTCACCAGGAACATCCCTGATGTCCAAAATTGATGACGTCAATTATGTCGATGAATCGCCCCAGCCCTATAAGGGATCAAAGTAAACGATCATTCAGATTATCAATCTGTACCAAGAAACTACTGATGCATTGAAAAGGGCAGAGATACTGATCTACAAATGACGGACAAGCAGAGTCTCTCAATGAGAAACATTTCTATGCTAAGTTGACTTATAGCAAAACAGCTATCCACCCTCACAACCAACATGCCAGCATCTTTGTGTGCAATGTTTTACAGCTTCAGAGTGTACCATCAGGTTCAGGAATGGATGGAAAACGTGGTACCACTGGAGGATCCAAGCCTTATTCCCATCCATTCCAACCAGGACCCCACTTCTTGATCCTTGTTTGATTGAGGAGCAGCAATCCTTGTTGAAGTTCATGCGCTGCAATAACAAGTCAGGTTGCGGTGCCATGTCCTGCACATGCTGTCAAGGACTTGATTGCTCCCTATGGCCTTTTAAGGATGCCGAGATGTTTGCACAAATATGCCAACACGACATCTGGACGAGGACATGGAGCGAAGATTACATGTAGGCCCACAGCCAAGGCATGTTTCAAGCTTGATGTCATTTAAGGTCTCAGTCTGAGTGCTGATGTGCATCATGGCTTTCATGGAAAAACAAATTTGTGCAGATGAACATGTGCAGAAAACTAAATGAAAATATGCTTTATGACCTAATTCTACTCATTTGTTCTGATTTTTTAAAAAAAGAAGTAATTTTGGGGTACAGGTACCACCTAACTGTACATGTACATTCAGAACAGGTCAGATCTGATGGTTATATGTGAAAGAGCATCCTGAAAATCCAATGGTTAGACATAACTTATATAAAAATACCATGTTCAGAGGCAGACATATGCACTTCTTTGTGTGATCCTGGGACATATTGGCCCTGAATTTACCTTGATCCACTGAATATATAATGGTATACTTTTAATATGTTCTTCGGATGTCCCAAGAGTTAACAAAAAAAAGCTTGACTGATTACTACTTCAAACCACACACTGACTGCACTAAAATTTAAAATTTAAAAATACAAAAATTACATAATATTTTAGGTTTTTTGGGAGCCACAGAAGGAGAGACAAAAATGAAATACAGTGGTTTACAATGACTGCAATGCTGGACCCGACTGGACATGTCACCTGATTCAGCTTGTTTTAGCCAAAGACTGTCATAAGGCTAACTGGTGGAGCATTTTTTCTTTAGTTTAAACCTAGAAATTACAATAGGTCGTATTTGAAAATAAAATTACATATTAGATAATCTATTTTAAGTATTTCAAATACAAGCTCATAAAATATTTTGTTACAAATAACATCATCTTCTGTCCAGGAAAATACACATTACAAAATACTGAAAAGTAACTAAATATTTCAATACATTTAATTGAAATACACATCGGGCAGCAGCTGAATGTAATCATTTAAATAAAAAAGTAACAACAGATAAACAAATCCTGTTAAAAGATAACCAGCCTAGCTTAAAGTGTATATAGACTCCAAAAAGTCAATTGTCTCAGCAGTGGAGTACTTATTTTAACAGTTATGTGTTTTTGTTGCAGACTTTGACAAAGTAGCTTTGAAATGTTAAACCCCTTATTTTGCAACTCAATGGTTTTTGTATTTTATGTAGTCATTTTAAAGGCACATCTGACCCATCACAGGAGAATTTAACTTTCTACTCACAGTCTCTCTTTGTAACATGTTCTCATCCCAACTTGTCAAATACTGATGCTTTGGGATCTAAATGTCCAAGCTACCCCTTCTAAATCACTTTACATTCAGGGACAGCGTGTCAATTTATGCTCATTAAATGCTTTTGTGTCTTTTCAACTTCTGTTTTGACAGGAAGTGTACAGTTTCTGCTTGTTAACTGCAAACAGTCTTTTCAAAATAAAGGTACAACATTGAGGCAACAAAAGTCCTTGGTGAGGTATAGAAAACAATGTCACGGTTTGACGTAAAATAATGGTTACTAATGGTTACAAGCATCATGTCACATCCTGTGACATACCTTACTAACATAGTATGCTACACATACTAGCACACTACGATGTTAAAGAAATAACTCGATTTACTTTTGGTGTCACACAGGAAAAAAATAGCAGGCTTCAAAGTGAAACTACAGAGTTACTTTGACCCACCCATCTCCACCGCCACCTACCCGATGCAGAGTTTCTTGCTCCTTCTACTATGGTATTTTCCCTCAGTATCAGAAACAGCTGCCACCCAGTGCATATCATACCACTGCTAACGGTGCCTCTGTGTGTCTGTGCTGTGGAGGTCCATGGACAACATGTTGGTATTTGACAAGTTGGGAATGAGACCGGGCTGCCCTCCCAGGCTCCAGCTGGAGCTCTGAAGAAGTTAGTGACAAAGAGATCAGTGTAGGACACTGTGTCAAATAGTTGGCGTGCGTTTTGGCTAACACCAGCTAAGAAAGTGGCTAACGTGTGGTGTGTGGTGACACACTAGCAAAATGAACACATCTCCCAACCTTCAATCTCCACAACCTTCTCTTGATGTTTGAGATAAATGTATAACTACATAATAATAAAATAATTTCACTGGCAATCAGGATTTTCAACTTATTAAGCACCAAAGGATGTCAGCCTTTGCCCTGTTGGCATCATATTACTGGGCTACTTGTGTATGTTTAATTAGTGTTGAGAACTGACAGGCCCACTGCTCCAAGTTCCTTGATGTTTGCTGGTTGCCTTTGGCACCACTGACCACATAATCATTGCTGGGCACATCAGGGACAGGGCTTGATTTTCAAAGCCTTTCGCTCCACTGATTCGCTGTGCATCCATGAGATTGATCACAGTGGTTTATCTGTGGCAACATGTGCTTCATCCCTTCAGATTTGGGAGGTGGTTGCCTGAAGGGGTTGTGTCCTTGCTCCAGCTCTGGCTGAGGCACCGCACGAGCTGAGAGGGGAGGGATACTATGACAGCAATACAGCAACGGCCCATCCGAAGTTGCCTGTAGCCCCCTTGTGATTAAAGCAGCGAGAGGCAGAGAGAGGGACAGAGGGAGAGGAAGAATGGAGCAGATAAAGGGAGGGAGGAATAGAGAGAAGTGAAGATAGCATCAACTGTTGCTTCAAAAGAGGACAGATAAGTGTGGCCTAACATTCATTAGGTCTTCAACTCAATTAAACCAAAATTATTTCTTATCTTTCCTCCCCACATAAACTGTCAACATATCAAAAGACTGAAACATAGCTGCGAGCTTGATGCCAAAATAATATTATAAAGCCTAAGAAGGAAGAACAAAAAAACATCCTTGGGTAAACAAGGCTGTGTTTGGGTGCATAAATTGTATAATATTTCTCCGACATTTAAGAAGGGAACAGGAGAAAGCATCTCCACAGTGATTACAAAGCAAGAGTGGAATTTAAATAGATGAAAATAAATGTAGTGGCACTAAATCAAAGCAGGAGGTTGTTGCTACTGTTTTTGGTATTCAGAAGATGGTGCTATTTGTTTGAGTATGCATTGTATTCATGAATCTGTTTATTTGCTCCCTGTGGCTTTCACAGCTGCCCTCTGCAGAAAGATTGTGTTTTATCAACACTGCTCCACGCAGCCAGGAGTCCATGTTACAAACATATGCACATTCTATATTAATTTGTTGCCGTTTCCAGAAAAAAAAAAAAAAAAAAATACATAAAATATGTTGACATCAATACTTTCCAGCTCATATTGGAGCCCCTATGCTCTTACTGTGTAAAAGCCACGTGTATCAGAAAGTCATTTTCAAACAGGAGACAACCTCTGCCTCTGCTGCTGCTGCTGCTGCTACTACTACAACAACAACAGCCATAACCATAACAGATTTTTGAATATGTATTTCAGCGCCGGTTATTATCAGCCTCGTCTTGCAAAATTCATATAGCCTAATTAAGAAAGTCTTGATCACCTTTTCCCCTTGATTTACATAGCACAACTGTGGAAGGCTTAAGATTTAATGATGTGTTCTGTGTCACAGGAAGTTAAAAACAAAGTATCTGCAGCTGGGACCAATCTGGCCTCAAATTCACGGGTGGATTTTTAAAAGTCATATAAGAAAATGTAATCAGCGTAAAGGGGCTGAAATGTTTAAATTGACTGGCTGTGTGATCTTGTCTCGTTCTCCTGCCTCACTGCAGCACTTTGCACCAGTTGGAGATAGGAGAGGGACTTTTGACTGAGGCAAGAGAGGGAAGAGTTGGGGTAATTTACACTAATTTGAGCCAACTCAAATCTCAGAGCCTATTCCACAGGAGACCTCAAGAGCACTTTCAGACGGTCAAAAAACTGTGGTAGTGTAGCCACAAGAACAAGATCATTATTTCCATTGCACTTGTTCCATATACTGTAAGCCAGAGACAAGCCCAGAGGGAAGGGAATTGGCATTGATTTTTCTTTAGAAATTGATTTTTCTCCTCACTGACAACAGTGTGAAGGCTTCAAAAATATACCAACAGGAGTGAATATGAACAGCAGCAGTTCATAAAGTACTCACTCCAACATTCAAACCTCTCACCTGGTCATATGCGGGGCTTTTAAGGGCAAAATGAGGTGGTACATGTCGCCCTTTTGAACTCTCCAAGTTTATAGCATAAAGTACAACAGTATGAAATGGCTGTTAAATCATTTTTTACTCTGAAAGAGAGTATGACAACATTGTGAAATATAAGTTTTTTTTTTATTATTATCATTGGAGCTGAACTGCAACTTAGAAAATGTCCACCTTAAAATACTTCACAACTGTCATATAGAAGGAAAATAGCTACTTTAGGGAATGCGCCTCGCTTTTCTTATTAAATGCAGATAAAACAGCGGCATATTAAAGATGCTGGGTCTTATTCATCAAATGTTAGTTAATATCTGTGAGTAGATTTGTACGGAAGCGCATTGCATTCACTGAATAAATTAAAAAAATCGACACATTTTTTCGAGATCCTGGTGTCGTACTAAAATAAGGCCTTTCGCTCATACTGTAATAATGTTAACGTTAGCTGATTTATAAAGTGAGTCCACCAAGAAACACAAGGACAGTACTTCTGGTCAACGTTTTTCAGAATAAAAGCATTATATCTGTAGACTACGGAAGCCCACTGGGATAAGTTGTAATTACGATATAAGATCTTGTAATTATGACATCGGGATCTCGTAATTCTGAGATCTCGTAATTATGATTTAAGATCTCATAATTTCGAGATAATGTGTCATTTTTTTTATTTATTCAGTGAATGCAATGTGCTTCCGTGGATTCACACAAAACCCTCGGTACAAAAAACCTACACTGGATTCACGAACGCTGCGGAAAACTCATATTTGATCGTATTCATGCGTGCATGTTCATGAATGCCAATCAATCGTAAATTGACAGCACACTCCTGCTACTCAGCAATTAGCATACATCCCCACCCATGAATAGCCAGTGACAGCCATATATGGAGGTGATAATTACCATGGATAGATGCATCCTGTCAACCTGTGAACATGCCACAAAGACAAAAAGCCAGAGGGAGAAAGAAAAACTTTTCTGACGCTGACATTATTTTAGGTGAAGTGGGGTTGGGAAGAACAATTATTTTCCTCTGTTAGTAGTGGTGTGACTAGTTTCTTTTTAATAATGTATTAAATAATACTGTATGGCATCAATTCTCACTTAAAAGTGCCTTGTTGCGTGACAACTGCCCCTCCCTCTTCAAAATCTAGTGCCCTGCATTACATCATCAGGTCTTACTCATCTGCCGTCATGGCCAGATACAATAGGTAACGGCTGTGTTTGCTCTGATCCTCGGTATTCTTTGTCTCTGTTGTGACATTAAACCACTATTAATGTTAATACAGGCAGTCTAATGGAGGCAGTGACCCAACAACAAGTAAGCTAGTCTGGCGTAAAATCACGCCATCTCTCTCCAACCAGATTTAGATTCACCAGCTGCCCGGCACAAGCGGGGACAGACGCTGAATTGCTTTTCCACGCCCATGAGTCTTATTAAACCAAAACTCAATTTGAAATAATGTTTACATCTCCCAGTGTGATTCACTAAAAAATAAATGAAACAAAAAAGGCATGCAGTTGGGGGCTGTGGTGCATCCAGAGCGCCGAGGAGGAGCGCGCTCATTTATTTTATTTTTCAGAGGAGCGTTTTCCAGTTTTGTATTAAGTTGATTTAAATAACTTATTCGTGTTTTTAAGAACCCAAATCTGAAGCTTAAATTTGCTAAGACCAACTAATTTAGCTAAATGTGTTGTATTTCTAATCTCTTGCCATGTTTAACTTTAACATTTCAAAGGCATCTGTGTATTATGAACATAACAGAGCACAAAATGAATTAAAATTTTAATTTCTAATAATGACAAGAAACATTTATGTGCAGTATCTTATTTATATAAGCACTACGAGCAGTCAGAAGCAGGTGTAGATTTTATTAGTACCTACGAAAATATCAGAGCTACTAACATATTGATGAATGCCGAAATATGCGTACATTTCCTTCTGCGAACAGTTTACACAACGATTCATTCTTCATGTTTAATGAATGAGACCCCTTGTATGTAGCTCTGGAAAAAAAATAGCTGATAGTTGAGTTTCATTCCCAGGTTTCCAAATACCGATGCTCTGGTTGGTAATTGGACCAAACCAAAGCATTGGTATCTGACCATCTGGGATTGAGACTTAACAACCAACAGTCATTCTCCAGGGTTACATACAGCATCCTTAAAGGAGAAGTGTGTAGGTTTTAGTGGCATCTAGTGGTGAGGATCACAGTTTGCAACCAGCTGAATACTCTCCTGTGTGCCAACTGTGTACTCCTTGTAAGAATTCCTGTAGTGTCCATTGTTAAGGAGGGTTTTAAGGTGCTTTCACACCTGCCTTGTTTGGTTCGGTTCAGTTGAACTCAAGTTTGTTTGCCCCCCTATGTGTGGTTCATTTAGGCACACCAAAACAACCGGACCAAGACCTTCTTGAAGAGGTGGTCTTGGTCTGGTTACAAATGAACTCTGGTGCGGTTCATTTGTGGTGAGAACGTGTTCTGACCTTGATTCGAACCAACTGCAGTCACATGACACATTGTTTGGGTTAAACATGAGCATGTTACAGTCCTGGAGGATTATTAATGTGCACCTCCTTCTGTACTGCCTTAATATGCACATTCAGCACATCCAATGCATCAAAACATTGTTTTCTAGTTGGAGCCGCGCCTCGTTTTCAAACTGTATGGTTTGACTAAAATGAACAATGACAGCAATATAGTCCACAATGACCAGCGCTAAAATCAACCTGCGTAGTTGTTCCTCCATTGTCACATTAGAAAGTGTTGCATTTATCTTGCAAGTGTACTCTTCTTCAAGGCTTTGTTCACTTCCTGGATTTTTCCAGCATGGAAATTCTGACCAATCAAGAGCAGCTTTCTGGCGTTTTATCTGGTCTGCTTGTAGAACACGAACCAACTCTAGGCAATTACGTAAATTTGTACAAAATTAGTCCCTGATTCGGACCAAAGCAAGACAACTCTAGGTCTGAAAGCACCCTTTCTGGCAGCTGAATTATCTGCAGAGGTCTCTTCCTCACCTAAATGAACCCAGTGATTAAAACTGGTGAAAACTCTAAATAAAGCAGTATACCTTCAAAGTTAGTGTTTTTCTGATGCGGTTTGTTGGCATGGAGGCATTCTAGGCTACTGTAGAAACATGGCAGACTCAATGAACGAGGACCCACTTCCTATGTAGATGTACAGCTCATTAAGGTAATGAGAACACAATAACTCTTATTTGCAGGTGATTATACACTAAAGAAAATATATTTATCACATTATATTCCATTTCTGACACTATATCCCCTCCAATCCTACACACTCGACCTTTGAGATATTTTCAGATCAGTTACCGTGGAGTTTTATGTCAGTAAAGAAAGTTAACTATGAAAAACATAAGATTTTAAGATGATATTTGGTGTCACAGACTATCACTTTATTTCTAGAGCTGTTTTGTAGCAGCATGTCACAATCAAAAGAGAGAAACCCAATGTGAAAGAGGCAGACATAAAATTTTCTCCACCTACCTACCATAACCTTGATATACAGAATGCAGTGACAAGCTGTATAATAGGGAATTTGTTTTTAACTAGACAGTTTTTTGTTGCCTCATCGTGAAGCTAATCCACTAAAAGAAAGAAAAAAACTGTTCAAGGGGAGATTTAGAATTCTTCCACTACTTACTAAAAAGCTAACAAACATTTCCTAAGATAATTAAGAATACTTTAACAAGGTCTGCATCTGCTTCACAGTAAAAGCCAACAGATTCCTTCTGCAGGGCGACGCTGGGAGCGCTTTACTGTGAAGGAGCTAAAGGAAGTCTTGAGTCTGCATCAACGGCGTCGTAACACACCCATAACTGTACCTAGTGTTTTCTGTTTCCCTTTGTGTTGCGCAAAGGGTTGCAAAGAAAGCCTCGGCTGTTGTTGTTTTTTTCTTAATCTTTGTTATTTAATGGCCGTGATACAACACATCATTGTTTCCTCCTCCATCTGTCTATTTTTTTAACTAGAAAAACACTGTCACAACTAACTAAAACAGAAGCAGGGAGCAGATTGAGGGAGATAAAGTTGTAAATTGCAACATTTAATTTGGTAAATAACACCTGCAATACATTGATCTGAAGGAATACATCATGTCTGAAATGCAAGAGTATCTGTGTGAAGAATTCCTCCTCCCCAAAGCTCTATAGGTATTTACACTGAGTGAACACGAAAGCTCCGAGCTCTCCTGATCCCTTCACACTCACTTATCCACACACTTCCTTCCCCTGCTCTCTTCTATGTTTGTCTCTTGGATACATTTTTAATGGCAAAATGTCGATAATTGTTACAGCTATGGCAGAGGGCACAGGGAGTTCACACCTCACACATCACGCCGTACTTTATAGGTCAGCTGACTGTGTGTGACAGTGATTAGTACAGCCTGTCTCCTCGCCATGGCAGCTTTCCATTCTGTGCATAAGGTCATGTAAATATGCGCCATATTAATGTAATTATGCAAAACCATCAGGTGCAAAAGCTGTCCAGGACTGACATATCTTATTCAATTAGGGCTACACTGATGTAACTGATGTACTTACTTTAGGAAGTGACACACATTCTCAGCAACAGATTTCATCGTTGTGGGCCAATTTGATACACTTCCAATTTTTGCAGGGAGGGAGCCTGTGTGGAGCGACATGCTGCAAAAAAAAAAATCCAGTGTGGTTCTGAGAAAGCACGGGATTAGCGGGGTTTTTTTCCCTCTGCCTCTGTTCTTAATATATCCATCAGTGTGCAGGGGACGTAATTATTCCTGAAAGGTGGAACAAGGAAGTGGCTTTTACGCTTGCAGAAAGCATTCCTCAGAATGATGACCGAAGGAAGTGAGATCAGAAGCAATTAACTACTGAGGGAGGAAAGTCGCATGGCTCTAAATCTTATTGCTACGCAGCACTTAGGTTTGTGTTGTTGTTAATTACCAAAGTAGCTCGCACAAGTGAAAGAAAAATCAGCGTTTTTCCTATTGAATTCTTCTTTGTTTGTCACTACTGGTGCACTTTACAGAGGAGGGGGGGGCGAGGGTGCAGATTTTACACTATTGATTTTTCCTGATCTTTGCCTTCAGAAATTGTGGACCGCGATAGTAACTTTTGATATTTCTTGGCTTTAAGAAAAAAATCCTGACTTAAACTGTGATAAAGTTCATCATTCCTAACCTCCCAAATGAAACATTTCCAAGACTGCTGTTGTAGCCCTGATACCCTCTGTGGTTTAGATTGACAAGCGTTAAATAGCTTGGCGGCGGCTCCTATATGCTCTATTATCACAAGAGGACATATCGACTGTTCCTGTTTAATGCATCAAGACTCCTCCTGTAGCACCCTGTCTCTGGCCTTCATCTATGATTCATTTTTATTACCCATCATTCCTGGGACACGGGCCCCCTGAGGCTTCTACATGGCACGTGGGGCGGGGCGGAAGTTAGCTGACACCTAATCTGCTCAATGGTGGACCGGTGTTATTTATTGGATCTCCTGGTGAATCCTGATTTGTTGACGAATGGGGCCAGGAGTGAGATCAAGCATTCAGTGTACATAGACAAAAACACATAATGTGGAGAAAGCAAGGTTACGGGGCAGGCTCTGTTCACGTCCTATATTGGAAAATACAATGAAATAAAAATTCATAGCGTCCCCCCCCGTCATCCTCCCCCTCCCCTACCTTGCGAATATATCTGAACGAGTCAGAGCCCGGCTCCCAAACCCTTCTGTATTTCTCAGATTACTTTAAACAAAATCACTTTGACCAACATACAGTGATTCTCTATGCTGACAACTCCCCTGCAGATAATTTCCCTGTGTGCCTCTGTGTACATATTCCCTTTCTTCGCCCTCTATCAAATTTAATCAGTCTCAGCTTTCCTCACAAGCCACGGCGGCAAGGCCGGTAAAAATGCAACACGACTGACAACAGCAGAACTCTATTAATTCCTCAACCACCATGGCTGCTGGTCCTGTGTAATATTTGTCTTAGCCTGGAGGGGGGAGTGGGGTATGTAAATTGTGTGGAATATGTTTCAGAATATCAACGATTTGAGATGCTTTCCCCATGCCAGTAACCTCTTTATCTACACTGTACTCCGTGTGTGTTCCTCTGCTCAGCATGGGATTAGATTTACTATATATACTGTATATATATTTGGTAAATCAACTTGTGCTGATCAGAACTTGCCAAAGCTTGCAGGAATACAAGGACAGTGTGTTGCATTGGATTGCATTTTACTCTGTCAATTACCATTCCATATAACAGCCTGCACCCTGAATGGCATATTAATTCATTACTCCATTCAAAGGCACCTTAATTAATTAGACATGGTCAGGCATTCGGTCAGTGAATGGCCAGTAACTGTAAGCCAATCTCCAAACCGCACTTTGCTGGTTTTTTAACAAAATAATTTAAAAAAGTATCCCTTTGAAAAGCTCCAACCTTCCTCCCCTCCCACTCTCTCAGCACAATTAAGAAAAATACAGCTCATACACTGACATTTTCTGACTTACAAACTACCGCTAATTTGTTTAGTTGCTGTGGTATTTATTTCAACCCCCTTCCTTTTCTTTTTTTCAGCACTTCATTGAGTGTATTGATTCATTGGGTGTTGTTGCAGTCATTTTCTCTAATGGATATGCACCAGACTGAAATAACAAAGGAAAAATAGCATCCTTTTTTTTCCTCTAGATGCTGCGCTCTACAAAATTTTGGCAGAGGACCATTAGGATGAATGTTTGTCATCATGATGCATGTACTGTATGTACAGTATTTCCTGGACTGCAAGTGCATTTTAGGCTCCGACTCAATAAGTGGCTTTCAGAAGCGTAAAATTTGTTTGGTGCCGTGCAGTTAGGAGAATGAGGGTGTCTCTCAGTCTAAATCATTATGTTTTAGACTAAAAGCTGCATATTAGTTTCACTAAACCCAATGCTAATGCGCGCAGCTGCTCGCTCAGTCGCTCACGCCGAAAACAAAGCCTCCTGGAGATAAAAGGTGTTCAAAAGTAATTGAAGTATGGAAGCCTCCCCCTTAAAGTCACCCATCAAGGACACACAAGTTTATTTCACATCTCTAATAGTCCCTCCAAGCTTTCACCGAAGACCAGAAAGGGCACATATCTGGAGGATACTGGAGTCTAGAGCGTTTCAGGCCTGTCAGCTTTTGACAGCGGCAACAATGAAAACCAACCAGAATGGGTGCGGGGGTGAAAAGAGTCTTTGTAGGTTTTTACCTTCCCTCCATCTACCTCCGGATGACAGAACGGAGGGACGGCGTCTCCTCCAAGGTGGCTTCTTACACTTTTTATTGTCGGAATTAATAAATAATCTGTGAAAATGCGGGGTTATTGTAATGGCTTTCAGGCAGGCCCCGGCTGTGATACTGCAGCTGCATCGGCAATCTATCTCTTTAAAAATGAATATGTTAAAAGAACAGGGGGTTCCATTAGCTATCCTTTGCATTTCCATCCCACCTTGTTCTCTAGCCTCATGCACTCAAGCTAAGTGTTTTGCACACCCCAAAGTACCATATGCACAAATCTGTGGGAGTACATGTGGCTCCGTGGAAGAGTTAAAAAATATCACAAGAATGGAAACTGTAGTCAACTTTCTGCTATAAACGCCTGCTTATTGATGGCAGTCCTTTGAACAAACCAAATATGACAGTTAACAGAATTTATCGGCGGTTTAAGGAGCACTGTCGCACTCTATATGAAATTTCGTCCATCTGTGTGAAAACAGAGCGGCTTGTAAGAAGGAGCGTTTTGCTGCAGCGCAGTAACTGACTGTTTTGACTGATATAAGTATCATGCTTATGTTCTTTGATAGGACTGATGTGCATTAACCAGTGTGAGAAGCCAGTAACAATAGGTTTCTGTCAGGCAAACAAGAATGGAAATGTCACTCCTGTCAGAGCGGATACTGACCAAAGTTCTCCCTCTGTCTCTCGCTGGCTGGCTCTCTCTGTCTCCCTCTTGACAGAAACTCCATTTGACGATTTGAAAGGAAGACTCTGTTTCTTCCATTATTCAAATATTCTGGAGCTTGATATTAGTGCGAGACCCAGACACCCCTCCTCCTCCCCTAATGTCAGCGGTGTCCCTGCCTGCATGTAGAAAAAAAAACGAGCGCCCAGAATGCACTGAAACATTTATGCATGGGTTATTTCTACTTCAAGGAATTCTCCTTTTTTTTTATTACTATATTTCTGATGCAACATTGTGCAAATTCATCTGGCTGAATTATTCATTAATTGAAATAAAGTCACTGAGATCAGCATGGTCTTCATCGTTACTACCTTTAAACATTTATGGCACAGTATCTCGTGTGTTTGTGTGTTTTGCATTTTAGGGAAAATGCCCGTGCTACGTGGTGTTGCTGACATTAAGGGAAACATTAGGGGCCAGAAAATAAGTCAGCGGTAATTCATGAAATTGTATTATTATTATTTCAGAATGTTAAGTGGAGGCATGCAGAGAGGCATCATGGTGTATTGTAACTTATATTACACCACTGCTTTTTGGGGAGTAATAAAGAAACATGATTAGTTCTGCCCCGGAGAGCTGACTTGGAGTTTTGCCTAATTTTCCAGTATGCTCGCACTGCACGCTTATCACCTTAGGGATGATTGGAAATGTTTCTTCTTTTTTTTTCCTCTTTGGGCATCACAAATCACTTACGCTGTAAATTAATAGCACAACAGATAGTGAATCGACAATGAATGTGCTGCTAACGCTTTGCATATTAATTTTGAAAAATCATTTAATTGGTAAATGTGCAAATCACCACACTTGAATTGGTGAAAATCAGGCAATTATCTCGACACCATCTGTGTTCATTCTTAAGATAATACATCAGGCGCTGCATCCTTTGTTCTCTTGGCTTTATGAGTTTATGAATCAAAAGCGTACAGTATATGGTTGGTATGGAAACGGTACAGTTGTAGGCAGTGTGGAAACCCATCAGACCTCATAGGGGGTCCACAGACAAAGTGGACTCAATGAGAAAGTTGAATTGACACTTGTGTCAGCAGTGAAGAGATGAGCAATTTTCTCTCTGTGAAGTACATCATCACTTTCCTGAAAACGTACATTAGATGATTAAATGAAAATCACTGTAATTCTGCAAAGCATGAATGTTTGTGGAGGTGAGTGTTGGTTTTGACAGACACATCACCGCCCCTTGTGGCATTAGCTTTGCACAGTCACTCCCTTATCTCTCACAGTTTTCATCATGCAAACACACGCACAGAAAACCATGCTTGTGCTTTGAATGCTCCAGCAGGCGAGGATAAGCTATGGTTTCAGTCACACATATCAAATGCTTGAAACAGCAACAGCAACAAAGGCTTGCAACATGCAGTTTCAAATAGGGATCTGACAAGAGTAAAAACAGAGTGATAGAGGGAAAGAGCGACATGGAGATGGAAGAATAACTCTCTAAACCTTTTTATATCAAGAAATATTCTTAATGAAGAAGATAATGTAGATTCCATATGGCACACATGTATCACTTGATGTAAATGGCAATAATTTGCCCTGAGGAACACTCACTGGCCACTTTATTAGGCACACCTGCTCAACTGCTTTTTAACGTAAATAGCTAATCAGCCAATCACATGGCAGCAGCTCAATGCATTTAGGCATGTAGACATGGTCAAGACGACCTGCTGAAGCTCAAACTGAGCATCAGAATGGGGAAGAAAGGTGATTTAAGTGACTTTGAACATGGCATGGTTGTTGGTCTGGGTATTTCAGAAACTGCTGATCTACTGGGATTTTCACGCACAACCATCTCTAGGGTTTACAGATGATAATCCGAAAAAGAGAAAATACCCAGTGAGCGGCAGTTCTCTGAGTGAAAATGCCTTGTTGATGCCAGAGGTCAGAGGAGAATGGCCAGACTGGTTCAAGATAACTTGGATAACCACTCGTTACAGCCAAGGTCTGCAGAAGACCATCTCTGAACGATCAGCACGTTGAACCTTGAAGCAGATGGGCTACAGCAGCAGAGAACCACACCAGGTGCCACTCCTGTCAGCTAATAACAGGAAACTGAGGCTACAATTCACACAGACTCACCAAAACTGGACAATAGAAGATTGGAAAACCATTGCCGGATCTGATGAGTCTGGATTTCTGCTGCCACATTCAGATGGTAGGGTCAGAATTTGGTGCAAACAGCATGAAAGCATGGATCCATCCTGCCTTGTATCAACGGTTCAGGCTGGTGGTGGTGGTGTAATTTTGTGTCCATCCCTTTATGATCACAGTGTACCCATCTTCTGATGGCTACTTCCAGCGGGATAACGCACCATGTCACAAAGCTCAAATCATCTCAAACTGGTTTCTTGAACATGACAATGAGTTCACTGTACTCCAATGGCCTCCACAGTCACCAGATCTCAATCCAGTAGAGCACCTTTGGGATGTGGTGGAACGGGAGATTCACAACATGGATGTGCAGCCGACAGATCTGCAGCAACTGTGTGATGCTATTATGTCAATATGGACCAAAATCTCTGAGGAATGTCTCCAGCACCTTGTTGAATCTATGTCATGAAGAGTGAAGGCAGTTCTGAAGGCAAAAGAGGGTCCAACCAGTACTAGCAAGGTTTAGCTAATACAGTGGCTAGTGAGTGTGTGAGTGAGGACCAAATATGGCCTGTGAACCAGTTCCAAATGGCCCTTGGCTTGTCTTTCAAAATATACTGTATGTGGCCCTCCACACAATATTTGTTAATCAAGAAAGATCAGTTTGCATTTTCTCCGTTCACCTCACAATGGCAGGACCAGTCTCACTCACCAGACCTTTCTCAAGAAAGGAAAGGTCTGGCTGGGCCGACTTTCACTTTAAGATTGGAGAAAAAAACGCCCCGGCTGCTTGTATTTCTTTCAACCAATCACAGTCATTCTGGACGGTGCCACAGCAACAGTGCACTTGCAAAAATATTGCCGGGGGGAAACAGGTTTTTGGTGTAACACGCCCACAAAAATATCGCCTACAGGACGCGAACCATGGCAGAAAAATGGCTACATCCCCGCAAGATCAAACACTGCAAAAGTTAGTAAAGGACGTGTTGAAAACTGCTACACAACCGGGGGTGGTAGGACGGGACTTCAACGGGTGGCTCATTCCGCCCATTGAGAGGCTGATCTATGCAGTGAACTTGCGCCCACTCAGACTACGACAAGACCATCATACAGCTTGGAGACATGCAACAAGTAAGAACTATGCAGGCGGGACTAATGTGTTTTCATTTACAGGCGGTAAACCAAAGCAAAGGGATGGCCCAGGATCGGCCCACACGTGGTACATCGAAAGAAATAAGTCTGGCTACCTTTGGTTACCTGACTTGGCCAAGATTCGGCATGAATGACGCCCCAGAATCAGGCCAATTAAAGTGGCCAGATTCTGGCTGCTAACATTGCCGTCACTGAATCTTAGTCAAAAATGACCTGGCCCGGCATCGGCCCAAACTCGGCACCCTGAAAGAGATAAGTTGGGCCACATCCAGTTTCAAAGAAATGTAATGGAAGTGGAAGTACAGTATTTTCCTGTAAGATTAAGTGGAATAAAAAAGGAAATAGTCAAGTACTTTGTTACCTTCCACCATCATTCATTTCCCGTAACCACTTATCCTGTTGGGGGTTGCGGTGGTGCTGGAGCCTATCCCAGCTGACACTGGGTGAGAGGCCTGGACAGGTCGCCAGACTATCACAGGGCTGACAGAGACAGACAACCACTCATGCTCACATTCACACCTAAGGCCAATTCAGAGTCACCAATTGGGAGTAATTTGACCGTGGGAGGGAGCCGGAGTGCCCGGAGAAAACCTACACTGACACAGGGAGAACATGCAAAATCTGCACAAAGGGGCTTCCCCAACCTGGATTTGAGGCATGATTCCTCTTGCTGTGAAGCGACAATGCTAACCACTGCACCACCATGCTGCCGCTAATTCATCAGTCAAGGATAAGATAAAAATCAAATGTTACGTGTAATGTTGAGTGACTCATATACAGACAAGAGAACATGTTACATTATCCCTCATCTCATTTGTTTACTGTGGGGCTGCATCTTGTTTACTGTGACACACTGACATGCAGGGTGCTAGTTATTTTAATGAGGGTTGTAAAACCTTGACAGCAATGTCATTTAAATAACAAAAAGTCCTTCCCCCCCCCACACAAAAAGCTTGTTTTATATTGCATATTTAAAATTTATTATCATATAAAAAAAATGACTGCACAGTGTTTATTAGACAGAATGTGATCTCAAATGTCAGATCATTTAAAACTAACTCTACTAGGTAGGGAACTTTAAAAAAAAATATCAAATGGGAATACTAGCCTGTTGTAAGCGATCATCATTAATGTCAGCAAATCTCAAATGACCCTGAGTGTTCTTGCAAAGGGCCTAATGGAGCAAAGTGCCAGTGCTTGATGATGATGATGATAACTTCAGAATTGAGCTAAAACTGGTATTAAAAATTAACTGACTTACACATCTTTCACATTAGCTTCAGTCTCAGAACATTACCATAGTGATTTAAAGTGTGGTGGCGTAGTGCAGCTTACAGTTCCTGACCCTTTGTACACTGCGGTATCAAGCCATCGGCTCACATCAGCCCTGCCTGATCTCAAGTTCATTTCAGGGAAATTAGCGGCAGTTTTAATAAAGCTTGTTGCCTGTGAGGTCACATCACTGTCTGGCCATGTAGATGTGACAAATTTGCTGTCATTGCTTGCAAGCTGCGGCATAATAAGCAAGTATAGCACCCAAAGAGACCTACAGCTCAGTGAAACGGGTTTGTCCTCGATAGCTGCATGTTGGATGCATCTCTCAAGGCACCTAATCATGTGACCTAAAACATTTTGATTCACATATCCAGTAAATGTTCCTTAGAGGTTACAGAGTGCAAAAAAGAAACGTGTAAAAAAAAAAAAAAATCTAATCTCTTTCTGTGCATGCATGTGATCACAATCTGTATGATGAATCCTGACCTGTTCTTCAGGCTGCTTCCAAAACTGAATAGAAAGGAAAATGCACCACACAGAATAAGTGAGTTAAACATACTTTATGACAGTATTAATGTTGCACTGCAGAATCTTCTACGTGAACATAAATGGACTTGTTGACAAATCACTTATGCAGACATGTAATATTTAAGACCCAGCTGACTGTAGACTGAATAAATTGGTGTATACTCAAAGCTTTTTAAAAAAGGGACGATGGCTTGAAGAGGAAACTCCCGCCCCTTTACTTGACTGCCAGTGTGACCACTTCATCCTTGAGCACATATTTAAGAATATTACAAATAACTAAATTGATTAATGGAATCTAACAAATAGATTCCATTAATCAAAGGGGGCTGTAATTGCAGTTTAGTTAGACATGCTCCCAATCGCATCCGTGTACGCTGGTGTAAGGTAGCTAAGTTATTGTATCAGTCTAGCAGGGCTTCTCCGAAAGCTTTGAAGCTTCAATTAACCGTTCGCTAATTTCTGCCTCCCGGACGCAGATGGGCCAATAGTAACATAGCATTGGGCCGGCCCAGACCAGGGTCCAGATGTCCTTCATTTTCAGGCTGGTTTTGTGGATTTGGGGCTAAATGTTGAGCCTGGGGCACGTCGTGTACTAATGATACTCGTTACCTGGAGAGGTTGGAAAAAGATATACGTTTCTTCCCTGTTCCAAAACCAAAATCAAACCCTGAAAAGTGTAGGGTTAGCTAGCTAGCTACAGAAGATGTATTGAATGTACTACTACTGAAGGTATACACAGACATCAACACAGACATCAACATTGACTTCCCTCAGAGATCCCTGCCCATCTGGTGGCGGAGGTCTGGGTGCTGGCAGCAGTACGGGGGCTGGTTCAATATTGGTTCAATATCAGCAAAGTGTCCTTTTATAGTCATTGTCTTCTGTGGCGATCAGCAGTGATGTGGTGGTTCACTTTTACACTGTGATCTGTGGCCTATAGTTCGGCTTTGGCTTCTAACTATCTTTGTCTTTTGAACCTGTTGTTGCTGCTGAGTCAGTTTGACATCCTGGATATATCCTTCAAACACAGACTGTAGACCCCTCTGTCTGCTTCTCTCTGGAATCACTCTTTCATTTTTACAAAAATATGATCATATTGCTTCAGGGAGTGCAGTTAGTTACAGTGTGGGCTCCATGCTTACTGCGACAGCTTGTCGGACCATCACAAAGGGGCAGGGCTTAGTGAAAGGTCAATTGTTGCCATGGTGATCCAAATCAGTATTAGAATCCTACGTTTTTCTATCACATTACCCCCCAAAATCCCAAATAGCTCATAAATTATTAAGAAATAGTAATCTAACCTAATTCACTGTGGATCAACATTAATTATTAGTTATTCTAAGACAAGGATATATTTACTTCGTGATATGCCCAGTTTTGTGACTACGACAGTTTGCCCACCCGTAACATGATCACACTTGCGCTAGCATGATGTTGAAAAGGTCAGGCGTCTCGAATGGTTTCAAAATTTACAAACATGACCCCCAAGAAGTCGAGAGTCGCAAACCTCAAAGGAAACTTGGGCTTAACAAACTAATCTCTTTCTAGCTATTATGGCTAATGTTACTGCGACCTGTATATGCAGAGGCTAACTGTCACAAAGCCTTCATTAATTGCAAGTATTTATATCACTGAAGCTTCAGTGCCCAAAACTGGTACTTGCCCTGTAGGCTAGTAAGAACAATGCTACATGCACACATGGTACCATATGCAGCTTTTTTGCCAACTTTTTCTTAATTATTAAACATTTCTCTGTTTCTTTACATAACATCTCCTCTCATTACCATGACTAAAATTCATTGAACACCAGGGTTAATTTTGCACTCTCACACTCAGCTGTTGGATACATATCCTTGAAGAGTGTTAAGATCTCTCATCTCACCTCCTTCTTTAACCTCTGTGCTCGCAGTGTGCAACATATGTTCTTGAAAATCACA
Organism: Epinephelus lanceolatus; assembly: GCF_041903045.1. Taxonomy (NCBI): domain Eukaryota; kingdom Metazoa; phylum Chordata; class Actinopteri; order Perciformes; family Serranidae; genus Epinephelus; species Epinephelus lanceolatus. Next base: position 26,621,344 of record NC_135740.1, on the reverse strand, counting down.
TTACTTGAAAATGCACCAAGGGGCTCCACAAAAACAAACAAACAAGAAAACAAAAGAGAAACCCACCAGAGATGGATGTCTTTAAAGTGTCAGTAGTCTTTATCATTAGCGAGATTTGAACAGCTGTGTTTAACATTCATTCAGCTGGTCTTTCCCTTAAAATAAAGAAATAAATGCAAGCAGTTCATTCTACCTCCATGTAAAGTAGGGCAAAGTGATTTCAGCAAAGAGAGGAGGAAAGAAAGCACCTACATACTCAGCCTAGTGTGAATAAATCTTACATTTAAAAGGGATTCCAGGTGAGGACTATTGCTTCCTAATGTTGGAAATGTGGGCTTTATTCACTGCAGGCTTGAAAAATACATTTTAGGGTATATAAAGTGTGGCGTAATGGTCCTGGCTATTCTGCATCAGTGGATAGTGGACTGACTCTTCATGTTTAAAGGGCGGGTCTATTGTGTTCATTTATTTATTTACTTATTGGGGGTTTATATCATTCTATAGCTTCCCAATTGTGTTCCCTTTGTATTCCAGTTCAAACATTAAAAATTTGGTCCAAGTTTGGTTACGTCTTCTCACATGAAATGACGTGACAGTTTCTGCATGATGACGTTGCTATATAAACCCCCCAGCCTGCCTAATGTGCCTCTTTGTGACTGACAAAAGCCTTTTTTGAGAACTATGTTTTACCGAATTAGCTCTTTTCCTCTAAACCCCACTCACAGAAGCTAAGCAATATACTGCTGTGGATGCCATGCTAGTTTGGATTTTGAAGTCATACAATAGCACAAACAAAGCAGTAGACCAGGGGCCTGTCTCAGAAAGCAGGTTTAGTGAAAACTGAGTAAGTTAACCTTGAGATGAGGGAAACTCTGGGAAGAGAGGTAACTTTAACTCTGGGTCAGTTACCCATTACTGTGATAACTGACTCTGTGAACCTAACCTGCTTGGTGGCAGGTTTTCTTCAACAAACCCGAGTCTCCTCCCTCTTACAGAGCCACACATGCGATATAATTTCCTCATTGATGCAGCTCGTATCAAAGCACGCATCAAACTGCATTTATTAGTGTGGTGGCTAAATCCTGGTTGGACATTAGTTTGTTAATCAGGACTATTTAAAGTTACCGCTTTTATGCAGTCAGTTCTTTGAAAAGCAATTTTTTCCCTCACATTAAAATATCACACAGCATCAAATAACCCCTAATTTCAATACACAGATATCTGCTTATGTGTGTTTTATTGTCATCAGATTATGGCCAATTGGTTCAGAGATTGAGTCACCCCAGCACAGGATAAAACCTTGGCAATAAAACCTTTTTATACAAGACAGCTGTCAGTTTGTTAGAGCACTTTAACTAAAATGTTTATTGCATACAATATGTAATATCAGATTAAATCATAGAAATAGTTTAAATTGTAAAAATTGGTCAGTCTGTGCATGAATAATTATCTCTATCTCTCAAAATGTGATTGGTCCCATTAATGGAACATAATTCCTATGACAGTGGAGACTATATGTTACTATTATAATGGGCAGGATTGTGGTGCAGCTGCAGAATGAAATGGAGTCTTTAAAGTAGGCTGCATAGAGTCACAGAATTTTAACAGGCTGAAAATATTCAGAGTTTATTGAACCTACTCTGAGCAGCTGTTCTGAAACTAGCTAACTAACCCTAACCCTAACCCGTAGTTTTCCAACCTAGGGTTAGACTCAGAGTTTGCTAATCCTACTCTCTGGAACAGACCCCAGCAACTCACGTGTTCTGTGAGGTAAAATCACTGTTTTTGTCAAAGGAGTCTGGTGACTTTAGAGAGAGTGATATAACAGCTTCAGCTTCCTCTTGGAAAAGGCTGTCTGACAGCAAGTTAAAGCAGTAATAAATATTACACCAACTATGAATAAGTACCTCATGTAACCCCACTTCAAAGAAATCCAAACTAGTTATCATTATCCTCACTATACAGTATGCTACGTCACTGCTTGTTGCTAACAGCTGAGTGGGCGTTTCCATTAGAAGATGGAGTCGACATTTAATGTTTAAGCACGAATGGGAAACCACCAGCTTCTGTTGGTTTTTTTTTTGCACATATATATGTTGTTGAGCTCCTGAAATGATTATAATATCAAAACCACAATAACTGCTGTGCAGGGTTCAGCTTCCACTGAGATTGCGAGGTCTCTCTCTTGCACTCGCTGTGTGAGAGCATAACCACTAAACTTTTACATTCGCCCATGACAAGGGGCTGCTCTTGATTCAGAGGCAAGACTGCTTGTAATGGAGAGGTGAAAATTACGGCCAAAAGAGCTGAGCCAAGGCCATCCCACTTCCCTCTCTGCAACCACAATATTTATGCTGTTATCTGTCGTGTGGCAGACCAGTTCTCCTTCGCCCATGTCCCAGTTAGACAACAATGAGTGTTAGGCTCTGAGCCAAGTGAGCTGCTGCACCGATGTCCTGCATGCAGGAAGTTTCTAAACATCGGGACTTCAGGGACCAATTTCTTGTAATAAAGTGGACAGACTCATGTTGGGAGTCATGTTAACATGGGACCACATGTCTGTTGGAGCAGCAAAAAGTAGATTTCTCCCGTGTAGCTCTCTTTTCACCGCCTCTCGGGTCTTTGTGAACATGCTTCGGTGTTGTCAAATGTTTGGACTGTGTTCTTGATGGCTTCTTCGCTTTTTTTACTGACTGAATGATCACAGTTTAATTATCCTCTCACTGCATCTGTCAGTGTTTGTCACCTCCATGTTTGTGTTTTATGGAGAAGGCAAACGCCGAGCCACCTGTCCTGAGCCAGATGTTGGAGACGGCATAATGAAAACGGATTGTATTCCGAGTTAGGAATACAGACCAGGAACTGCTCAAGTCACCACAATTATAATGTTTACCAAGGAGAAGAGTGTATTCCTGTGCATAATATACACATGTAACCCTCTGGTGCATAACACTACATCCTGACCTAAACAGAAACACACTAGCTGCAATGTTGACTTGCATATGGATGGAGAAATTGCTTTGTTTCCTTATGAATTAATTCAAGTAGAGATAATTAATCTGGATAGCTGGATAACACCTGTCTCCCCATAAAAACGCACCATTTGGCATCAAACACATGTTGGATTTCAGGTGATCTCCAAGATCTGTGGTTTTTACATATTTTAATGACCAAACTTTAATATCTGTGTCTGAATTACAACATTTTCAGCAGTTTCAGCATTTCAACCGATCAACCACGTCTCCTAGAAATTATGTATATGTGAAATTAATTTGAAGCAGAAAATATGTTTTGAGGGCAAAGTAATGCCAGGTAAATTATATTTTCTCTTAACATAATGAGGAAATGTTGCTAATAATGTACCCAGCAAGTTGCTAAATTGTTGATACCTAAAGTATGAGCACAATGTTTTCTGAAATCATATTTCGTTTATCAGGTAAATGTTCACTGACATTGTAATTCAACAAAGTTTAGAAGATGCATTTCAGCTGTTTTGCGCCAGAATAGGCAGTCTTGTAGTGACTACAGCATTATTTTTCAAATTTCCCCTTTATTAACGTTTAACCAAAATCTTTCCCTAACTATAACCAAAAATGCCTAAATGTAAGACAAGAGTCTGGAGGCAAACCTGCATTTCTGGAGTCAACATTCTTTCCAAAGACCTCCTTCCGAAACCTTTCGCAGTAATAAAAATAATAACAATACATTTTATTTATAGGCGTCTTTCAAAGCATCCAAGGACACCTTACAAGACACAGTTAAAAAAAACAAGCAGCAATGTATCCATAGATAGGTCAATATATAATATTGTAATATACAATAAACGTTAATAAAATGACCAGACGAAAATCGCAATTATAAATATAAGGTATAAAATCATCATCAGTGCAAGTCGTAATATGTGTGTCCCCATTAAATCAGACTGAGTATGCCAGCTTGAAAAGGTGTGTTTTCAGACGGGATTTGAAAGTGGAAAGGGAGTCAATATTGCCAATGTCATGGGAGAGAGAGAGTTCCAGAGGCGAGGGAGAGAACGGCTGAAGGCTCTAGAACCCATGATAGTCAAGCGGGCAGTTGGTGATGTGAGCTGGATTGCAGAAGAGGATCTAAAGCCCCGTTTCTGCCGAGCATTATGGTACGGTACAGTTCAGTTTGGTACGCTTTTTTCCATTTCCACTGTGAAAAGCTGCGGATGGCACCAGTGGGACCGTTCCATACTATCCCCATTTACAGTCCCCCCTCTGTTGGGGTACCTAGCACACAGATCTGGTACTAAAAGGTGGAGCTGTGAACACTGCAGTCTGTTGATTGGTCAATAGTCGCTCATGTAACCTCTGTTCATACTGTGGAGAGTTTTATTAGTAAACTGTAACTATAAAATGAAAATTTGTTTTGCTGCCTCTCTCAGCAGCTGGAGTCAGAGAAAAAAACTTAATTCAATGGGCTGACTGCTGGCAACTTTTAAGGTGGAACGTTTACTTATAGTGTTACTCAATGCATGAGTTGACGATGCGAATCAATCAGAACACCTTAAATATTCCGTATGACAACTTTGACCATCACTTTAGTTTTTATATGAGGTACACTTTTAGTAATGAGTGGATCTTCAAGCCTTTATATATTAACTTCGGCGTGGTTATGTGAACTGCATATATTCTAATCCTCACTCAGAGGGGAAAAAAAGCATCATGGACCATTGTTCCTGTGGGCTACAACAACACTAAACCCCTGAGCTTGCCTGAGAAGGACTAAATGCACAAACCTGCTTTATTTAAATATCCCATGGAGAGAGACTCTCACTGCAGCCTGCTTTATTTTGTTCAGAAAATGTCGGCTTGCAGCCTCGTTCTGTGGACGATAAACAAGGTGCAGACTTCCATCTGTGTCACCGGTAATGAGGAAATATAGTGAGTGCTGGACGGAGCAGTGAGTGACAACAACCCCGCCAACATGTAAGAGTACTGTTTGTGGTGGAAACACTAGGGTCTAGGTACCATGTCTGAAGGGTTACTTAAAGGTTCCAAAGGTACCATACCGAAAGTGTGTGGTGGAAACTGGGCTTATGAGTACTGAAGGGTGTGTAGATATGAATGTAGTGTTTTGTTCCCTAAAAGAAACATAATCCAGGCAGCGATTGGCAAAACAATATAATTAAGAAAGCAGTTAGGTAACATTCAAATGTAATTCTAGGAGACAGGGTTGCAACTGATATATGCTCATAAAGGAACACATATCTATATATGCATGTCATTTACACCCCAACACATCCATTCACAGTCACTGTAACTGTTTTTGAATCTAAAGCACGTTCACACTGATTAAATTAATAAAATGAACATTTAAATGACCGCATACAGAGAAATAAAGTAGACATTGTGGAATGATAATGTGGAGACTCAGATGTGGTGCTTGTGATCATCATTCTGATGCACAATAGGCAAAATAAGTGATGGCCTCCTCTGAACTCTATATGTAATGATTCACTTTGTGAGAGCTGATACGGCTCAGAAATCCCTGACAGCTGGACTGATAGCTTGGAGAGGTTGTAAGTTACAAGCCTGTCTGAATCTTTAATCTGTAATTGTCTGTCTTGAACAAAATGACAAATTTCTACAAGATATGGAAAACTCGCGTTGGCTGTGAACGAGGAGCCAACTGGCTCGAGCCACTTGAATATGAAGCAACTTTTGTTGATTTGGGGATTTTGTCACATATGTCACGGCGGAATTTTGTTGTAAAAAATGAAAAGGGATTTTTTTCTTTTCTTTTTGCGGCTCTTCTGGGATGTACATAGATACAGCTTTGCTTCAGCATAAAAATCAAAGCTTCTCTGTACAGTCTGGAGAACAGGTCATCTGAGAGTAGGAGATGTCTCACAGGTCACGAGGTTAACTGACACTAACAAGAGATTTATTTTGAAGTTCTTCACTGTGATGTTTGTTTTCTCGCGTGTAGTGGCGAGACACATGACATACTGTCATCTTTTATATCCTGTCAGCAGGAGACAGCGTTTGGAAGACATTATGTCATTGTCGAGGTGTCTGTGTGTCTATCTCTTTGTAGATCATATTTTTGAGAGCACAGCTCGACTCAGCAGGTGCCCCCGCTATAATGTAGATAACCTCATTAGATTTTTGGTGTGATACTTCATTTATTTGCACAATAAAGGAGAAGCAGGACAACTGTTGATTAATTCTGTTGACTCACTCCAAGAAGAGTACATGCCCACACTTACAAACAGCGCCTGGAAGAAGATCAGCTTTGCTCTCAGGATTTCAGGTAAATAGGGTATACGATGCTTGTTAAGGTTACTTAGCAACGCCAGACGCAACCTGCTGCCGCGCTCTTGAAAGCACAAAAACACACACAAGAGTATTGCTCTGTGCCCGACCTCGCATTATCCAGGGGGTTAAAGATGCAGCATGTGTACAGCCCCTGATTTCCAGGGCTGTTACCTGCAGTTATTCCACAGGCTAGTTAATAACATGTCGGGAAGGAAATCCAAAGTGTGGGATCATTTTGAGAAGGTGAAGGACGAACCCAAGGTGATATGTAAACTCATCTTCATTGGTCGACTACAAACATGACGTATCATCTGAAACATGAAACAAAAACTAGTCACTCTAAATGACGACTATTGGTCGACTAGGAAAATTCTTAAGCGGTGGCAGCCCTATACATGAGTACTTTAAATATATCACCTCCACATCACAGGTACATTCTTTGAAATGATTGAGACCTGATTTGATTCTTGAAGCGTCTTTCCAAATGATTTGCATATTAGCAACTCAGGTGGTTGTTAATTTTTTTTCTTGTGATATAAACTTCTGGTAGACTGATCAGACAGTCTGACTGTCTCTAGTCTTATGAATATAATAACTTTTTAAATTGTCTCTTTATTGTTGAATTGACTCAAAGCTCTTACTTGCACAAAACACACTTTTCCACCACACTGGCATTTTTCTGACCCCAACCCCCCCCCCCCCCCCCCCCCCCCCCACACACACACACAGAATTCATCATTAACTTTACATACCGAATAAGTGTGGTATCAGCATATTAACAAACTATTTTGGAAGTAGAATAATGGTGCTACATATAAGAGCGTGGGTCATTGCTAATTTTCCAGTCTGGAAGAAAAATCGTGTAATGGACCTTCAACTGCAGTGTAGGTAAACCATTCACTAAAACTCAATAAGCAAAAAGTAATTCATACTAACAGACTGTTTTTTTTTTTGTTCTTTTTAACCATTTTAATTTAATCCCTCCATGACGGCGACAACTGTGGCTGGAGGCATTATGGTTTTGGGTTGTCAGTCTGTCTCTCCGTCAGTGTGTCTTTCTGTCCCATTCTCATGAACATGATATCTCAAGAACGCCTTGAAGAAATTTCCTCAAATTTGGCACAAATGATAATAAAAATAATGATAAACTTTATTTCTATATCACCTTTCATACAGGAAATGCAGCCCAAAGTGCTTTACAATAAGGGCATTATAAGCACTGAGTGCTTCACATGAAAATGTGTAATGTGAAAATTAACATAAAACAAAACTTATTCATAAAATCATACAATTGTAAAACTATAAATCATAAAATCAATTAAGATTTTAAACAAATTGAAAGTAAAAGGGTAAAAAGATCAGAGCTAGTTAAAGGCTAAAGTGAGCACATACTTTTTTAGCTTTCTTTTAAAAAATTTTGCGAGCTGGCCGCCCAGATATCTATAGGTGTTCCATATCTTTGGGGCGTAGTTGACAAAGGCTGCATCCCCGATCTTCTTCCAGCTGTTGCTGGGAACCTCCAATACACCAGCAGCAGATGATCGCAGAGTTTTTGGAGACAAATAGTTGACAAGGGAGTTAGCAATGTAGCTCAGTTCCAGTTTGTATACAAGGAGGAGGAGCTTAAAATCAATTCTAAATGTAACAGAAAGTCAGTGCAGAGCAGCTAAGACGAGCCTGACACCCAAATGGACAAATATCCACTTGAACTAAAAGATGAAGATTTTGGTGGTCAAAAGTCAACGTTACTATGACCTAACAAAGCATGTTTTGGGCCTTAACTCAGGAATTCATACACTAATTTTTATATGATTTAATACAAATGTCACACGGCCTATCGCCTCTTACTTTTAAGTTTTGCCAAACCTCAATAGTAATGGCTTGTCTTGGATCTCCCCAGCTAAGCTTGCTATGGACTCCAGATCAAAAAAACATCTTGGAGGACAATAGAGAATTTAACAGTGTGTGGACATATTCATTTGCCTTTACTGCCAATGCTGCAGAGTTAAAGTACCAAACAATCACAAATAGCCCACTCCAGAGTGGCCACCTTGTGGTAAAATATACCAGTAAAGGCTCATTTAGACTAAGACGTAATGTAAATAGGCAAATTTTGACTTACTGTTACCTTCATTGTAAGGCTCAGATATGTTTTGCGGCTTCTGGCAGATTATATGAGAGATTTTTTAGCCAAAAATGTCTCTTCAGACAGTAAAGGTTGCTGAACCCTGGGTAAGAGGAAGCATACAACCGTGAGGCAGTAACTCATTTTCATTTCATTTTATAAATGTATTTTCATGTCATTTTAACACCACACTTTTAGTAATCTAAATTCTCCTCAGCTGAGTCGTGTAGTGTTGAGTGTGGATATGCTGAAATTATAAGAACATTTTTCCTGTATTTTATTTCGCTTTGCTTCGAAGTGCATTATAATATTTATCTAAAATGTCCTGCAACATGCCTGTCTGACAGTCGGCCCAAGGTTGTTGCTCTTTAATTTGGCACAGACTGTCTAATCAGATCATTGTGTGAGAAGATGGCTGTCACTGATGTCAAGGAAAGGACATCTGACAGGGACACGGGGCTTGATAGACAATGGAGGGAAGTGAATAAATATTGAAGGCTTTTGAGAAAAAAATATGAAAGAAAAATCTGGTGCTGCTCACAGTAACACGGTGCAGTCTGCAAGATTTATAGAGCTCAGCCGACTGAACTATTTAAATGAAGGTATTTCTGTTATTCTGTCAGTAATTAATGGGCTCACCATAATTGCTGTTGGTGCTTTTTAACAAATCTAAGAGGTTCATATTTTTTTGGAATGGATGGAAACACATAGAGTAATTAATAGATGAGGTTTAAGGACAACTTATTTAAATTGTGCTTTGTCACCATGCTAATTATATTAATTACCGAACCTGTGACCTTTGGTATCTGTGTCAGTGGCTTTACAACGTGCAGTTTGAATGCGTCTGAAACCAGCAATAACACATTTCTACATGGACATTTGTGTTTGTACTTTTATCGAGGAAAAAGACGGCCTGTTCAAACATTTTGCAGTCTGAACTTGGGACCGCCTCTCATCCAGAATCCTGCAGTTCTATCACATCAGCAGACCGTACTACTATCATCTGAATCATTAAGCCAAATTAATGATGCATAATATTCAGTGTGCCTCTCTGTCCAAGGTTCTTTCTCGTGGAGGTTAAACTCTTCGAATACTAAGTGTGTGTGCGCGAGTTTTAAAAAGAAAAAGCAGTTAAATCATGGATGGGGTTTATTAGATATTAACCCTAGGAAAGGGCTGATCTTAATTATATCTATCAAAGCAGTTCAAAGGATTTTTTTCATTTTTTATCTCTTTTGCTTGCTTTGGCCTATAGTGCCTATGCTCCATGCTCAGGACTCGTTTTCAGTCAGTAACATTGTATGTACATGCTTATCTATTCATCTGTGTTCCTGGTTATGGTTTTACATTGACACGTATACTCAAGTGACCTCATTAGCGGTGCAGATTCCTCTCGTTATAAGAGGAATCGCCTTGTAAGAGATGTAGAACCTAGCACTCCGCCTTTGTCTCATCAGCACAGTTAACTTCTGAAATGCCCCTTTAGATTCATGTCTCAGTTTACTTTGTGAGTCAAGGTCATGTCAATGATAGATTGGACGGTGCCTTTGTGCCTGAATTTAGCCCCTTTATCTCTTTAAATCACTGCCTTAAGGCTCCAAATTGAGAAAACAGCCAGGGTCTCATTTCCAAAACCATCTGAGCATAATAAGTATGAGCTGTCCAATGGCATTTATGTGTCGATCTGCTGGAGTGCAGAGATGGAGTGCAGGCGCCGCCAAGGACCCATTATTTCAGACCCCCACAGTTTCAGGGAATTGCAAAGGTGCCTCTCCACGTATCTCAGCACATTTTCATTTGCTGCATTATCATAAAATGTGTGTTTCAACCCATTTGTACTCAAATGCTGTTTTTGCTAGATTCCATGTATGTAAACACTCTCAATGATATGTTCACTTATACAGTATTACTCAGTTCCTGTGTAACTCTTTATGATATGTAGGGTCAAATTCAGTTTCTAAACATGCTAAAATGCAAATAGCATATCCAGATGAAAAAGCTGTGATACAGTCCATTAAAAATTAAATATATCGTCTGGTAAACAAGTCACGCTCAATGAAAAAACTCTGTCATGGAGTCCGGCCTTGTGCTTTCTAGGTAAAAAGCTCAAATGAGTTTAATATAACAGTTTGGAGTGATCAAAGAAATGTGTACATATGCAGGTGGAATTCCCCTGATGTTATGTTAACGGTGTTTCTCTGACATCAGTCTCCCATTCATTCAGGAAAGCCTCCTAATGCTGTCTTTAGAGTGGTTTACCAAAAGAGATATTATCTATTATCCTGTTTTTAGCTTTACAGGAAGTTTATTTTTTACATAAAATATGCTTACTGATCTGATACTTCTACCTCATTGCACATACCTCATTTATGTTTTGTTGTCCAGTGCACTTTGTCGTAGCTCTTTAAGGGATTAACTGCACGTTATTTAAGACGCACACACACACACCCCATTAGGCGTATATAAATTTTACCAACATGTTGGATTTTACCTTGTTCTCTTGTTATGTTTCTGCCACTTTTTTGTTTGAAAAGCATTTCTACTCTCTCAGTATGCAGAAACTAGCTACCATATATCATATAGACCCTTTTAGGGCCGACATCACCACGACGTCATTCTATGAGCTGGAGGCAAAACATGACTCCCCACCACAGGGCTGTAGGCTACATAGGAGTCTTAAATGTCGTCTTGTTATGTTATTGGGAGCCAGAATAGAAGGAGTCATAACTCAAAACTTAAATTTTATCATATAGCAGCTGCCTTTGCCCGTCAACAAAAATGAAGACCACTATGGTTAAATGTGATAAGACGAAAGGTCTGGGCGGAGGTGATCATCAAAAATGCTCACATGTGCAGCGCACACTTCATATCAGGTTAGGAAAAGGTGTTTACTGTTGTAGGGATGAATAACGTTATGTGTATTATAAGTTGGGGAGGTATTATGAGGAATATTGGATTTCTCTGTAATGCTAACTTTTTTAGTGCTTTAGCTAACGTTAGCTTCGATAGCAAAACAAACTGGACTGTTTATGTGTCGTCCTCCTTTGTAAGATTGGCATAGTCATCAGCCACAAAGCCGGCCATCCCAACTTCAGCAATCCTGTCAAATCATCCATCCACTGAGTGAGAGCATACAGGTCGGCCAGTCTGGTCCCACTGGTCAGTGTTTACTTATTCAAGTAAAACTTGCGGTCCCGGAGAGTGAGAGATCTGACATGATGTGGTCGTAAATTCAATCTGACGCTCTACTCTATAATGACAGCCCTGTTGGTTGAAGAAACAGAGCGTTATATTTCTACATGAATTAACGACAATTAAAGGAGCTACATGTAAGAAATCTAAAGCAAATAGTCATAAAATCCTCCTAATATGTCACAGAGACTAAGGAATAATGTTCATATAACATACTGATCTCACCGACAACAATAGTACAGCCAGAATATTCACATTTAAAAAACATTTTTACAGTCCGCAAATCATGTTTATGTTTTGAATTTGTGTTTTGGCCTGTTGCGCCACCCACCGCCATCTACCAGTCACGCAGTCAGTAGAGTCTCAGCATCAGTTACAGTTACGACTGAGCTACAGCAGCACGGCAAGCAGCATTAGCAGTGTCCAGGTACATAGCATTAGCAGCCGGCTTCTCCTCAGCTGTATCCCGGCAGCAGCGTTAGCAGTGTCCCGGTACATAGCATTAGCAGCCGGCTCCTCCTCAGCTGTATCCCGGCAGCAGCGTTAGCAGCAGAGAAGCCGGACTTGCTCAAACGGTCCGCTGGAAACCAAAGATCAAGGACGCGGCGACACGGCCCTGCCACGGCAGCCGCCCGTGGGCAAACAAATCAGTCTCCAGCTTGCTGCTGTCCAGCAACCTCGAATCTGTAGGGGAGGGGGGGCGGACATGACTCGCGGCAGTATTTTGAATTTGAGTGCAGTAACCGTTTTGGCCACATTCTTACATACAGCGCCTTTAAGTTAATCATACATTCACTCTGCTTGGCGCTCTACTGCTCCGTCTCCCTAGACAGAGTGCCCAGAGTACGTTCTGCCGCCTGAGAATGCGGTGTTCTTGATAATTGAACAGTACATTCCGACAGGGCTCCGAATTTGTGAGTGGTCCATTTTGCGCCAGAGTGCGTTTTCGCACTCAGAATGAGTATTTCCAAATGCACCCTATGCACAGAGACTTGTATCAGAGATACTGGATTAAGCGAGATACCCAACTCAGCTCACTTCCTGATTCAGTGACGTCAGCGCCACGCCCCCGTAGGAGACTTGCGGCAGCTCTGAATGTATTGTCGTCAATGAGGAAAATGAACGTGATCACAATTTATGGTCAATTCTTTCGCCCTGTAGTCACTAAAGTAAATATTGGGTTCATTTTCCACAAGCCACACATCTTACCAACATTCTGACACTAAAGCTGCATTTTTCATCCACACAGATCAATAGAAGATTAACTTTGTTTGAGCCCTGTCCGTCTCAGAAAACAAGTTCTTGCGAGATCTTGTGATCTTGATAAACAGGCGGTAAAATCACAGTTAGCTTACAAACAGTTATTTACCGCTAGTAATAAATAAAAAATGCCCAAGCTTTGTGCAGCTGTAGGCTGCAGTAATAGGGAGAATATATTTTCTTTCCACCTGCTTCTCGATCCGCATACACAGACATCCACAGAGCCTCTGTTCAACACGGTGGTGGTGGTGGTGGTGGTGGGGGGGGGGGGGGGTTCAGGGATAACAGGCTCTGACTGGAGGGAGAGCTAACCACGCCCACTTAGGAGACAGGAAGAGTAACCGTTTTCTTAACATTGTATAAGTATCATCTTCCTCCATTGTCTAAAACAAGCCAACAGAACTTGCTAGCTTGTGATAGCTCATTTCTGTGGAGAATTGTTTTGCCTCTGGCTAAGCCCCGCCCACCAAAAAATGTCATACTGTTTACTAACAGTAAAAGGTTCTACATTGACATTGGACAACAGGAACTTACATAATACCCAGCCATCATCACTGATTGCAGTTTATGTTAAATAACCATATCATTTTGTTATTGCCCCCCCACCCAAAACAAAAAATTAAAACCATAACTATGGTAGGTTTCATTTTTGGAGGGCCTTTAGTAAATGGCACCATTTTCAATTTAATGTGCATTCCATTTTGAACACAGGCATATTTCTGGGTTGGCAATCTGCCCGTTCTCCACCCATCACAATTGGAGTTAGGGCTGGGCAATTAGAAGAAATTGGACTATATATTGTTTTAGATTTTGGATATAATTGTATCATGATATGGCATAAATGGTGTTATTCTCTTGTTTTAAAGGCTGCATTAGAGTAAAGTGAGGTAAATTTATCAACTTACCAGACATTTTATTCGTTGTAATACTTGCCTTAACCCACCTAGTCATTCTATCCACATTATTGATGATTATTGATGGAAAATCTCATTGTGGCACAAGGCACAGGGTACTAGGTCAGACATATTGTTATGTTTGATTGCGTCTCCCAATCCTAGCATTAATGAAGTGCTTTTGAGCAGATTTAAAAACATCGAGATATATATCCTGTATCGAGATATAGCCTAAAAATGTTTTCAGGACATATTACCCAGCCCCAGTTGGAGTGCCTGCTTTCTCCACAGCCCCCCCCACCACATGCACCCATCCATTTATGCCCCTGATATACAGTACAGAACGAAGCGTCAAAAGGTTGGTCAGATACTTTGTAGTAACCAATCATACGACACAAACATGCATAATGATAAAAAATATTACATCCATTCTGACCCAAAAATCTACATCTGTGTATCTGCTCTGTGTCAAAATAAAACTAAAAATCTCCTCATCTTTTTTTGTAAGTCAAATCCTTTTGTCTTTTCTATATTCCACTCCTGGTAAGAGTTGTGAAATCTTTTTTCTATTATCCATGAATAGAGTGTGATGCTGTTATAATACTAACAACCCTAGATATAATCTTGGATGTATTTCTTATCCCCAGACAAGTCATAATGCCCCCTTGAACATCAATTCAACTTTAGATTTTGCTCAGCTTTCATTATAAGGCAAAGTGCTATGTGGCTTACAAAGACACACTGTTACAAAGCCTGATACAAAATGTCTCACACATCATGAAAAATGGGAGTGTTAATGAGCACAATGTAGGCTGCTGCTCCCCGCCACAAAGAAAGTTATGATCTGTTCTCTTTGGCTGCTGCAGAGCCTTTGACCCATTCTTTGTTTACCCCATCGCAGTACATGATTCCCACCTCGCTTTGTCTCACACCAGTGGGTGCTTCATGTTACTAATGACAGGCCTGGCCTAAGAGAGGGTGCTTAACCAACAACTGGCATTTGGCACTGTTTTATCATTAGACACGCATGTCTCTAAAATGCAAGCTCCAAGGAGCAGAATAATTATACAAACCAATTCTTGCTGTTGTTAATTAGTCTGATCTAAGGTTGGGTTGAAGTGTCACCATTGCAGGTTGGAAGATGCAACTTCCTGGTGGAGGTTGATGAATGAATCACAGCATGCTACTAAGAAGCCGGTAAGTGCTTCTACAAGCCCATATGCCGCCTGTAACCATGTCTGACTCATCATTGTCAGAACCACTTTGCAGGTGCATGTTTCGTCTGGTCTTGTGTGGGTTTTGATGCTGTAAACGTAGCATTCGGATGAGGTGGGAAATGCAATGTTTATACAGCGGACAAATGGAGTAACATGATATGATTATAAAATGTAACTTCATCTGTTTAATGCACCGTATTCTTTTCTTATTTTTTTCTTTTACAATTAGAGCAATCTGTTGAAATATTGTGACATAAATTCTCCATGCGCACCTTTTCCTTTCCTTTACAAAGAAGACCAAAGACGACATAATCATGTTTTCTGTTTTGTTTTCCTGTGATTATTTTTTCCTAAAAGTTCACCAAGCTATGTATTCATGTGATCACAAAATAACTGTTGTCTGATCATTAACAAAACATAACTAGTTATGGCAGGTGTTATGTTGCAAGCACGGAATAATCTAACTGTTATGACTCTCATGATCACAAAATAATTATTTGGGGGATCTTAAAGTGGAAATAGACACATTATTTTGCTTTAACTTATTTTGAGGTAAATGTTGATTGCACAATGTAATGACTATAATGAAACCATCTGTGTTTAGATTAGTTCCCTATAAGCCTTGCTTTCACCATGCAGTTCTGTCTGTCACTGGGTATAATTTCTGGGGGAGATGAAGGCTCAATGTACAGCGCCAAGAAGTGAGTGTCTCCAGTAGTCATCCCCAGTTACCAAAGAGTACCAGTGTAAGTTCTTCGCAGTTATTATCCCCAGTAGTGGGAAAGTGGTAAATGAACTCCACTTGTATAGCACCTCTCTAGTCTTCTGAACACTCAAAGACTCTACCAGTCATATTCACCCATTCACACACACATTCATACACTAGAAGCCGAGGCTACCATTGTTTTTAACAAACTCACACACCAATGGAACAGCCATCAGGAGCAATTTGGGGTTTAGTATCTTGCTCAAGGACACAGTCCCCCAATCCCAAATGGATCCCTTACAGACTCGTTGACTCAAGCCCTTAGCCCTTACAGACCTAGGACCAATTCCATTTCTTCCCCTTGGTTTTGTGCGTTCATGTGAGGGGAGGTGGTGTCCCAATTACCTGACGCTAACCTAAGGGGAAGAAATGGAATTGGTCCATTGACATGCAGACTGGAGGAGCCAGGGATCAAACCGCTGATCTTCCGATTGGTAGACAACCCGCTCTACTTTCTAAGCCACAGCCGCCCAAAAATGGTGGACCAACTGTATATTAATTTTATCATTAGTTAATCTTCTAATTTGTTTTTAAGGGATGCATTGGTCTCGCTCACCAGACCTTTCTCAAGAAAAGAAAGGTCTGGCTGCGCCGACTCTCACTTTAAGATTGGAGAAAAAAAACACCCCGGCTTTTTTTAATTTCTTTCAACCAATCACAATCGTTTTTGGCGGTGCCACAGCAACGGTGCGCTTGCAAAAATATTGCCGGGGAAAACAGGTTTTGGTGTAACACGCCCACAAAAATATCGCCTACAGGACGCGAACCATGGCAGAAAAATGGCTACATCCCCACAAGATCAAACACCGCAAAAGTTAGTAAAGGATGTGTTGAAAACTGCTACACAACCGGAGGTGGTAGGGCGGGACTTCAGCGGGTGGCTTGTTCCGCCCAATGAGAGGCTGATCTACGCAGCGAACTCCCGCCCACTCAGACTAGGGATGCACCAATATGATTTTTTTCAACCGATACCAATAAGCGATAATTACCTGCTTCTCATGGCTGATAACCGACATCCATCCATCCATCCATTTTCATAACTGCTTATCCTCTTAAGGGTTGCAGGGAGGCTGGAGCCTATCCCAGCTGACACTGGGCGAGAGGTGGGGTACACTATCACAGGGCTGACACATTGAGAAGGACAACCATTCACACTCACATTCACACCTATGGTCAATTTAGAGTCACCAATTAGCCTGCATGTCTTTGAGCTGTGGGAGGAAGCTGGAGTACCCGGAGAAAACCCACGCTGACATGGGGAGAACATGCAAACTCCGCACAGAAGGGGTCCCTCCTGGGATCGAACAAGGAACCCTCTTGCTGTGATGCGACAGTGCTAACCACCACACCACCGTGCCGCCCCTGATAACCGACATGATAACTGATAATTTCACGTTTTTGTATTTTAAAAAGAAGAGTATAACCTGTAGTTTATGTACACCTGAGGGCAAGAAAGTCTTAGATGTACTGAGATAATTAATATCCCATTGCCCCAACGTAACCACATCAAAGTGACATCACTATTGTTAACACAACAGCAAAAAACCTGCCAACAATAGGCTGTGGAAAAGAGGGAGATTTTCTGGGTTATTGTCAAATGACCTACCCTCAACACCCCTGCCCCCATGTAACCCTACACTACAGATGATCATATAAATACAAGGATGTGAAAGTAAACTGACTTTAAAAACTAAATTTAAAGTTAATTACTTATCTGGTGTATTAGTAAAGTGTATAAACTACACTGCAGAGTGGAGTCTCTACTAACAGAGACAAACACTAACAGCTGACATCGGCAGGTCCGTGTAACATCTGGTGTATGAAGTGTTTATATCGTCACGCTGCATTTTCAGAAACACACCCGAGCGCTGTCTCACCGTCCCACGATAGACGAGCCTACAACAACTAAGAACAGCGATGTGCTATTGAGTCACCTCACACATTAATACTCAGATCAGACAAACAAGCAGCTGTGTCTCACACACATGCACACACAGCCAGAGAGGTTAACGATACAAATAATCGCAAACTGTATCATCACATGGCTAGCGGTTATTAATAAGTTTAATAACAGAGTTGAGCCTTTTAAAAGCTTGGTGTTGGATGTTTCAGTAGCTGCTGCTGTTAATTAGCTTGCGCTGACATTGTGTCTAACCTGTGTCAGTCAGACATCAGGCCCCCGATGCAAACCTGTTGTTTTTCTCTGGAACTGTGAAAGACGTCCACATCACGACATGTTTTGGCCTCATGACAGCGTGCTGCAGCTGTTTTTCTTCTCTGTGTTTATTGTCAGCTTGCAAAACACGTTTAAAGGTACATGTATCACCACCCATTGTGTCGGTGTGAAGATGCTGCCCTTGTTAAGTCAATGAAAGCAGTCTGGCTTCATATTATCAGCGCTATTTATCAGCTATAATTTCAATTGGAAGAATGCGTAATTATAAAAATGTCCCATTATTGGCCCAATATATATTGTGCATCCCTGATTTTTTTTTTTTAAATCAAGCAATTATTTGGTCTACAAAATGTCAGAAAAAAAAAAAAATCATAATAATAATTTCCCAGAAGCAAAGAGGACATCATAACATAGAATAAAACAAGTAAAGTCAACCTCAACCAGAGAGTAACTGACTGTTTTGCTTAAATAAACATTGTTAATTGATTAGTAAAATTGTTGCTATTTCAATTTCCTCCCAGTTGACTAATTGATTAATTAACTAGTGTCTAAGATCTAAACCACATCATCAGGGGCCTTTCTATCTCCAAAACAACTCAGCTCACACTGTAATGTAGATATATTCTGACTGACACTCTGTTCCTTTACATCATATGAATTGTAGCTTTCCACTGTCATTTTCTATCCATTCATATAAGACATCTGGATGGCAACCTTGGAACACTTTGTCCTGCCCACCTTTGCTTGATTATGAATTCAAAGCCTTAGATGCTGAGCTGGTGTTATGATAATGCATGGCACCCCTCTGTGATATACAAAATTGGTTTTGACAACAGGCTAGCTTTTAGATTCACACTGCCCCGAGACCATAGATTTAACATATAACACACATCACACAAACCCCTCTCCCCGTGGTAAGAGTGGAGGAGGGGGGTTGCAGTGAGGGTTGGATGGGGGGGGGGGGGGGGTAACTATTCCTGAAAGATGTGAGTGGCCAAGAAATTCATAAAACACGGTCGTTTTCCCTGACACACACTCGCTGGCTTCTCCCTGTGGATCTCCCCCCTAGTTGAGGGAAATGTGCCCTTGACAGTCCCAACGTCAGCTGTGATTTTGTCACTCAGTGGGCGAAATACATTGTGGTGCTGTGCAGACCTCTTGGATGCTAATAACCAGAGGGGGCAGTCAACCCTCCTGATAACTCCACAGTCTGGTGAGAGTTACCAGCTCTTTAGCAACTTTAACAAAGAAACCCCCACAGCCTTTCAGGTGAAAATAATGTTACAGTAGGTGCCTCTGCATCCGCCTCTCATTATATTATCTGTTACTGGCTGTATAGAGTGTTACACAGAATCTTAACTAGCTCATTATTTTTGCAGGTACAGTGAGTTCCCTCTTTTTAGCTACAAACGGCTGGTTGCTGAAGAAAATTAAAGCAACAGCTCTCGAGAGCAAACACAAATGAGGTTGCTGACATCGGTGGAAGGGGATGTCTACTTCACTGAGCGGCAGAGGTGAATCAACAGATTTGGCTTCCAATCGAAGACTGAAAAAAAGACAGACATATACAGACACACCAACCTGTGAGAGGACATCAGTAATGGGCTCACATTTTCCTAATCTCCTTTGATGGATTCAGGCCATGATTTTCATTTAGTCCAAAAGAGATAACCAAACTGTCAGCTGTGCTGCTGCTTTGCTTTAATCTCCGCCTGCAGCCAATAATCACCCTGCAACCCGCAACCCTTTGTCAATTGTTAATCTTGTATTGAAGACATTTAGATGCCAGGATGGTATTCTGCATCCTAGGATAATCCAGGAGGCCACTGAGGAGAAGCAAATTGGATTCATTATTAAATTTTGCATTATTAAAAAGACAAATGAATTGAGTTCTCCAAAGAATCAGTGGAATCAATTTAAAAATAATCAGGAACATGCAGATGCATATCACGTCTCCTGCACACTGACAGGAAGATTAGCAAACTATGCACTTAAAAGACAAGGACAATCTCCAGTGTTTACTGTTTACTGAAGTCCTTTGGAGGAGCTTATCTTAAAGGTATTTAACACAAGGCTGCGTGTCTTAATATTGTCACATATACATATAACGTACAAGCCTGTTTATACCTGGTGTTAAAACGCATCTTGGAACATTCAATCACAAGTGGACAGCACTAAACACAAATGTAAACGACCACTACCATCCATTGTGGGATCGCAGTTGTGTTCTGGGATGCATTTGACCATGTATCTTTTGTTGTGTGAATGCTAATGGGTCCTAATGCGTCCCCAACAAACACATAACAGGAAATTATGTTTTAAGTGGGGTTGTTTTGGTGACAGCGTGCGATCACTCCATGACTTGCTTATTTTATGAAGAGTAGGACGAAGTGTTAAGTGACCGTCCATCATTGTGCTCTATGAAAGGAGATGTGTTGAATAGGGATGTATGCAGTTAGTCCACAAGTTGATTAAATGTTGCAACCCTTCCTAGATATCTTCTCGCTAGGCAGAATGAGAGAGGTGGACGCATAGGACGTATAGGAGATTCTTCAGCCTGGACGTGTCAATTTTAGTGCAGGCTAATGCATGAGAGTTAGTTGGGATGTTAAATGCACTCTGAATGAGTGTTATTTATTAACTTTTATTTAATAAATTGTCATGTTTTTTAGGATCATGTGCAATATTCATAATACACGGTGCAGAGTGCCACATATTTTAATGACTTCAAATACTATTTGTTATTAAAAATACTATTTGTTATTAAAAAATGTGATTAATGATTTCAAATGGCTCTTAAACACATTTTTTATCTGTAAATTAACCTTATAGATAAAATTGTGCTCAATTTTGACTGTCTTCTAAATGTCTTTATACATTTATACTGGTCGACTACTCTAAAGCCCTGTTCAGACCAAAGATTTACGACGAGAAGAGAGGAAAAAGGCAATTACTTGCAACGAACCATTCTGCAACGTTCTAAAAACCTGCTGGTTCACACCAGTGCAACTAAATGAAATGGTGTATCATCTCTATGCAACAACTCTCTGTACATCTGTCCTGATTTCCAACTTTTCAGATTTATTTTGTGGCTGAATATAATTTGTAGCTTCTCAAAATATTAATGAGAACAGTGATAGTGAGATACTGACGATGAAACGGCAAAAAACGGCAAAAAGGTAGAGGACGACAGAGGAGGAATGGCTGCTGGAAGGATTTAGCTCTGGAGATTGGTGGTGTAACGTTACCTGTGAATGCTGTGCCCCAATGCCCACAGAAGAGGAATGCCTCTGTTGCAAGGAATGGGACCGGTTGCAGCCTTAGCTAAATGGTAAACAACAAACATGGCACCACACCGGTAAGGTAAGACAACACGTTTACATGTCGTTTTCTACATGTTCTCTGACATTTATCCTAACGATATGAGGCGGTCTTTGTGGAAAAAAAGCTTGTTTAGTGGACTAACTTTGCACTTGAAAGGATGCCCGTTCATTTAAGTTTTAACAGGTCTGACGCTACGGCTGTATCTAGGCTAACGGTTAACATGCTAACTATTATTTCTATGTCACTAGTGACTTGAAACAAATTTAGGACGATAGGAGACGGGTTGAAATAAACCGAAATTTCCCTTTAAGTTTAAACTTCCATTTAATCATCAGGGAAATTAATCATTAGGAACATCCATGGAGTTGAATTCTGCTGACAGTGATATCTCCAGCTGTAGCAACACAACTGCTAACATGATTAGCGAGCATGCTAGTGAGAGGACCTATTGACTGGCCCTTTGACCTCCTACTGTAAGTGACCTAGGCAGTAACGAAATCGAAATACAAGTGGTCAGCTGGAAATGCACGATAGGCACAGGTGTGAACAGCAATGTGTCTTTTGTATCACCAAAGTGCTTGTTAATACCGGGTGTAACCAGGCTCTGTGTATCCTGTTAGTGAGAGTGTAGTGAAATGCCAGCATAAACTGTGTTTAAGTGTGTGGTCACTAAAGAGATTTGTTGAAGTGATGGATCCCATATCCTTCATTATCTGGCTTTAAACAGAAAACTGAGTCATCTTTGGCCTTACTACATTCGTAACATATTTTATATTGCTTTGGAACGACAGTAATTATTGCAACGTGTTGTAGACGACTCTATTCATGCTGTAAATTCACAAAAACCAGAGCAGACCGAAATACAATTTCCATCTCTGAATTCAAACCTCTTTGCACAAATTAAATTGCGCAGCTGAAATACCAAATAGGACTTGAGTGAATCGTGACATTCACAGATAAAAATCTCCAGACATCCTACGAGTTTGAAAGTGCGGCCTGTGTGCTTCAGTTAATGGAACAACAGTCTGTGGTTAGAATGAATCAAACACAGATTGATTGGAGGGTCACTCCTGGCAATTTCATAGGTGAATATATTAGCAGAGGTCTTCACATTTAAATGAAAAATCTTAAATAACTTCCCATTTGCTATTTGCCTTCACTGTGCAGCATACAACACAGGATATGCCGAGGCATGCTCAAACAGAAGAAGGCAAAGGAGCCTGATTAAAGTTTATCTTTCAGGGCAATAAGTCTACTGGCATTCATTATTGCTTGTCAGATTGTAAATGGTCTCTGGGAACGATATTATGCAAGCTCACACACATATGTTAAAGGGAATGATTTACTCGCGCCTTCCAACCACGCTGAAACCTGTTTGTCCCTGGGTATGTCAATGATCAGTCTGATTGGAGGGAACATCTAACAGGTCTGAGCCACAAAACATTACACACGCACACAGGACGTGCCGCGTGTCGTATCTTTGTGTGTTTTATTCATGAAAGGAAATTAAATAATCTCTCAGTAAATTGGGATGGCTTCAAGGAATTAAGACCTCATCCCCAATGACCCTAAAACAATTATTTTGGAGAAATTTATACCAAAAGATGGGGGGGGGGCTTTATTATGATGGGATTATCTTTGTGTAGGCTGAACTATTAGAAAGTGCAAAGGGAATTTTCCACACGGCTCTAAACCAACGAGTGAAAGTCACACCTGTACAGTATAATACTTGACTTCAAATGTGGTGTGGGTGTTCAAAATATGTTATAAATTTAAAGTAGATAGGTGTGGAATGGGCAGCCAGTATGTAGTGTACTCAAGATAAGTCCGCATGACATTAAGAATATTGGGTTCTTGTTGTAGTCTTTCTGTAATGTCATGGTAAGTGTAAATTTGATACCGTCATACATTCATTTTATTAGAAATAGAGAATTTCCAATTGTTTTCTGACAGGAATTTCGATGTACCAGTGCTTCTTTCTGACACACGTCTCTGTCCTGCTCGGTAATATTCAGATGAAATGTACATTACACATCACCACCTTGACTACCATGCATTTCTCATCAGTTCTGAGACCAAGTGGATTATTTGGACAGTACAAACCAATGCATGTTAAATTAAATGTACACAGTGTTTCCCCTATATGCATTTAGCAGTGGCGCTGCACCACTGCTAAGTGATTGGCGCCACTGTTATATAAATCTCCCAACTCGCCATCTCTACTTTGAACAGCCAGAGTTGGGGACGAGCAAGGCTGTAACAGTCCAGGGTAAGGATGTTCTGATGGATTGAAGACCAATTATTTGTTCCATATAGTTTGATTGGTGGTCACCATAAAGGCCGATCAGAGAACACAAAACAAGTGAGACAATTGACTTTAACTAAGCCCCGCCCCTTTGTGATGGTCCGACAAGCTGTCGCAGTAAGCATGGAGCCCACACTGTAACTAACTGCACTCCCTGAAGAAATATTATCATATTTTTGTAAAAATGAAACAGTGATTCCAGAGAGAAGCAGACAGAGGGGTCTACAGTCTGTGTTTGAAGGATATATCCAGGATGTCAAACTGACTCAGCAGCAACAACAGGTTCAAAAGACAAAGATAGTTAGAAGCTAAAGCCGAACTATAGGCCACAGATCACAGTGTAAAAGTGAACCACCACATCACTGCTGATCGCCACACAAGACAATGAATATAAAGGGAAACTTTGCTCATATTGAACCAGCTGTGTGGCATCACAGTGTGTGCAGATGAACCGTGTTTGGCTTCATCTGCACACACTGTGATGACACACAGCTGGTTGAATATGAGCAAAGTTTCCCTGCTTCCCTTCACTGGTTCCTGTACAGCAGGGTCGCTCTTTTGTTCACTGTTATAATCATTAAAAAGCAAAAGCAGCATGTGTATACATTCAGTAGGCTATATCTTCAGTAGCTAGCTAGCTAACCCTACACTTTTCAGGGTCTGATTCTGGTTTTGGAACAGGGAAGAAATGTATACAGTACAGGCCAAAAGTTTGGACACACCTTCTCATTCAATGCGTTTTCTTTATTTTCATGACTATTCACATTGTAGATTCTCACTGAAGGCATCAAAACTATGAATGAACACATGTGGAGTTATGTACTTAACAAAAAAAGGTGAAATAACTGAAAACATGTTTTATATTCTAGTTTCTTCAAAATAGCCACCCTTTGCTCTGATTACTGCTTTGCACACTCTTGGCATTCTCTCCATGAGCTTCAAGAGGTAGTGACCTGAAATGGTTTCCACTTCACAGGTGTGCCTTATCAGGGTTAATTAGTGGAATTTCTTGCTTTATCAATGGGGTTGGGACCATCAGTTGTGTTGTGCAGAAGTCAGGTTAATACACAGCCGACAGCCCTATTGGACAAGTGTTAAAATTCATATTATGGCAAGAACCAATCAGCTAACTAAAGAAAAACGAGTGGCCATCATTACTTTAAGAAATGAGGGTCAGTCAGTCCGGAAAATTGCAAAAACTTTAAATGTGTCCCCAAGTGGAGTCGCAAAAACCATCAAGCGCTACAACGAAACTGGCACACATGAGGACCGACCCAGGAAAGGAAGACCAAGAGTCACCTCTGCTTCTGAGGATAAGTTCATCTGAGTCACCAGCCTCAGAAATCGCAAGTTAACAGCAGCTCAGATCAGAGACCAGATGAATGCCACACAGAGTTCTAGCAGCAGACCCATCTCTAGAACAACTGTTAAGAGGAGACTGCGCCAATCAGGCCTTCATGGTCAAATAGCTGCTAGGAAACCACTGCTAAGGAGAGGCAACAAGCAGAAGAGATTTGTTTGGGCCAAGAAACACAAGGAATGGACATTAGACCAGTGGAAATCTGTGCTTTGGTCTGATGAGTCCAAATTTGAGATCTTTGGTTCCAACCGCCGTGTCTTTGTGAGACGCAGAAAAGGTGAACGGATGGATTCCACATGCCTGGTTCCCACTGTGAAGCATGGAGGAGGAGGTGTGATGGTGTGGAGGTGTTTTGCTGGTGACACTGTTGGGGATTTATTCAAAATTGAAGGCACACTGAACCAGCATGGCTACCACAGCATCCTGCAGCGACATGCCATCCCATCCGGTTTGCGTTTAGTTGGACGATCATTTATTTTTCAACAGGACAATGACCCCAAACACACCTCCAGGCTGTGTAAGGGCTTTTTGACCAAGAAGGAGAGTGATGGAGTGCTGCGGCAGATGACCTGGCCTCCACAGTCACCGGACCTGAACCCAATCGAGATGGTTTGGGGTGAGCTGGACCGCAGAGTGAAGGCAAAGGGGCCAACAAGTGCTAAACACCTCTGGGAACTCCTTCAAGACTGTTGGAAAACCATTTCAGGTGACTACCTCTTGAAGCTCATGGAGAGAATGCCAAGAGTGTGCAAAGCAGTAATCAGAGCAAAGGGTGGCTATTTTGAAGAAACTAGAATATAAAACATGTTTTCAGTTATTTCACCTTTTTTTGTTAAGTACATAACTCCACATGTGTTCATTCATAGTTTTGATGCCTTCAGTGAGAATCTACAATGTAAATAGTCATGAAAATAAAGAAAACGCATTGAATGAGAAGGTGTGTCCAAACTTTTGGCCTGTACTGTATCTTTTTCCAACCTCTCCAGGTAACAAGTATCATTAATACACGACGTGCCCCAGGCACAACATTTAGCTCCAAATCCACAAAACCAGCCTGAAAATGAAGGAAATCTGAAATGACTGCATTAGAGTCAATGGAGCACAGCTGTGTTGTTGTCGCACCCTGGTCTGAGCCGGTCTGATGCTACGTTATGATTGGCCAGCCACTTAGCGAGGGGTCAATTTCTCTACACACCACTAAAATAGTATCACTGGTCAGGCTGTTTTGAAAACTGTAGCTCACAACGAACATTTATTGTTGCACTCATAGTTTACTGGTAACCTGACGTCTGGCTCGCCTGCTTGTCCTGAGTGCAGACCAGTGTCAGAAATTAGCAAGGGCCACGGGCCATTTGGCCCGCAATTTATCCAAGAATGCCCCCAAAAGCCATGTTCCGGGAGCCAAAATTGCCCCCCAAGTTTTTGAAACAACTATATGTATTTATATTTTTAACAGTATTACAATCTGACATTAAAGTATAATTTTATTTTCATTAAATTAATTTACCGTCACGTCTACAACTCATTTTCCAGACATAATCAACGAGATTGCACTGATTACGTGAGAGTAATCTGACAGAGAAGGGGAGGGGGCTTTGCTGTACCATAAGTATAAATTAACCATTTCTTCAGTGATCTGTGTCTACACAATGACAAATTAATGAAAAATTAAGGTAGAATGAATGTTAAATTTTAAATTAACTTACTTCCAGGATTGCATCTAAGGAATTTATAGTAATTTGGCCTTTTAACAGTAAAAGTAACTGTAATGTGGTGAAACATTAGTACTGCTATCAGTAGATTAATGGTTAAATCATCACATTTAAACTGGTTGAATTATAGGAAATCTGAGTGATATTTTGCAACCATAACTTTATGTAACCCATTATTTATTTTATTTATAGTGGTTTCTACTGAAGAGTGAAGACACTATCTTAGTTGGTTTTGCTTTTCATGTGCTTATTATTAGAACATAATTACAATTTTTTGATGGCCCCCAAACATTTTGAAAATGCCCCCATTTTTTAGACCGTGGGGGCCAAAATTGCCCCCAAAATATTGGAGAAATTGTTATAATTTTCAGTTTACATGTCATTTCTCAAAAACCTCTTGAACTACTTGGATACAAGTTTTATGTAGGTAACTTGTATCTGTGTTCCACTCGTTAAGTCGTCAGTTCTTTTTACATGCAATATTAGAGTCACAATAATGGCTGAAACATAAGATGCCATATGTTAGATCTTCCCACACGTGCAGCAGTGATCATCATAGCATATGGGATATGGGATGCATTTATTAGAAGTAACTCAACATCTAAAGCTGTGCTCAAATATGTGTCTAAAGCCCTTCTTGTGTCAGTGGAGGCACTAAATATCCTCTGACAGCACAAAATAAAACATTTGCACTTCATCACCTTGGGGGAAACACTGTACAGTAAGTCAAACTGCAGTGAGGGACGTTTCTGATCAGTCCATCAAGAATATTTTAAGGGTCTCCCTGTTAAGAATTTGTTGGTACTTGATCTGACACAGAGCTGTAGTTTTTTTTTCTGCCCATTGTTGACTATTTCTGGCTTGACACCATCAGACCAAATCTGAAATGAGAGGTACTCTGGAACCTCTCAGTTCATTTTTGATTTCCAGGGCATATTATCAATGGCAGTAGACCAAAATGCCTCTGGACACAGTTTGATAGACCCACAGCCAATCAGAGCAATGAATGATTTAGTGTTTCTGAACAGGTGTTCTCAGTTGTGCCATCAGAATTTGAAAAATGTACTTCAATAGAAAGTTCCACATCAACTGCAGCCCTCTAAGTAATTTTCAAACTTGCTTCTTTTTTGCTAAGCTAGTTCCATGCTTGCCATAGTGTCCCTGGCACGAGAATGACATTGCGTAATTTTTGCAAAGTGCATGGGCTCCACAAACTCTCAGTGAACCATGCCCACTATTAGATAAACAGTCTGATTGGCCCAACCTGGACCAGATTGACTGGAAACATGTCTGAACGGGAGGAGGACCAGATGTATCTGCCAAGGCAACTAAAACATTAGCTCCCAGATTTGTCTGGTTCCAAAGCAAGCCAATTTGTATGTGAAGTTTTATTCAACAAATCAGTTGCAAGCCTGTTTCACATGTGATTAGTGAATGTGATACAAACATGCACATGCTGAGGGTGCTCCATGTCTCGTGCCCCTTTGCCCCTTGATGCCCAAAGTGCTTCTTTATAAGACTTTTTTTGTGAAGGCCTGCTTATGGCCCTTATCAAGAATAATGTATAACGGTGGCTGTGGCTCAGGAGGTAGAGCAGGTTGTCCACTCATCACAGGATTGGCCATTCGATCCCTGTCTTCTTCTGTCCGCATGTCGAAGTATCCTTGAGCAAGATGCTGAACCCCAAATTGCTCTCAATGGCCCTTCTGTTGGTGTGTGAATGGGTGCATGTGACTTGTAGTGTAAAAAGCGCTTTGAGTGGTCGGAGGACTAGAAGGAAGCTGTACAAGTGCAGGTCCATTTACCATTAATAATGATTTAGCTGCAAATAAAATGACCGGGCTGTGACGCCTTCTTATATTTACAGTATTAGCATCACTCACCTTCTATCTGTGCATCAGTTATGCAACACAAGTTTAAAAGTGGTCCTGACTGCAGTTTCTCACTGCGGTCAAGTGAGCCGTTGTTTGTGAACACCCATTGAGGCCAGCTGCTGTGTTGTAAGCTGAAACCATTTCCCTCAGTGGAAAGAAAGCTTTTATTTACTTTAATTTCATAGATAAAAAACAATAAATTGTGAAGACAATAAAGCCTCCACAAAATTAGGATTTTAGGTCTTGTGTGTGATTTATCCTGGCTTCATATTAGCAGAGGAAATCTCCAATATTTGTTAGGTTAACTTATACCATATAAAATGCCATAGACTTGTTCCAATAACATTAGCATGCTGTATTTGTTTGTATAATGTGTTCAGTATAAGACAGTTGATTTGTCAGTGAACCTTGTGAGCTGTAATAGAACCGAATTTCATAACATTTCCTTTGTTAAATGTTGCTGTTGTCCCTGGCTTCATGTGAGTAGAGGAAAAGTCCGCTAGCCACTAGGCTAATTTATACAATGTAAAATGCCATAGGCTTGTGCTAAAAACATTAGCATGTTGTATTTGTGGGGAAAATGTGTCCAGCAAAAGACAAGTGCTTTGTGAATCTTGCGAGTTATAGTGAAGCCTACTTTGAATCAACTAATCTTTACAAACAGTGTAGGCCATGGCGTAGGCTCTGCATAGAGCTGACACACAAATAGAGATCCCACTTTATGATACCGGTGCTTCAAGTGGCCAAAAAGCATAAAGAAAAATCAATACTTTCTCACATTTGATATACCAAGTAAAACAACATTATAATACAGTCAAATCTGAAGTTAATATATTGTGCTATTTTTGAAAGGGAGCTCCAAATTTAAAATACCATCAAATAGCCTCTTCATCTTTCACCTGCCTTAAAAACCTTTCCTCACAGGTTCAGTAGAAAGATGACCCTGACTATAACCATTCAAAGTTTCAAAAAGTTTTACTGTGCAGTTTTTGAGAAGTATGAAGGTAAAGACTCCTCAATTTACATTATAATGCTTTCATAATTTCATCATATTAGAAATTTTATTCAAAACATCCATGATAGGTTACATTATAATTTAAAAGGATTTCTGCTCATGATGACCCTGACTATGTCCATGTTGAATTACATGTGATTTTACTGCAGAGTTGTTGAGAAATGTAAAGGAAAAGTCAGCTTATATTACATTACACTCATAAATTACACATATTATTTGTCATAACCGCCTTTGATTTCATCAGGTGGATGACAGTGACAATAGTATGATGGTTTTTTTTGGTAATGTTTCATGTTATATTCTGTTTGAATATGGGTTGCTATAATTCAACAGGTTATGTTGGTGCGTGATGTTTTAAAATATTGTCTCCTGTGCCCCTTTTTAACTCTAAGCACCTGCCTGTTTGAAGGTGTCTGTGTGGCCCTGGATACAAATCCTATTTTTGGTACTCATTCTGCTGCAGTTAGATTCATAATTATTTTCCCCTCCTGTTGCAGGCTGCTTTTTGGTGTCATAGACAGCACAAATGACTGTAGCAGCAACATCTTTAAAAAGGTAGGTGTACTCAACCTCTTCCTTTGATATCATCAAGGTTAGTGATGTATATTATCTGCGTCACTACTTGAATTGACAACAAATAAGAACCAAGGAACAAAAGGTTTTAACTTACCATCTGCTGCATCTAGAGGGCACATTAAGACTGAGTTAATAGTCTGTGTGCTTTCATTGTTGCTAGGACAACCAGTGTACAGTAAATACATAAAAGACTCACACAGCTGGAACACATAAAATCCCACCTGGTCACTGGCACTGTGCAAAATGACCTAGGCATATTAGATTTGAAATAACACATTTCCTTGTTGTGTGAACATACGTTGCTTTTTGCTTGGTTCTGGAGAGAAAACAGTGACAGAGATTCTAAAATCCAGCCTGACCTGAGCTGACTAGTTTTGATTAGCTGTGTCGTCTGAGAAAAGAGAGCTCCCAGAGTGCGGCTGCTCAATAAAATCTCATTGTCCCAGGGAACATAATGTTGAAGTTTACCCAGCACTCAGGCGGTCGCTCTCTCCCATAGATTTCTGTAATGTAATACTTGTGGCAGCACACACATCATGTTTGGCCTGAGGAAGTGACTCATGCATGTCTTTCAAACAGAGTCGTGCTTTGAACTTGTTTATTGTGTCGCCTTGTGTGCCTCTACCATACAAGCTAGGGACCAGGCTGCGATTAGTCTTGTGGATTCAGGAGTCTGAGACCCTGATGAAGACCCTGGAGCAAGTCAATAAAATATACAAACAACAGGTCTGTGCCATGATTATCACTCCCCAGGCTTCAGGGGCATGGGGTCCAACATGTTGAAAAAAATACTTTGGTAAAAATTCATGGCCAAACAGAACTGTGACTAAAACATGTTGTAAAGAGCTACATCTATAAACCTTGTATTTTCTACTCATTTAATGAAGGAATTTTATAGGGCTGAATTTTCCTAGTCCACCAATAGTCATCATTTAGGGCCATTAGTCGACTACTTGCCTGCATGTTTATGATATTAATCTAATTATTAAATGATATATTTTGGGCGGGGCAACACAACAGTTTGAGTTGAAGGTGTGAGAAAGAATAGTATCAGTAACATTGTTAACACTGTGCTACATTACAGAGAAATACAAAACCGTACTAATGAACCTTCATTAATATAGGCCTATATTTTATCTACAAGTGCACGTCACACACTGAGCGAGCCGCCTGTTAATGACGCTGTTGGCAAAGCAGTAATGATTGTGCTAAGTGGCTAATGGGCATGTAGCTACTTCCATGTTTCAGATGATGCGTCATGTTTGTAGTCGACCAATGAAGATGAGTTTACCTATCACCTTGGGTTCGTCCTTCGTGTGGCCTCTTCCTGTGTCTGTCCTTTTAAGTTAAATTTCCCACATGGTCCAGTCATATAGGTTAGGTAGCTCCTAATAGAGTTTCACGCTTTCTTGTGTTTTGTTTGTTTTTCTGCAACTAAGTGACCAATGAAATCTTGCTGACTAATTACCTTTCAGGTCGACTAATGTTTGGTCAACTACTGGGGGGCAGACCCTTGTAAACAAGGCAATAGACATACCAGTGAGGTCATGTTCTTTGTATTTCAGTTGGGAGTCGTGGTGCGCTGTTGTGTTACACTGGGAATTGAACTGCATCATACTGACAGGTGTTTATTATTTTGTTCACGCCATTTATGTCTATGAGAGGCGAAATAACAGAAACACATCTCTGTAAAACATAATACAGCTCAGCAGCACTAAAAAGTACATCTGCCAAAATTATTAGAAACTCTCACCTCTATAAAACTGTATCGACAAAAACGGAACTTTATAACCTTCATGAAGGTAGGATTTGTTTATGTGTTAGGCTGCATCCATTTTAGCTAGGTGTTCCTAATAAATTGGCAATTGATTGTATGTAAAGGTATACTATGCAGGATTTTCCTAAAATAAACCCCAATATACAATGTGGTCTCATAGAAAAAAATGCCTCTCAATCATCAACTATGACCCACCAGAAGTGTGTGGTGATATATTTATCTGCAGATTGTTTTGAATAGCCAGACCTATCTCCACCACACTGTCAGCACAAGAGAAAGGTCTGGAAGCACCAATTATCATTCTGCTACAGGGGGGAAAACACCCTGGCTTGTTTGTACTTTTATAAACTGATCACAGTTGTCTTGGATGGCACTAAGCTCAGGATGCAGGGAAAGTGTCTTTGCAAAATAGTGTTGAGAGTTAATTTGTTTTGTTGAAACATTTTGGGAGAAGGCGAGCACTGTCATAAAAATGACAAATACTCCGCAAAAGAAAATGATTTATGTTGACTGTTTGATTCAACTTGTTGTTATTTTTAAAAAATAAAAAAAACAAAAAAACATAATTTAATCATTGGTGGAATGGATCACTATATTGGTGATGTCACTGTCACTGGCAAATCATTTTAGATTGGCTGTGGATTGGCTTAAGAGTCTGGCCTTTTCTGAGGTGCGTTCACAAGTCTTTTTTTGTAGATCCATTCACAGAAAGAGCAAGGTGGGCTTCCCTTATTGCATGATCCAAATTGTTAGAGCTAGGAAGTTCTAGTTTCCTATTATTTTTTGAGTCACTTTAATGCACCACCTGACCTGGCATCTAGGGAACCTTTAATTAAAGGCAGGTGTGCTGAAGTGAGTGTGGGGCATGGAGGATGCCACAGGGTTACAGTCTTTAACCACTCAGTATTTGATTTTGCAAATCAATCAACTCTCAAACCAAGCGAAGCGCCATAAATCATCAAACAGTTAAACCAAAGACAGCAAGTTGATCATATCTCCTGTTATATGGCAACTGTGGGCAGCTATTTTTGAACTTATTTGGAGGCCGTAATACAAGTCTTTGTCAAAACATGCATCTACTCACAGACGAGAAGGTTGTGCTTGTGACAGTGCAAGATGTTAACATTAATGGTGTCCTCCTTGGTGGAGCGGTAACGTTAGCTGGCTCGGTGGGGCTAGGTGAGCTGGCAATAGATTCAATTTTTCAATTTTATTTATAAAGCCCAATATCACAAATCACAATTTGCCTCACAGGGCTTTACAGCATACGACATCCCTCTGTCCTTAAGACCCTCACAGCGGATAAGGAAAAACTCCCCCAAAAAAAACCCTTTAACGGGGGAAAAAAAACAGTAGAAACCTCAGGAAGAGCAACTGAGGAGGGATCCCTCTTCCAGGACGGACAGACGTGCAATAGATGTCGTACAGAACAGATCAGCATAATAAATTAACAGTAATCCATATGACACAATGAGAGAGAGAGAGAGAGAGAGAGAGAGAGAGAGAGAGAGAGATGCAGGTAATGACAGTAGCTTACAACAACATTAATGAAAGTAATAATATTATAGTTATAGTTCTGGCTACTGTGGTACAATATGTTGAAAGTATGTATTAATATCTGACAGTATACTTGTGTGACAATAGTCATATGTGTATAATAACAGTAGAAGTATGACTAATGACTAATGATGGCAGCAGCAGCAGGAGGCATCTGGCAGGACCACGGCAGCAGCACAACCACACACGTCACGCTGTCCAGGCACCGCTGCGGTATGAGTTAATCTGAGAGACAGTGGAGCACAAAGGCTCCGGAGAAGAAGCCGAGTTAGTGACATCCAGAATGGCCGAGTTAGCAAGATGCAGTAATAGGATGAGAGTGAGAGAGAGAGAGAGAGAGAGAGAGAGAGAGAGAGAGAGAGGGAGCCCGGTGTATTATAGGGGGTCCTCCGGCAGACTAGGCCTAAGTCAGCCTAACTAGGGGCTGGTACAGGGCAAGCCTGAGCCAGCCCTAACTATAAGCTTTATCAAAGAGGAAAGTCTTAAGTCTAGTCTTAAATGTGGAGACGGTGTCTGCCTCCCGGACCGTAACAGGAAGATGATTCCACAGGAGAGGAGCCTGATAGCTGAAGGCTCTGGCTCCTGATCTGCTTTTGGAGACTTTAGGGACCACGAGTAACCCTGCGTTCTCAGAGCGCAGTGTTCTGGTGGGATAATATGGCACTATGAGCTCTCTAAGATATGACGGAGCTTGACCATTTAGAGCTTTATAAGTTAACAGTAGGATTTTAA